>NW_012267254.1:10355152-10495605 GCF_000151885.1 Dipodomys ordii
CAAGAAAATGTGGTATATATACACAATGGAATTCTATGCCTCCATCAGAAAGAATGACATTGCCCCATTTGTTAGGAAATGGAAAAACTTGGAAAAAAATTATATTGAGTGAAGTAGTATTTTTGTAAATCACTATCCTTATGTCCAGTAAGTTGCCTTATAGTTCTATTTGTTAGATCTTATAAATGTCGATTAAATTTTGTAGAGTGCTTTCTGTATATAATAAGATCACATTTTTCATCAGTCATTATGAAATGGATTAAAGTAAAATGGATAAATTCAATGATAGATCACATTAATAGATTTTCTATAGAAACTATCTTGACATTTATCTCACTTGATTGTGATTTCTGTTGCGGTTTGTATATGTAGGTGTGTGTCTGTGTATGTTTGTATATTTCTTTCTTGATTTGTAGTTATTCTATTGAAGAATTTGCAATAGTAGTGATAAAATTGGCCTGTTTGAAAAACACTTCCCATTTTTGATTACTGCATTTTTGCAACAGAATATAGGACTGTTACAAAATAATTCTCGTGTAATAAAAGGTAGAAATAATCTGTCCTCTAAAAATTTGGCAAGATATACCATACTATAAAGCCATCTGGGCTATCTTCAATATATTTGATGGGTAATTCAGGTTTTGTATTTCCTCTGAAATCCATTTGTTTTCTTTAAAAATACCTACTTTGTGTAAGACTTCAGATTTACGGGCATGAATTATTAGTATAATTCTCAATTATATCTTAATTTAGATACTATGCTTCACTATTATTTTCTATTGTAATATTTTTATTGTAAGGATACTGTACAGAGGGGTTACAGTTACAAGATTAAGGTAATGCGTACATTTCCTATTTAGTATTATTACCTCCTTTCTGGTTTTTCCCCTATAATCCCTTCCCTCCCCATTTCCCCTACTCCTCCCTTCCACCCTCCTGAAGTTGTAAAGTACATTTTCATCATAGTGTCTTATACATCTCATCGTTACAATGGGTCAACCTGTACTCTTGTTTCAGCTTTGTTATTTCCCTTCTCCTCCCCAAATTAGAAAAATGTATTTACAAGATGCAGGGAGCCAGAATAAAATACAGTGAAAACAGGGGTTATACCATGGGGGAAGAACATACAAAAGAAACAAAAAACTCAATACATTAAAAGCAACATCGACAATGAAAAAAACTTCTTGTGTCCCTATCTTGGGGTTCATTTCACTTAGCATCACCTTGTACAGTCATATGTACATAGCTTTTGACCTTTTCTGCTTGTCTGGTAAGGTTATCCTAGATGTATACTAGTTATTGCAAATAAGGGAAACCATAGGACCTATGTTTCTTTGGGTCTGGCTTACTTCACTTAATATAATTTTTTCCAAGTCTTTCCATTTCCTAACAAATGTGTCAGAGTCATTCTTTCTGATAGAGGCATAGAATACCATCACATGTGTAGATAGATAGATAGATAAACAGACAGATAGACAGATAGATAGACAGATATCCGTTCAACTCCAAATCGATCAAAGACCTCGAAGTAAAAGGCGACACCCTGAAAATATTACAGTAAGGAAAAGGAGAAACTTTAGGGCTTCTTGGCACAGGCCGAAATTTCTTTCATAAAGACTCGGAAACACAACAAATCAAAGAAAGGTTGGACAAATGGGATTGCATGAAATTGCAGAGCTTCTGCATGGAAAAGGACATAGCTAGCAAGATCAATAGGAAGCCCAGACTAGAAGATCTTAACTAGCCATGCAACAGACAAGGACCTCATATATAAAATATACTTAAAACTCGAAAAATTAGATCCCCTAACAACAAATCCTCAAAGAAACAACCACCCCATTAATAAGCAGGCTAAAGACTTAAAGAGAGACTTCTCTTTTTCGACAAGACTTATACATCTCATTGTTGCAATGGGTCCAACTGTATCCCTATTTAAACGATTTGTTTTTTTCCCTTCCCATCCACAAATTATACCAACATCAAATACAGTGAAAGCAGGCGTTATATCATGGGGAAGGGACATACAAAGCAACAAAGACATCATAACTCCTCTTCATAATAATAAAAAATCTCAAAAAATAAAAAATTTTAAAAAATAAAAAAAGAGTTCTCTGAAGAGGAAATAAGAATGGCCAATAGACACATGAAGAAATGCTCAACTTCTCCAGCCATGAAAAAAAATGAAAATCAAAACAACATTGAGATTCTACCTCACCCCAGTTAGAATGGCTAAAATCAAGAAATCTAATAACAACAGATGTTGGAGGGGATGTAGCCAAAAGGGAACCCTACTGCATTGTTGGTGGGAGTGTAAACTTGTTCAACCACTTTGGAAAGCAATATGGAGGTTTCTCAAAAGACTCCAAATAGAGCTCCCCTATGACCCAGCAATACCACTTTTGAGCATTTACCCAAACGATCACAAACAAGGCCATACTAAAGTTATCAGCACAACCATGTTTATCGCAGCATTATTCATAATAACTAAGATATGGAACCAACCCAGATGCCCCTCAGTAGATGAATGGATCAAGAAAATGTGGTATATACACACAATGGAATTCTAAGCCTCCATCAGAAAGAATGACACTACCCCATTTGTTAGGAAATGGAAAGACTTGGAAAAAATTATATTAAGTGAAATAAGCCAGGCCAAAGAAACACAGGTCCCATGGTTTTCCTATTTGCAGAGTCGTTGAGCATTTCTTCATGTGTCTATTGGCCATTCTAATTTCCTCTTCAGAAAAGTCTCTCTTTAAGTCTTTAGCCCACTTATTATTCAGGTAGTTGTTTCTTTGAGGATTTGTTGTTCGGAGATTTAGTTTTTTGAGTTCTAAGTACATATATATAAATGGTGAAAATACCATACAGAGGGGTTACAATTGTGGAGGTTCCACAAAAGACTCCACATATAGCTCCCCTATGACCCAGCAATCCCACTTTTGGGCATTTACACAAACAAGGCCATATTAAAGCTACCAGCACAACTATGTCTATTGCAGCATTATTTACCATAACTAAATAATGGAACCAACCCAGATGCCCCTCAGTAGATGAATGGATCAAGAAAATGTGGTATGTATACACAATGGAATTCTATGCCTCCATCAGAAAGAATGACATTGCCCATTTGTTAGGAAATGGAAAGACTTGGAAAAAAATTATATTAAGTGAAGTAAGCCAAGCCCAAAGAAACATAGGTCCCATGGTTTCCCTTATTTGCAGTAACTAGTATATGTCTGTGACAAGCATAAAAGGTCAGATAAGTTGATGTTAGGTGAAATGAATCCTAAGACACAAGAGGTTTTTATCTTTCTTGCTGTTGTTTTAATATACTTATAGTGTACAGTGTGATTTTTCTGCTTCTTTTATATGTTCTTCCCTCATGGTATAATCCATTTTCACTGTATTTTATTCTGGTGCACTGCATCTTGTATATACATTTTTTTAATTTGGGGAGGAGAAGAGAAATAAGAAAATGCTGAATTAAGCATGCAGGATGGTCCATTGTAACAATGAGATGTACAAGACACTCTGTTGCAAATGAACTTCACAGCTTGGGAGGGAGAGGGAGGGAAAAGTTGGGGATTTGGGGGAAGGGCTGGTAGTGGAAAAACAAAGGAAGGGGTAACAATGCTTGATAGGAAGTGTACTAATTATCTTACTCATGTAACTGTAACCCCTTTGTGCAATATCTTTACAATAAAAATATATATTTAAAAAAAGAATGAAAAGCAAACACAAAGAGGAAAGATTTGTTTGGTCTTATGGTTTCAGATGTGTCGATCTATGATGGGAATGCTTGGCAGAGGACTTTTTACCTCGGAGCACCCATGAAACTAAGAGAGGAAGAAGCCAGCTGGGATGGAGACTTGGCTAAGGTGATAGGGCACTTTCCCAGAAAGTATGAGATACTGGTTCAAATCTTATCACTGCACAAAAAAAGAAAAAGGAGGAGAGTCACGATATCCATTAAAGGATATCCCCACACACACATACATGCACAGATTCATTTTCATTTAATGTCATCTGAACATTTTTGTATTTTCTTTTTAATTGAGAAATATTAATTATGTGTGCTTGTAATAAGGTAGTGTATACATCAGTGGAATATTTCAGAACTTATTTCTCAGGCTCTGCTTGGGGAAATCAATCAGTTTCATGCTTCAAAGACCATCAGCTTTATATCTCTAGCACTAGCCTTTCAGAATGACTATTCCAATGCTTAGTTGATATTCATTGTACTCTCTTGACATAGCTTAATATTTATCTGTGTTCCTTGGCCCTAATTACCATCTCAGCCTTTCCCCATTCCACTAATTGTAGTATTGTCTATTAATTAATTTGAGACAAACTTTTTTTTTCCTTTCCTCTATCTCTTATATTCAACCTTGAGGAATTCCTGTATTACCTTTACATATATCTCAAATCAGTTTGACAGACCTTTTAAGTTTAACCATTATTCTTTCTGTCAAATACTTAACACAAGTCAGAGACTGCATAATGTTAAGTTGCACATGGCAATTAAGCAGAGGGTATCAAAACCATGTAGATTACCTTATTTAAAATCTACTCCTCTTTTTGTATAAACCTCAACCTTAAAAGAATACTTGGAAAGAAATTAGTTGGCAAATTGATCCAGATTGCCACATACTGAAAAAAACCATGCTACTACCTATGGAATTGATTAATGTAATTACACCTGAATGCTTCTATATTAATACCAAACCCATTGCAGTATTTGAGACTATGTAAAAATAAAGTTAGTGTCCAGAACTCTTTCTTTTTCCTTCAAGAACATATGACCATTAAATCCCAATGGATTTCTTCTCAGTTCTCCTCTAGCAAGGGAATTAGATCACGAAAGAGCCTTGCTAAGCTTTTATTTTATTTTTATACTGTTATGACTTTATTAATATTCAACATTTCTCATCAAGAAGTCAAGGATACAAAGGAGAGAACTTGAGCAGAGCAAGTACACAACCCCATTGGCTAAATAATATCATTTCAGTATAAGAAGGCTGTGTATCTTAATCAACCAGGAATCATTTATATGCTTAAAATAAATTCAAATATTGATTGTGTGATCAGAGAAACCAATTAATTACTGTCACTAAGAGCTTTACATTTTGAATATTATAAATTTTCTTGGCTATTCTTTCCAGCCAGATGCTTTTTAGTGGCTCACACCTGTAATCCTAGCTCCTCTGGGAGCTGAGATGTGGAAGAGTGTGTTTTGACAGCAGAATGGGCAGAAAAGTCTGAGAGACTCCTTTTCAAATTAACCAACACAATGCTGGACTAGACAAATGGTTCAAGTGATAGAGACCCAGTGGTGAACAAGCAAGTTGAGCAAGAGCACAAGGCTCATGTCAGCTCCTCATATTAGCAAGAAAGAAAAGAAAAAGAGAGAGCTAGTCTTTCAAAATATTAAAGATGTATTCCTGAAGTTAGGCACTATTTGTTTTTCCCTCAATGATTTTTATAGTATATCAAATCTCCTCAGCATTATCTGTGATCATTTTTCCCATTCCTGGGGCCTGAACTCATGGCCTAGGAAGTGTCCCTGACCTTTTGCACAAGGCTAGTGTTCTACCACTTGGGCCATAGCTCCACTTCTGTTGTTTGGGGTAGTTTATTGGAGATAAGAGTGTCATGGACTTTTCTGCCCAGGCTGGCTTCAAATCTTGATCCTCACATCTAAGCCTCCTGAGTAGCTAATATTATAGAAGTAAGCTACCAATTCCAAGGTAATTTTTCCATTTTCTTTTATTTATTTTTATTATTATGTTTAAGTAATTGCCCAAAGGAGTTGCCATTTAACAAAGCAATTTATGAATATAATATGTCTTGATCAGTCACCCTTTCAGCTTATTACATGGTCCCTTCATTTCTAGCTGTTATTGCCATTATCATTCTATGGACTTCTCAAAAGCAATTTAGTGCTATTTATTTATTTATTTAGCCTGTTGTGGGGCTTGAACTCTGGGTGTAGGCACTGTCCCTGAGCTCTTCAGCTCAAGGCTAGAGTTCTACCACTTGAGCCAGAGTGTCACATCAGTTTTTCTGGTGGTTTATTTGAAGAGTCTCATGGACTTTCCTGCCTGGGACAGCTTTGAACCATGATCCTCAGACCTCAGCCTATGAGTAGCTAGGATTACAGGCATGTGCCACCGACGCCTGACTCAGAGTTTATTTTTATATGTAGCTATATGACAATCTTTTTAAAACAAATTCTTTTTATTTATTTTGATACTAAATATATGTTGTTTGCATTAAATGTTCACAATCATTTTTCTTTAGAATGCACCAATAGACAGATGTTCATAGATTCTAATGTATTTTGGAAGGAATGGATGCTGTTTTTAATAGCATGTTAATACAACTTCTTTGAATTCTCTACAGAGCTCTGTACAATGGATTGTGGTAGCCATGGGGTCTGTTCAAGGGGAATTTGTCAATGTGAAGAAGGCTGGGTAGGACCAACATGTGAAGAACGCTCCTGTCATTCTCACTGTGCTGAGCATGGTCAATGCAAAGATGGAAAATGTGAGTGTAGCCCTGGATGGGAAGGTGACCACTGCACAATTGGTAAGTATTAGAATTCTTTGGCCAATGTAAATTAGACTAATTAAAGAAGCTAGGTCAGCCTAGTGATCTAATTGGCAGTTGTGATTAGTCATATTAGATGTTAAAGAAGAATGGGAGAGGTAGGAGAATTGTCTAACTTTGAAAGCTGTGTGAACTGAGTTTTCTTTTGTTGATAATATCCTGCTTATTTCTCATTACTTCAGTGTTCCTTATGTTTTGCGCTTTCAATTGCTTTGAGCTACACAAATGAAATATGTTACATTGGAATAAAGTGTCATTAGTTAATAAAAGAAGTGCTTTTGTTGTAAAGGTAATATTCACTATCCATTTTTCCTCTTGAAAAGTATAGGTTGTTTCAGTTGAAAGCACTTAAAGGCAATTTCATTAAATGGGACTATTTTAAGAGGGGCCATTTGATATCATTAGAGTCTGTCTTTAATGTATATGAGGAAGGCACTCCTGACCTATCATCAATAGAACATCTGTGTTCAATGGTTTATCCTTATTCAGTACTACAGAACATTTGTTCAGAAGCATCCATCTTCTCTCCCCCTTTGTCATCAATTTCACACATTTTCAGGGCACTGCTTGGGAGATCAGTCTATAGACAGGGGAAAACCTATACGATAATTAATCTACCATTTTGATCTTCTCACTATAAAAGACACTAGTAGTAATTGAGGTTTCTACTAGAGAACTTTTTTCCCAAAAAGAAAATCAAAACCCTTAACAGAAGGACAAGTGCAATGAGGAATAAAGAAAGTAAGTTTGAATAAGGAAAATGAGTTGCAATGTTCCCGTAGCAGGCCATGACTAGACAGAAAACACATGTAGAGCAAGGGCCTGAATGAGCTTCTGGATTCACAGCTCATTGTTTGTGGAACTTTTTCCCCACTAGACTATACTATAGCTTTTTTTTTAGGTGAAAGTATGCTGTTATAATGATTGGAACCTACCAAAGCAATGTATACTACTTATAACATGTATAATATATACTTTTAATATAATGCATTAGTAGTCTACTAATGGTAAAGTTAGTCTTCTTCTGTGACTGTGGAAAATATTTAAGATTCATTAAAAATGTGGTGAGGATTGAGATTCAGATGCAGCTTCAATAATTACATTCCTGCACTAGAGTGTGTTTATTGCCTTCACATAAGAAGACTTAAATATTGTGATGATTACCAAAGGTGGTTACTCCAGAACTCCCTTTGAAAGATATTACCAATAAGAAGTGGAAGCAAATGCTCTTTTACAGAAGTTATTACTGAAATGTAAAAATGCAATTTTATACTTTTAGTGAAATATGACACTTTTTTAGGAAGCCTAATAGAGTTCCTGGCAGAAAGGCCGTTAATATTTTCCCCACAGAAAATATTACTCACAAACTACACAGGCCTGTGTACAAACTTTTGAGCTGAGGTGTTTCAGAAGTGACTCTCTCAGGCAACAGCTGATAAACCATTAGAATATGTTTCATAGCTTTGTTCTTCCAGAAATTCAGTTAATTCCACTTTTTTTCCTTTTTAGCTCACTACTTAGATGCTGTTCGAGGTAAGACTTTTTCTCATCAGTTTTAAAGCAAAAGGATATGTATTAGGCAGAATATAGGCATACAGAAGAAAAAGGTTTTGGTTTTGTTTTCTTGTTTTATGTATTGTTTGATTTTGCTTTCTAATTTTACTTAAGTTTAATATTGTCAGGTATACACTGTATCAATTGGATTGGAAGATAATCTGTTCTTTTTCCAAGTCCAATAGGAAAAAAATTCCATAGGATAGACTGAACTAGTAAGCAACTTTAAGAACTAATATTTCTTGTCTCTGTACAGAGGGGTGTGTGTGTGTGTGTGTGTGTGTGTGTGTGTGTGTGTGTGTGTGTGTCTGTCTGTCTGTCTCTGTCTGTGTCTGTCTGTCTGTCTGTCTGTCTATCTGTGTCTGTGTCTGTGTCTGGTGTGTTTGAACCTGCCAACAGTACAGCTTGCCAGATAAACTGTTTCTTTAATATTCTAATAAATACTTACATCTATATGCAAAGACCTTAAATCCTTACAAGGGCAAAGTATTATCCCCTTAGAAGTATACCATCCTCCATCCCTCTAAGATTCTGCCTTTGACAGAGACAAGGGATATTCTGTTGGATGCCCTGGTGTCTTTCATCATCTCAGCTTCAGAAGCTGAATAGGTCCCAAATTATCTCTAATTTTTCCTTTTACTTTGAATATCCAATAGAATGGAACTAGATAAATTCCCTTTTATAGTCTATGTATGTTCATTCTAAGCCATGACTTGAAGAAATTATACACATAAAACTTTTCATATTTTCTAGTAAGCCATCTGTCATTTTAAAGGTTTTCCCTCCTCTAGCCTGTTGATAATTGCTTAGAAAACCATTTGGAAGGAACATTGGGTTACTTCTACAGATTTTAAAGCTCATTTTTCTGCTCTTTTATACTTCTGAATTTTTTTCAAATACAAAAAAATGAAAAGAATGTTGATTGGGCTATTAAAATGGAGGTCTGGTCTTGTAGAGCTACTGAAAAAAAATACTCAGAAGATATTTGCTATCTCCATTGTTTACTTGACACATGTGAAGTTAACCCTTTTTTAGACCCTAATCATCAACTGCTTATAGAAATAGGAGGGTATTTTTAGGGCTATTAGAGAAGAAGAAACAAAAAGTCAAAAGAGAGACCAATTTGAGTGCTGGTGCTTTTATTGATAGATAAAACTCCATTATTCTGTCCTATTGAAAATACTTTTTTCAGTTATTCTACAGAATTCAAAAAATCTACATCTGGCAGGTTTTAATTCCATAAACATTTGCTAAGCACTTAATAGCATTATTACAGGCATAGTGTTATACTGGCTTCTGTGAGAGAAAACGCAAAAGTAATATTTGCCAGCCTTAGCTCTCAGATCAATAATAATCATGAAAATGTGAATAGATGCAAAGCAATTGCTGCATATTTATAAGGAATGGTGTGTCCTAAACTATATACCAACATACCAAAGTCCAGGAGCAATACATCATGAGGAAAAAATCAGTACAGGCTAGAAGCAGTCAGAGATTTTCTTCATAGAAACAGCTATGTTTTCCAAACTCATTGACTATAACTATATATAGCATTACCCATTCAATTTTGATTAAGATAAGGAGGCATGTTTTGGGTGAAAAATCTTGTCACCACCATAGTTTTTATCCTATCTGAACCAGAAGATATGAATTGGGGTTAGCATTAATGCTTAATGAGCTCTCCAAGGAAAAACACTGGAAAGTAAGGAATAACAAGTTCCCTGGGAAGATTTTGCAAGTAAGCAAGCTCCTCTTCTATTTATTCAATACCTCATCTGAATGGAGCCCAATTGATTACAACACAATTGATGCATCAGTGTTAGACAATTCCTTTCTGATGTTTCTGTGATTGTTACTGTCTGCTGTCTTTTCAGATGGCTGCCCAGGGCTCTGCTTTGGAAATGGGCGGTGTACTCTGGATCAAAATGGTTGGCACTGTGTGTGTCAGGTGGGTTGGAGTGGAACAGGCTGCAATATTGTCATGGAAATGCTTTGTGGTGATAACTTGGACAATGATGGAGGTGAGTCACTTATAAAAACTTAATATAAGAAAAAAATAACCCAGTCTCTAGCATAGTAGTAACCAACCTTGTTACATGAGCATTAAGAATTTGAAGTTTAAATTATATATAGCCATACTATTTTTTATCTCCATAATATTTAATATACAATATATTAAATATTTATTGCAGTTAGGTATTATTCCAAACTCTTTGCATATGTTGTTTAATTACCACAATAACTCTATGAAGTATAGGTACTATTATTTTCCCTATGTATGTATACATAGGAAACCAAAGGCTCTGGATAGGCTTGCAAGTGACTTATCCAAGGTCACACGGGGAGAAAGTAACAGACCCAAAGTTTCAATTTAGTGTTCATTCTCATAAGTAATACACTAACCAATACAGGATTAACTATGACAAATTAAGCTAACATACCACTGTTCAAGCTGTCAGATGTTAGTGTACATTATACTATATACACTACAAAATGTTTTCTTTGTTCTCAGTCATGTAGAGCTCCCTATTGTGTCTCTACATTTTAGCAACAGTATCATTCACAGGACACTGAATTTTAAAATGATAGCTTTTTATATTTAAGGGAAATTGTGCACATAATATGTTATGTATTGTTATGTTTATTGAGACATAATAAGTGTAGCAATTTGTGGATTACAGTACAATAATTCAATAGTAGTATATGATGGATAATAATAAAACTAAGGCAATAAGTACTTCTATCTTCGAAAATATTAATCATTTGTAGTAATCTTATAATATATCATACACTATTATAATCAAGATTTATTTCTGCATTATAGAAAACCAGCAATAATTCCTCCTATCCAACTATGTTTTGGGGACTTTACTGAAATTCTTTCTGCCCCCCTCCACCTCCTTTATGTCTTTCTCAGGCTCTAATGAATTATTTAATTATGTTGTTCAGTGATGCCAAGTTTGCCTGTGCATGATACTATGAAAATCACATGCAGCTTTGAAGGCACAGAGTAAACACTACTGTTTTAGTGAAGCTAACTGAAGCATCTTCTACATTCTACAATCAGACCTTAAAATAGCCCAAATCACTTCTTTTTTCATACTTTCTGCTCAAGGATATACTGTCTTAAAATGAAGTCGATGATTAAACTTGACTCCTCAGTTTTCTATATTGCTGAGACAATTTCATCCTTGTAATTTGAATCCAAACATGGGGCTTAAATTAATAAGGAAACAGTTATGGCTTAAGCACTAAATTGAATGTAAGAGTTGCTTTCTTATTCTGATTAGAACAAACTAAAATGGGACTGATAATGGCATTAACTGTTTAATAAGTATTTATAAGTATTAAATGAAATGATTCAAGTAAAATACTTAAAGATACCATGAACACTTACATATACAAACACACACAGACACACACACATAGACACACACATACGCAAAACTTGGATGATTTTCTGAAGAGACCAATCACTACCTATCTAAATTGAAAACCTCACTTGGGAAACCAGAGCAAGATTATTCTATTAAATATACAATGCTCAATTATTTAGCTGGTTTTTACAACCCTCCAAGACTCATCTTTTTTTTTCTTCCTCTTACTTATGTACTTCTTCTCTACACACATCAATTCACTGTCCATAGTTAAATTCTTAATTCAAGCCACACTTCTCTGATAGTCAGAGGTGAATCTCTCCTGGTACTTATAAACAAGCAGTTATTAGAATTTAAATTTTTCTTGGTACATGTCAAACATGACCCATGTCCCATAGTTATATGCTCATTATAATGAATAATGGTACCTCACTTGTATTCAGGGTAAACTATGTACCAGGCACTGTCCTATGCCTTTAATGTGAATTATTTCATTTACTCTCTAAAGTGTAGGACATATTATTGGGACTACTTTAAAAATGAGAAAACTGAGATAGAGAAAAGTTAAGTTGCTAAAGATTATATAGCAATCAAATGATAGGTCCAAGATGCATAATATAGGTGATCTGTCTCATTGTTGTAGAAACAGAGATCTCTCAGGTGATATATGGATTGAAAGGTTATGTTCAGTTGTAATTCTTAACTCAGTTGAGTTTCAGCCAAACTTAATTTCAAGTAATAAACAATTAAATATTTAATTTTCAAACATTTTATGGCCTCAAGGCCACTTCAAGGCAGTCTGAAATGTTCCCTGAATAGATCAATTAAATATTAATGAATTAATAAGTTATCAATTCTCTGTGTCTGTGGTATGTATAGATAAAGAAAAGATATGGAAGATTTTACTGAATATGCATTGACCTCTGATAGTCCTTTTAAGAACTGTGTGTCAATATGCAAATTAAAAACCAAAGACCCGATATCAACTTGTGGTTTTATGAGTATTGCTTTAGAGAACAATGGCAGAAAGCTCCTTGAGAGTTTCAATTACCATTTTGCCTTTAGTAGGATTAAGGTGATATTGATGATAAATATAGATTCAATTCTATTTTGCAATAGAAAGATAGTGGAAATAACCTCTGTTAGCCCTATGAATAAGATATTAGACCAATAATTACATTGTTACAATGCTTTTGTATTACCCCTAAGAATACGTTGAATACTCTACATTTGGTGATCTCAGCTTCCTAGCTTACCAGAATGGCTGGATTCATTTAGTAAAGATGATCAATAGTTTCATACTTGTTTGTATATGTATGTATATTTTAAATTAAATCAGAAAGTGTATATTGAACCTTTTCAAAAACCGTGGTCCTAATTTTAAAAGTACAACTCTCAAGAAATCTTCCAATCAAAAATATCACTTTCAAGCAGTTATTTCAAGTGGCTGCTACCTGATTAGTGAATATTATAACTGATACTTAAAGCATGTCAAGATTATTTTGCATCCTAATCAGCTTTGAATATTCATTTGCAATGCTGTTTCTTCCTGTAGCCTTGACTTTAGTTACACTCTGATTCAATGCATTGTGACTCTTTGTAATTAATTAAGCTGCATCGAATATGTGGGTGACACAACTTCTGTATAAGATACCTAAGAGATCCTTGGACACTGAAACAAAGCAGAATAAATCATCTTTGGATTTTGTTTAACATGCAAAAAAAGGAAACTCTCTTAGCATGAAAGTAATTACTGAGGTAGACATGATAGTACACACTTGTAATCCAAGCATTTAGAAGACTGAAGCAGAAAAATTGTGAGTTTGAGACCAACTTGTGCTTTATAGCTAGCTGGAAGCTAGCATAACCCTGTCACAAAAAAAATTGTAAAATAATACAAAAGAGAAAGAAAAGAAAGAAGGAAGGGAAGAAATCCAACTAATTATTATAGAAGTCACAAACCCATCAAATGCCTTGACTTCATGTATCCCTTTTCTTGACTTCATTTTAGTCAACAGGCACCTGCCACATTCATAACCCTATGACTGGAGAAGACTTAATATATGGTAACCAGATGTTCATTTGTCAATCATGTGTCCTAATTTGTTCTTTTAAAAATATGGTCACCACTCTACTTAGGCCCTGACTAGCTCAGTTTCCATTTTGTGCTATGCCTCCTGTCTCCTGACTTTCTTCAGGTCACCATGATATCCTATTTCCACTCTCCATTAGAGTTGATCTGGTTTGTTGAGATTGTTTGTCTGCTCTTTCATTACTACCCTCATGGCTCAGTTTCCTAACATTCTTAAATGTTTTCAAAGATGCAAGTTTTTTAGGGACATGTGTCTGCTCATAGTCACTGGCTTTCTAATAAAGACTACCAATTTGACCTCTCAAAAAAATATGATCACCAAAACCTCATACATATCAATTAATATGTGAGAAAGGTTCGAGTTCAAACCTTAGTCCAGATGCTTGTGCACACACACACACACACACACGTACACACACACACACACACACACACACACAAATCAGTGATGAAAACCAGCATTATGAGGTAAACTGTGTTGGGACAGCTATTAATAAAAAAAAAAAAACTCTGTCCAGGTGCCAGTGGCTCGCACCTGTAATCCTAGCTACTCAGGAGGCTGAGATATGAGGATCATGGTTCAAAGCCAGCCAAGACAGGAAAGTCTGTGAGACTCTTATCTCCAATAAACGACTAGAAAACCAGAAGTGGCAGTATGGTACAAGTGGTCTAGTGCTCTTCCCCTTGAGCTGAAGATCTCAGGGACAATGCCCAGGCGTAGAGTTCAAACCCCACAACCATTAAAAAAGAAAAAAAATGAAAGAAAAAGAAAAACACTTTGGGATTGTAACTTAGGGATGTAACTCAGTGGTGGTATAAAGTATGCTTCATATACACAGGCCCTAGGTTCTATCCCCAGCACTATAAAATAAACCTTGAATTTTAATTCATGTCTGAAGAATCAAATAAATCAGAATGTTTCAGCTGGATTAACAAATAAAGGTAAAAGAAGAATCAAATGTATGTAACTAAAGAAAATAGAAATGGCATATCTTATCATGGGAAGACAGTTATCAAACATAAAAGTAAATAAAGAAACCAAATAGAAAAAAATGGTAAATGTAACAAAAATATTTAAACATTTTAAATATGTTTGGATAATTTTGTAGATCACCAATATGTAAATATTTGGAGACATTAAAAAGTTCCACTGTTTGGTACAATAACCACTCACCACGTGGGAGTATTTAAAATTTATTAAAACTGTCAAGTGCACAATAGCTGCATGAAGATAGTGGCTTATTGTGTTAGATAGCACAACAGTAGAACATTCCTAACTTGGCGTTTGTTTTATTGGATAGTGCTTATTCAAATTTTAACTCCAATGTTTACCTTTCACTTAAACATTTCATACTGAGTACCTGATTTCCCATTCATTCATTACTATTCTTTATGAAGTATTATGCTTGACACTGGGAAGGAAATTTTAAACAATACAACTTATGTCTCCACTTATCATCTAGCAACCAAAACAGAATTAAATAAGAATTCGTGCCAAAGGTTATGTATTTAAAATTTTGAATACTGCTATAAAAATCTGAGAGAGGCATACATGTCAAAGGACATAATTACATCTGAGTGATTCAGGAGCCTATTCAGAATATTCAACACCAAGGAAACAGCATGCACAAGTGCCCTGTGGTAGAAATGTACTAGGCTCTTCTAGGAAGTCATTATTGCCAGAACATAGTAAGTTAGGGATATGCTAGTATATAAAAGGGGACAGGGACTGAATTACACAGAACATTGTGAGCTTTATAAGATCTTCAACAATCAATAAAGATGCTATTTTATGCATTCTAGTTATAAAAGTATAGTAGTCTCTGGTGCTATGGAAAGATCATAAGGTTGGAAAGACAGGAAGATTAAAATGCATAATAAGAGTTTTATCAACATCAACGTGACTTTTTTCTCTTTTAAACACTTATCACGTGTTTGTCCCAGCTTCTTTAACAAAAACTCTTTCTGTGGTTTATATTCATATTCATTGGCAAAATCAGTAAGGAAATTACCCAAAACAAAATGATCTTCCTAGTATCATTCGTCATAAAAATTCACCATTCATTAAAAGTAATAGCTATCTGCAAGCCTCTCTTGCAGTATAGTGTTTTAGATCTAGAAAACAGCACCATGTGTAAATATGAGCATGTATAAACTCATGGATCAATTAACTTCATGTTTTGAATGTCAGAAAAATACTTCAGTGTTTAATAAATAAGAAAATAAAAGCCAAGGCATAATGATTTAATAGCATTTTCTCTGTTTAAAGACCATATGCCTTCCCTCCATATAGTTTTGAGATTTTGTGTGTAAGACCTGATAATCAAATACATGTTCCTAACTATTCTAGTCTAACCATTTCTTTCTCATTTCCAAACAATATATTTAGTAAAAGTAATCACTTAATTATGAGAACCTAAAATGCCACATGCTACCAGTTGAAAGTGAAGTGTGAAAGTCTACTCTATAACTGAGTTCATCACTCTCCCTTGGTATTACACATTATCAACTAAGCCTGGTAATACTTGACAATCATCTGTATACCTTTACAATGGTGAAAATGAATGAGAAAATGCATGAATGAAAGTGGTTTAATGCACATAGAAGAATGTGGTATCAATGAAATGTTGATTACCAACGTGCATTAATTGCATGTTTATTAAAATCTAGGCAAATTTGCAAATGTTATAGGAATAGGAGTTTAAGGTTTAGCAGACATCTAGTCTACAACTTACAAAAAGGGTAAACTTCAATCTAGTTCTTACATAAATGTGACAAGCACTGAATCAGTGAATTCAAAAAATGAAAAAAATTATATAGTATTAATGTCTGTCTAATTAAAGTCTATAAGACCTTACCCGCGTGGCAACCTACCCAGATGTTGTGAACAAAATGAATACATTTCAACCAGCGGAATGTGCTATATACAGAAGTTACTTGCTCTCCAATCTGTGTTAAGACAAATTCAATGAAATGGAGACAACACTGTAGACCACTGGCAGCAACCTCCAGGACTCTTATCCCTAGACCTTGGAGTATTTGTCCTATGTCTTGCTTATTTCTCTAATCATAATGTTCCCCAGTCTATGGTCATACCACCCTAAATACATTCAGTGTCATCTTTGTGATTATTGAAGTGTGTGATCCTTATAGCTCTATGGGCTAGATATTATTGTTACCTACATCTTATAGATGCAGAAATCAAGAATCCAGAGTGGAACTAATCAGAATCATGTAGATCTTAAGTGGTAAAGTCAAGATTGGAACCAAACTAGTTTTTTTTTTATTACTTTACTTCATTTTCTCTAAATAACATAAATTTACTCAAGCACTTGGAAATCCTACAGGCTAGGTCAATACCAATAAGACTTACTGCTTGGTGAATGAAATTTGCAATCGGAACACTACATGTTCCTGACTCTCAAATTTCTTACAGCTGTACAATCATGTGTAGCATTCTTTTCTTTATTTATACAATTAAGATAAAATAAAATTAAGATAACTAGCTACACTAGTCACTGGTAGCTTATGCCTGTAATCCTAGCTACTTAGGAGGCTGAGGTCTGAGCAATGTGCTCTAAAGCCAGTCTGGGCAAGGAAGTCCATTTAAGTCCAATTAACCACCAGAAAACCAGAAGTGGTTCTGTGGCTCAAAGTGATAGAATGCTAGCCTTGAGCAAAATTGGTCACAGGTGCCCAGGCCCTGAAGTCAAGCCCCATAACTGATGAGAGAGAGAGAGAGAGACAGACAGAGACAGAGACAGAGACAGAGATTGTATCTACCTAGCAAGGTTGTTACAAACATTAGCTGAGATGATACAGGTGGAAATACCTAGGCCTGGCAAATATTAACTAATATATACATGGTTCCAAAATCTTTGCTATAGCCTACCAATATCTCTTTTTGCCCAGGACCATGCCTGAATAGCAATAATTTCAGGCTTCCACATAGCTAGGATTGCAGGTATGGTGATGCTTGGCTATTTTTTAATTATTTAATTTATTTTTAATGTAAAGGTGGTATACAAAAGGATTACAGTTAAATAAGTCAGGTAATGAGTACATTTCTTTTTGAACAGTGTCACCTTTTCCCTTTTCTTCCCTGACTTCCCTCCCCTACAACTTTTATAGTTCATTTTCAATATAGTGTCTGGTGAGTATTATTGTTGCATTTGTTCATTCTTTGTCCCACAATTTCTTTTAAATCAAGATGATAATATGGATGCTGGTCCTAAAGGATATGTAAGTAAACTCCTTTCAGGTATAGGAAAATATGGTTCTTTGATTTCCTTATATTGCTTCTATCCCTTTTTCCATTCTCATTTTCAATTAAAGGGATTCACTTAAGAGGCAAAAGTTTAATACTGATGATTTAATCACATAGCAAAATCCAGTGTCCTAACTTTTCATCAGCACTAATAGAGCGAATTGGAACATTTCTAAATCACTTGGCCATGCTAGGACCTATGAAGACCATGTTTAGTCCCTCATGGCAATGTAACACCCTCCTATCTTGCTAAATTTTATTTTTATTCCCTTAAAGACAACACCTTCAAAGTAAAAAGGCAAAATCAGCTAACATTTGAAATGTTCATACCTTACACCCAGAGTCTGACTGTTAGTAGGGTGCCACAAATTCCAATTTGGAACAATAGAAGAACTGTTAATCCAAAAAAATATACACATCCAGTGTGACTATCATTTGCACATCTTTGTAACAGTCTAGATATACTGTGTTAACTAATGTGATAATTGGTAAGAAGATCTTTATCCACGTACTGGGTGTGTCTATGAATTATAATTTGGGTAGCATGTCATTCTTCTGACTGAATGCAACCTGCCTAGGTTCAGCAGAAGTCTTGTTGTTTTCCCAGAAAGCAGAGGTATTAGAGTGTCGGCTCTGAATAATAGATAATTACTAAATTTGTGAAACATCTTAAATTCTCCAGTACATATCAAGATGAGAATTTGGCTCAATTTTGAATTGGTTCTATGTTTAGTTTTAGAGTCCAATTTTAAAAATGACTTGGGCATTAGTATTTCTCTAAAATCAGGGTTTGTCATAAAACATAAAATTATATAGGTTATTGAACAATATCTATGAATATCCAAACTGCATTTGTTGATTTTTTCCAGACACCACACTAGGTGATTCTGCATATATAATCTCAACAATAACTAGTGCACTATTTGATTTTTTTAATGTAAGCTAAAAGTAACTGCCTATTTTAAATGCAGTTTTTTTTATTGTTTAGTGTATTATATGCCAATTCCAGACATCAGAGAACTCTTCTAATCAGCCTGGTAGTTTCGCCAGCTTTTCAGTGCATCCAGATGTTTAATTAGCAGAGTAAAGAGATAATGTGCTAATAAGAGGCTGAGAATAACATATTGGAGGGAGAGGTGATAGTGACATCTAAAATCCATAAAAAGGTCTGTTAATATGTTTTGCTGAATGAAGAAACAGAAGGAAAGGAGAATCTCTTTTAGAAATAAATCCACACTAAAAGTCAATCATCACAGTAAAAGAAATATATATACTGAGAAAATAGAAATCAGAGCAAAAACATACCAAGCAAACAGGAAAAGTAAGAAAGAAACAAAGTGCATTTTAAATCAAAGTACTATCTATGGTACAGGGAATTCGAAAGGACCACATGTGAGGAAAAATATTTCCTGGGTGCCCTAGAGCTACTGTTCCAAATGCCTACTCTGCCTGCTCTCTTGGTGTTGTAGGCTTTCATTGTCCCCAGCTGTGGAACACTCTCCTCCCTCTCACTCAACAGGAAAAGCCAAGTAGTGGAGGGAGAGCAAGCATAAGAGATGCAGGAAACCAGGACCAGGAATTTTCATCTGCAGACTTACAGAGCCACTGATCTATCTGAAACTCCCTATTCTTAGCTGCAAGTTAAGAAGATTAGAATCTTCATATCTACCCTTGTTAAACAACTAAATTAGAGCCAGTTGCCTGCTTTAAGGAGACTGGAAAGGTTTTAATAGATTTTTGCTCCTTGGGTATGGAATGAAGTGTCCATATGCTCAGTTAATCACTCAGCCACTTCTCTTTGCATGCAAGTGTCTTAAAGCACTTCTTATATTTCACTAGTATAAGAGTCATCTGATTACACACCTATTTTTCCCATGAAGCACTGAGATCCTAAAAAAGAGGGAATCTTTTTCTCTTCACCTCCCCAAACACATAACACCACCTATTAGATTCTCAATAGTCCCTCCTCCTCACATAATTCTTGAGCCCTACAGCAGTCCTCTATGGAGAGTAAAAGCTTTTATGTGTTTCTTTTCCCCCACTTGATGCAACAGTCGATTCAAGAATCTGGAGAAAATGATGAAGGACAAGGAAACGAAAGCAAGTTGTCACACTCATATATCTCAAGTTTAGCAATAATCACACCAAAAATCTCCTTTCGAGTTATAAGCAAACTGTAGTTGGTTCAGCAAATTCCCTTTTCAAACGTATTTATTTTTAAATTATCTTTAAATAGTTGTACAACTAGGTACAATTTCCTCTTTTTTAAAAAAATTAATTTTGCAACTTGAGTGTGCAACAGCATCACCAAGATAAAGTATACAAATCCTGGGCTCTATATAAATTGTAATTCTATGGAAGTCAGGTATATGCATACATAAGAAGCTACCCAGGTCCTTGACTGCACAAAAAATCACTTTTCTACATATTTTGGCGCCATGAAAATCACTGTGTCTATTTTGAGAGTTATTAGTATGCAATAATAGTGGGAGTTAAAAAACACAATGCAAATTCAAATTGGGTGCTCAAAGATACACTAGTTGTGAAGAATGCCCAACAAGAAATGTACTCATTACTTTAGTAATAATGTAACTGTAACCTATCTATACAGCATGTTTACAAGAAAATAAACATTTTTAAAAATCACCAGATATGTTTTTATTTATAAGGATGAGATTCCCTGAATAAGAAAACTTCTAAAGAATGTTACCTAACAAAATACTATGCCTAAAAGCTAAACTGTAACTATATAAACTATATTCTCCACGTTGTAAATGACAAGGAATTCTGAAAAGACCTATATTTCTCTGAGGTACCAAGTAAACTTCAATAAGCAATAATTCACCAAAAAAGTAAATGTAACAGATTTTTCTAATTCAAAATATGATTTGCTAATCTGATATTTAAATTTTTCTCCATTTTGCATATTTCATATTATTTTGTTTCTAATCTTAAACCTAATAGTAATATTTGGTTTGTTTGTTTTGTTTTGTTAGACGGTTTGACAGACTGTGTGGACCCTGACTGTTGTCAACAAAGCAATTGTTATGTAAGCCCTCTCTGTCAAGGCTCACCAGATCCTCTTGATCTCATTCAGCAAAGCCAGCCCCTCTTCTCCCAACATTCTTCAAGACTCTTCTATGATCGAATCAAATTTCTCATTGGCAAAGACAGTACTCATGTCATTCCTGCAGAGATTTCATTTGACAGCAGGTATGTTTATTTCTATTAGTACTTAATTGATAATTTTGCTTTATCAGTGAAAAGATAACTTTAAAAAATCAGATTCCTTCCCAGTTTACATAATCTATACTGATATATTTTCTTAGGATTTCTCTGGAATGGCTAAGGTGCTATTGATTAGTTGTGGAAAAAATTTCTGTAGATTCTGGATTATTAAAGATATATGTCTATAAGTTGCACATGAGGCTTTTTTTGTAACTCTTCCATACAGAGGAGTTACAATTACATGGGCAAGATAACCAGTACATTTCTTATCAAGCACTGATGCCTCCTCTTTGTTTCTCCTTCCCATCCCTTTCCATACTCTCCCCCTCCCCCCACCCGATCTTCCCCTAACCCCCACCAAAGTTGTAAAGTTCGTTTTTCGACATAACGACTTGTATATCTCATTGTTGCAATGGGTCCACCTGTATCCCTAGTTAAACTATTTGTTTTTGCCCTTCCCCTCCACAAATTATACCAACATCAAATACAGTGAAAGCATGGATTATACCGTGGGGGAGGGACATACAAAGCAACAAAGAAATCACTTATAAATATGTTAGAAACAATTGCATGAAAGGGAAAAAAAAACAAAAAAATTAATACTTATCTTGGGGTTCATTCACCTAACATCAACTTATCTGATCTTTCCTGCTCGACTCAGACATATACTAGCTATTGCAATTAAGGGAAACCATGGGACCTATGTTTCTTTGGGCCTGGCTTACTTCACTTAATATAATTTTTTCCAAGTCTTTCCATTTCCTAACAAATGGGGCAATGTATTGTTTCTGATGGAGGCATAGAATTCCATTGTGTATTTTGTACCACATTTTCTTGATCCATTTATCTACTGAGGGGCATCTGGGTTGGTTCCATATCTTAGCTATGGTAAATAATGCTGCAATAAACATAGTCGTGCTGGTGGACAGAAGGGAACCTTACTGCATTGCTGGTGGGAGTGTAAACTTGTTCAACCACTTTGGAAAGCAGTATGGAGGTTCCTCAAAAGACTTCACATAGAACTCCCCTATGACCCAGCAATCCCACTTTTGGGCATTTACCCAATGTTCACAAACAAGACCACACTTAGGCACATGAGGCTTTTAATGACAAAATAAGATTCAACTCCTTGAAAAAGTGTGAAATTTTAAAAGTGAAATTTTAGATTTTGCTCTGTGATTAAAAAAAATGTTTCCATATGAAAGAGTTCTAGGAATTTGACATCCTAATATGAAATGCAAGATATGGGGTCTGTTTGAGTAAAACTCAAATGCATTATTGTCACACAAGGTATGAGACCAAGCCAGGTGCTAGTGACTCATGCCTGTAATCCTAGCTATTCAGGAGGCTGAGATCTGAGGATCGTGGTTCAAAAGCAGCTCGGGCAGGAAAGTCCATGAAACTCTTATGTCCAATAAACCACCAGAAAACCAGAAATGGCGCTGTAGCTCAAATGGTAGACAGCTAGCCTTGAGCTGAAGAGCTGAGGGCCAGCGCTCAGGCCCAGAGTTCAAGACGGACACACACACACACAAAAAAAAAAAAAAAAAGACATGAGACCAAGCCAAACCCATTGAGCAAAGAACTTTCTTAGTAAATGAACTCACTGTTTGAAGTATCATTAACATAAATTTGCATATTGGTATTCAATGCTGAATCTACTGCAATGGTATAATTTATTAATCAGCAGTACATATAGATAAGACAGTAAAGCCAACATTTCTCATCTCAAAAATGTCACTCTCCATTCACTACAAAAATTATTCCACTAGTTTCCTAGACAATTACAAATAGGAATTTCTTTAAGTTTCAAAATAATGCCTAGGACACCAACATCAAATACTTCTCTAATTTTGGGAGGGGAAGGGAAAAAGCAAAATCCTTAAATAGGGATACAGGTTGACCCATTATAACAGTGAGATGTACAAGACACTATGTTGAAAAATGAACTTTACAATTTAGGTGGGCGGTGGGGGGGGTGTAGATATGGAGGTGGGAGGGAAGGGATGGTAGGTGAAAACAAAGGAGGAGGTAACAATGTTCAATAGGAAATGTACTCATTACCTTTCTCATGTAACTGTAACCGCTCTACAGTATTTTTAAAATAAAAAAGTATGAAAAAATATAATGCCTAGGAGCTCCTGTCTATATCCCAGTCAGTTGTGACCTAGTGGTTTCATAATTCTTGACCTTGGTAGGACAAGAGTTTACATTGATATCAGTGCACATTACAAATAAAACTTTTACACAGTAGAAAAGGATAAATATAATAATATGCATGAAATTTTTACTCAACTGCTTTCCCTTCAATTATATACTGGAACTCCTACCAAAAGTAAATATTTCCTCAATGTTTTTATTTCTATGTAGTGATGATCTCACAGAACCCCAAATACAAATGTCAATATAACAGAAGAACAGACTTTTCTTTCAGGGAATCTAGTTAAATCTTGCCTTCTTTTAAAAGAATCAATGATCTTCACTTTGAAATGCTTCTCCCAACGCCAATAACTCTTAGGTAACTTTTGGATGGGATGTATGTAAGTAATTATTTAGATACAGATATTTCTTTGTTGCTTTGTATATCCCTCCCCCACAGTATAACCCCTGTTTTCACTGTATTTGATGTTGGTATAATTTGTGGAGGGGAAGGGGAAGAAAACAATTGTTTAAATAGGGATACAGGTGGACCCATTGCAACAATGAGATGTACAAGACCTTTGTTGAAAAATGAACTTTACAACTTTGGCAAGGGGTGGGTTGGGGAGATGGATAGAGATGGTAAGGGGAAACAAAAGCGGAGGCAACAATAAGAAATGTACTCATTGGGGCTTGGAAGGTGGCTCAGTGGTAGAGTGCTTGCCTTGCATGCAAAAGGCCCTGGGTTCGATTCCTCAGCACCACATAAGCAAAAAGGAAAAAGCCGGAAGTGGCGCTGTGGCTCAAGTGGTAGAGCATTAGCCTTGAGCTGAAGAGCTGAGGGACAGCCCCCAGGCCAAGAGTTCAGGCCTACGACCAGACCCAAAAAAAAGAAAGAAAGAAATGTACTCATTACATTGCTCATGTAATTGTAACCCCTGTGTATGGTATTTTCACAATAAAAAAGGAAGGATAGGAAATCTAGACTGGTGAAACACACACACACACACACACACACACACACACACACACACACACAAAGAAAACATACTGTATACCAGAGGAGCCAAAATAATGAAATATAGCCATTATCCTGATTTATGGGGAAATTAGTCCTGAAAAAGACACACACAGAAAGAGGGAGACAGGAGAGAGAGGAAGATTTCCAGAGTGAGGAGGAGAGGAGAGAGGCAGAGATATGGAGAAAGACAGGGAGAGGCATAGAGATGAAGACAGAAAGAATGACAGAGACAGAGACAGAAACAGACAGACAAGGAAGGAGGGAGGAGAACAAACAATAATCTTCATGGCATAAAGATGTGATGAATGACACATTGAACTCAAATAAGGGGAGAAAGTCAAGACCTAAGAGAGTCAGAAGACAAGTCATTGTGACCCAGGGTACCACATTTAAGCAATAAACTTAGAAAAGTCAGGACCGACTTAAACCCTATGGTTCAGCTTCATGCTTCAGCAGTGCTTGCCAGCCACTTACAAAATGAACAAACCTATTACTTGTGGTGGTTAATGCCCTTCACCTCCTCCTGGTTTGATTGAGTTTTCCCATTCTTTTGTAAAATGCTCCAAGTTATCATTTGGCTCTGAAAGTCACATTTAAATTCAGAGCGATGGGTCTCCATCCAGGAGTCTCAGTTACTACAGTCCATTCTGTTAGAAAAGGTGCAAACATTTTCTAAGGAAAGTCACTGAAGATAAGCAATCTAACAATATTTTCTCTAAAAACTAGATTTTTTTCTTGTGCAATTCTTGGGCAAGATAAGTCCAATTCTGATCACATATATAAATAATAACAGTTACAGTCTCTTACATCTATATTGTACCATTTAGTTTGCAAAGCAATTGTATAGTATGCTATTGTGTCTTCACAGCATCCCTTTAAAGTAGGTAATTGTTTTAGATATATTTTTTATATGAGACTAAGGTTCAGAGAGAATAAATAGCATGCCCCAAAGCACACAGACAGAAAGTGTGCATTGGAACAAGCAAGTCCTGTAACTGTTCCATTATGCCACCACTGCCCCATTTCAACTTGTCCTTAAATCAGTCTGGTGACATGAACCAAATTTATCCTAGGTAAATGGCATCTGGGTCAGCACCAGAAAGCTAGAAACCAAGTGAATTTAAAAAAAACCAGTTCAATTTAATGCTTTAAAATGACATCATTTACAAACTTGGAAGTAATGCTTATGGCTTACTTTGTACTTCTTTGTAGAGCACAAGCAAATGACAAGAAGTGAATGTGTTGCTGTGTATAAAATGTTACCACCACTTGTTACATATCAAATTTTACTCTAAGCTTTTACATCTGATATTTAAATTAATGCTCACAAAACTGTGTGATAAAAATGGTTACTAACTTCACTTTTCAGGTGAGAAGGCAAGAACTTAAATGTGAAGTCCTTCAAGTCACCATGAATGTGTGTCAGTGACAGAATTTGAACCCAGTCAGACTACTGTTGAAAGTCTGATCTAAGACTATTGTGAAATACTAGCTACTTATGGACACCTATGTTTCATAATCAGACAAACAATTTGGATTTTTTATTCTCACTACATACTTGAGATAATGGTGGAGAGCCAGGTATAGAAAGCATCGCTAAGGGACTTATTTATCAATTGGCAAAATGTGGTCCACACAGTAGACTTGATCTTGAGCATTGTCACCATCAGACATCGTTGGTACTAAAGACAGTGGTATACTGGTGACTTACAAGGACATACAATGGTTAAACAATGGTTCTGCTGGTATTTCCAAAGGAAACTAGACATTCCTGTTCTGAGTGTGCTGTGATGGTGTGTGGCAGCACATGTAACAAGTACTTACTGTGTTCTATGATTGGATAACATCAGTGTAGACATTTAACTTGACCACAGAGAATGCTCTAGAAAAATCAACTCACTGTTTTTTTTTACACAATTTACCATGTAGCTAAGTTTCTTCTTTTCTTCAATCTACTGCAACATGACTATAAAGTAAACCACATATTCCTCATGCCCTGTATGACTTATTACTTTTTCATAATGTAAATAGGTGAACAGGAGCATTATTGATCGGCAGTGTCTAAGCATTTAATCACTATTAATAATGTAGAAGGTTTTTATAAATATGTAAAAACAAGAGTACATTAAACTAAATGACAGCAGTAATTTGCAAAGTCAGACTGTTCACTCACAAACACTAATGGAGAAGTGCATTTAAAAAAATTCTTCCAGGGCTAGTACAACCGCTGACAGTAAGGTCTGGCCAAACTCACTTGTCTGTTTTGTAACCATGACAGGCTGATCTCTACATCAGTCCATGTCAAGTGTCTATTATCATACTTTGCTTAAAACCAGCTCACGGATGAATTTTTGTTGGTCTGACACTTAGAGATTAGAAGAGTACAGTCATGATGTCTTCTGCCCACCACTAGTAAAATATCTTAGTTTAAAAGCTAGAATTAGGGACTGGGAAGGTGGCTCACTGGTAGAGCACTTGCCTTGCATGCTCAAGGCCCTGTGTTCGATTCCTCAGTACCACATAAAAAAAAAGCTGGAAGTGGTGCTGTGGCTCAAGTGGTAGAGCACTAGCCTTGAGCTGAAGAGCTGAGGGACAGCGCCCAGGCCCAGAGTTCAGTTCCCACGACCGGACCCCCCCCAAAAAAAAAAGTTCTAGAATTAGAACCAAATTTAATATAGTACTAACAGCATGAAAGCTCTAAACAAGATGATAAACTTCTTTTAGTTCCAACTTTCTATGGAGTTGTTGCATTTCACTTTCCCAGTTTACACTGAGATGTTGTTCGGTGTTTGCTGTGAATTACTCTCAAGGCTTATTCTTAGATTTTGTGAAGACACGCACCAGGTCTGATTCGTTCTACCATCGTTTTCAATGAGATAGCCAAGATGGCATATCTCTGCTCCAAAATGTCTGGTGAATCAGCTTGAATGAATGAAATAGCTGAGGGCTGAAATAGATGGACAGGAGCTACAAATCTTTCTTTCCATATAAAACCCTTCTGTTGGTAACTTGAGCTTCCGACTGGCAACTCCCCTGGGAACCAGACTACAATTTGTTGAGCTCCTTTGTTGTAATTCAGGCATGAAGACTGAATATTCTACAGACAGGACATGCCAGGTCTGAATTTGAGTTTGAAAATTGCCATGGTATCATTTATCATTTAATGTGTAAAAACAGTTGAAGAACTTGCTCACACTCAGAGTATTCAAAGGTCCAGATATAGGCCCCAAGTTTTGTTAACAAAAGTATCAAATAATTTTGACAATCTTTAATTGACCATACAACAGAGCAGGTGAAACTGAATGAACAAATGCATCACTTAGTTTTCATTATTTTGAAATATTAAATGCTCTTCTCCCTAATGAAAATGTCATTTTCATTGCTTAGAATATCTAAATGATATTAAAACCTACAGTAAGTCAATTCCCAAATGTAAAACCAGTCTAAAGTTAAGATTACAGTTCTCCAAATAGCACAGGAACAAAATTTATGAATGATGAAGAGATTATCTAACAATATCAAAGGAATTACTTGTTTTTATAAATTTACAAGACCTTCCACCACACAGCTTGCCAATAATGGACATCATTTATAACTGAGCATAAACATCAGTAACTCTCTCTTCCTTCATATAACAAGCAGTTAGTACCAGAAGAAAAATTAGAAAATAAGGAGCAAGATCAAAAAGTCAGTAGGAAGACCACTATTAACTGACTCACCTTGGTATATATCATTATTGAGTTTCACTAAAAAAAAAACATAAAAATGTCCCAAAACAAATTAAGATTCAACAAATACCTTAAGCATGAATCCCTGGAAACATGTCTCCTCACCCAAGATGTATTCCTCTTTTAGTGTGCCCCACACAACAATAAAACCTGATTCTTTATCCTTATTAGTCATGATACCTGGTAATCGCAATAATTACTTATAATAACTTGTTTAATAAGAGATTCTTTTCTGCACTCAGGGACATATAGCATTTGCCATTCTATGAATGGAAATCAAGCTAGTAACCCAAGAATCAGGTTAAGGGAATGCTGCAGGAAAATGGTCTCTGCTTCAGAAGCAGCTGATCTTTAATAAAGACTGAGGCCTGAAAATAACCACACTGGTATATTTCAAACTAGAAGACATAATTTTATGTTTCACTAATAACAAATGAGAAATGTTCAAGGTGATGAATATTCTAATCTCTTTTAATTGATCAATATACAATTTGTACACATATTGTATTGTGTGTTGTTTCAAACTATACTCCATTATTTTGCATACTTACTACTTTATTCTAGTAAACTAAGATGAAATATAACAAAACAAAGTCAAATAATTATACCTACAGATACTGATTACACTTTTAAAATTTTTATTATATTTAAATAGTTGTACAAAAGGGTTTTGCTTCAATATGTCAATGTATGAGTACGATGCATCTTGATCATCATCACAGCAATATGTTCATTCTTAGAAGTTCACTTTGAGTTAATAAATGAAAAAATATTTTGTTAAAATGTATAACTTGGAATTTGTCCAAAAACTACAGTAACTTGAAATTTACAAGTTTAATCATTTCATTTTATACAAAAACGTAACATAAAGTAAATGTCTAATATAAAAATCAAAATTTTGTTTTACACCAAGTTTACAACAGGAAACACATTGAAAATAACTACTCAGAACTTTCACTTGGAGGAACAGAATAGTTCTGCATGTTGGGTTACACTGATAGTGGACTGATTACTATTTTAAGTGTCTATTTTAAGAGTAAATGATGGTTTTATGTCCTCAGG
Organism: Dipodomys ordii; assembly: GCF_000151885.1. Lineage (NCBI taxonomy): Eukaryota > Metazoa > Chordata > Mammalia > Rodentia > Heteromyidae > Dipodomys > Dipodomys ordii. The sequence continues at coordinate 10,384,233 of NW_012267254.1, forward strand.
AGGAGATAGTCAGAGATTTCAGAATCCTCTGCCATTCTCATTTATTTTAAATTATATTTTTCCTCTGCCATTCTTTTTAATGCATTTTTTATTGTCAAGGTGATATACAGAGGAGTTACAATTACATAAGTAAGGTAATAAGTACATTTATTTCAAACTTGTTACCCCTTCCTTAATGCAACATAAAACCCTGATACTGATTCATTTTTAAGCACAATGTGAGTATTATTCGTTCATTAGTTCAACAAATATTTCTTGTAAATCCACGGTACACAAAGAATTGTATGGCAAATATAAGCATAAAAAGGAGTCCCTTTCAGTCACAGAATTTACATTCTAGTATCAGAGGTAGTCCAATATCAATATTTAATTATTATACATTCTGTATATATCAAATTATCATGCTATATGCTGCAAATGCACACAAATATTAAATACTAGCTTAAAATCAAAACTAAAAACTGCATCAAATAAACATAATTTTTTTAATTGCAGTAAGTTCACATCATCATGGACCATCAGGTTCCTAATGGAGCTTGGAGTTCATTAATTCAAGGATCTCAAATTCAACCAATTTGATGGGACAAATGTGTAACTTAAATGGATGTCAAACGAGAGGTATTTCAGCAGAAAAAAACAAAGTCATTAAACAATTACAGAAATGATACTGACCTGGAAGTTATCAGCAATAACCCTGAGATGGGACTAATTGATTCAGATGAACACAAAGAGCTTCTAAAATTGACACACACAGGAAAATATTGATGATTTGTTTTTAAAAAATAAAGCTTATCTGCATAGAGAACTGCTTAACCATATGCATGAAGCTTATCCTTTGGCATTTAGTGTTAAAACTTTTCTACAAATTAGTGTTTGTACTTAAGCAAATATTTTTTTAATCTTTAAAAAGTTCCATTTACCACAATCCTTATAACCCTGTTAGTTACACTTTGGAATCATTCTATGGTAGATCCTACAGTTTCTTTCAAAAGAATTAATATTTGGAAAGCCTGATACCCAATTCATTCCTGAGATTTATGATCATTGCAACACTTACATGGTTCATTTCTTCATTCAGTAAGACACACTGTCCTAGGCTGAAGGCTATAAGAATTATCTCCTCAGCACAGCAAGAAACACTAAACAGTAACAGAAGGGAAATGTAAGGAAGATCTGAATACTGTTGACTGAGATAAAGAAAGGATAGGAACAAAACATGACCATTTTATACAGGCTGGCCCAGGGAACCTGCTCTGATGACATTAGAGCAGAATCCTCATAAAATTCATTTATATGCTAGATGATTTGAAAATGAACATGTCTGAACTCCACTTGAGCTGGACATTAACTTTTACAGCCCCGTTGAATTAAGATCTTATGACATTAAGGCAATGAAAAGATAAACAAATATTTCTCAAGAAATTACAACCTGATAGCTGATTTGGGTCCCTGCCCTCCAAAAGAGAATGTGAATACTTCAGACAAACTGAACAGTAGACTCTAGAAATAAAAATTACCAGAAGTCCTACATCGGTTATTCCTAAAAGAGGAGAAATTGTAGATGTTTATGAATTAGTTGAACCTAAAAGAAATACAGTACTTAGTAAATAGTGATTTAGAATTATAAAAGGATAGAAAACTGTATTTTGAATGCTCAAAAGATTTACAGGGAAGGTGGCTCAGTGGTAGAGTGCTTGCCTTGCATGCATGAGGCCCTGTGTTCGATTCCTCAGCACCACATAAGCAGAAAAAGCAGGAAGTGGCGCTATGGCTCAAGTGGCATAGTGCTAACCTTGAGCTGAATCGCTGAGGGACAGCACCCAGGCCCAGAGTTCAGGCCCCACGACTGACAAAAAAAAAAAAAGAAAAGAAAAAAGAAAAAAAGATTTACAGGGGTACGGTAGTACACAGTTGTATTTTATAAGAAGTAGAAGTTGGAGAACCTTGAGTTCAAGGCTAACTTGGGCAGTGTTACCTGGACACTATCTCAAAAACAAAATAAAAACTAAAGGGCTAAAGGTATACCTACTTCAAGTACTTGCTTAGCAAGCACAAGGCTATGAGTTCATAGCTAGTATCAAATAAATTAAATACAATATTATTTACAATATTCAAGCACTCCCAGACTTAACATAGTTTTACATACCTACAAGTAACCCCCAAAATTCAAATTCATATGCTTTGTGTTTAATTTTTTATGAATCTCTTGGTTAAAGTACTCTTTTATTTGCTAATTGAAGACTTTAGTGTATTTTTAATCTAAGAACAACAATTATTATACCATATGTACCAGAGGAGGATAAACACACAGAACAACAATTGCTAAATACATGCAGTAGATTAAGGACTGGGGAAACCCTTTGTAGGGTGCCAATGTCTTCATATCTACCCTCTGTTCACCTGTCTTTCTAAAAATAGGCACTGTTCATGCACATGATATGCCAACTATTGGGAAAATTATCAAAGCATGACTTGGCCATGGCTTCTTGTGGTTCTCTCTTTACATCTTGCTTTTCTTGAGCAGCTTCACTTGTTTATCACTTCTGTAGTTGTCCTAAGTGGGAAGTAAGATTATTGATAGTTATTAATAAAGCACTTTGATCTTATTGTTGTGAAAGGTGTTACATATGTGAAGACAGGATCTACTGACAACTATTTGGGCTCATGCTAAAATTCAGGAAACACATGTTTAAGACACATTTTAAAAATTTCAAAGTGCTGAAGGTTCCCAGATTTATAGTGCTGAACTAGCTTCTGAAATCAGCAGTCAACACCTAAAGGTACCAGAAAGAAAGAATGTGTGACTTTCACTTTTTTACAAATGCTCTTGGGCAAAGCAGAATGAAAAGAAATCAGAGTATAAATCTTCAAAAGGTTATTCAATTGATTATTTATGATATTTTAAAACTCAGATGTTCAGAGATGCTTAGCAATTATAATTAACTATCTACAACTTATCTCAGTATGAGTAGGTATTTTCTAATATGTTTTCCATCCTACTTACTGTACAATTAGAATCAACAGTCAAAAGGCTTAAATCAACCATACCATATGCTTACAAGTGACTTTCTAGCAGGTTCAAGCAGCTTATTTTGTCTCTAAAGAGGATAGCATCAATGCAAGCTTGAGTGAAACCCTAGAAAGAACATTTTGCAGATGATCTGAATGACACAGCTACTCACAGAAAGTGCTCAGCAGTTAACTCGATTGATTTGTACAGAATGTTTCCTACAGGCAGCACAAAGGTTGTAGGTAAGCTTTTCTATTTGTAAATCCAAATTGCAGTGCTACTCAAGTTCTTAGAATCCATATCAAGAAGCCACCACCAGTCTACCATTTATTAGCTGTTTTACCTATTGTAAGTCTAATTTCCTCCATTTACAAATGCATCTAATAGTTGTACCTACTCACAGTTATTTGGATGTTAGGTGAAATGAGGTGAAGAAAGTGCCTGGATTAGTATTTAACTAATAATTATCTGTGTAATGTTTGATTTATACAAAATCTATATTTAATAATTTTATGCTAAATAATAGAAAATAATTTGAAGAATCCAGTTCAAACAGTGGTCATTTTACTGGATAATTTTATTATGAAATCTTTTTAAGGTGATAAGAGGACAGGAAAGAGCTATTATTTGCACTTTACATAAATAGCAAATGAAGTTGAGAATAATTCTGATTTTTAGAAAAAGTCAGATCAGTGATTACTAGCAATGCAAGGCTAGAACATAATGACAGTAACAGCTAGACCACATTTTCCCTGTGTCAAGAAGTGTAATTCATGCCCAAGAGATTATCAACAAGAAGGACTTGCCCTATACTTAATGACTACCCATTATTTGAAAGGTAGAACCACAGAAAAGTAGAAGAGGTTAATGAGGTTAACAAAACCCCATAAGGCTGATTACTAAGATAAACCATTTGAGTAATGTGTAGAACAAGCAAAACTGCAAACAAACTTGTAAAAAAAAAAGACTTCAGTCTATTCAAGCGTTGCAAGGGCTTACAGGACAAATATTTCAGGATTCAAATTCTGGATGAAAATAATCGTGTGTCTAAATGAAGCAAACTGGCACTTACACAGCCCTGAAAATGTGACTGTGTCGTCAGTTTTCTTATTGCTTCAAAACACTTGATCTTTTTCCCATTACTTTGGGGATCTCAGGCATCCAAAGCAAACCTACTTTTGACAAGCAATTACCAGGGCAGATGGGAAAATAGCCACCCTACCTCAGGGTGAGTGCCCCCATTTTGTTTTACGTGAAACATCACTAGCCATGAGGAAAATAATTCTGCTTAAAAAGCTATCTGCATTTTCAATAACACCACCTTTCCCAGAGCCCTAGAATGTCGATAGGTAATGCTCCCAGCTGCTTTTAACATTACCTACTTGGTATGTGATATTCATCTGTACTACTGATCATTGGAGTAGGATTAAATCAACCTGCTATATTTAAGTAAAAACTTATGAGATTTTATTGCGCTTGCACATGAACATTTACTGCATTCACATTTTTTGCACATGAAAGTGGGTTTATGTTAGACATTGTTTCCACAGTGCTATACCAACTTTAGAAAATATATATCTTCAACAGCATATCTTCTCTTTAAACCCCATCCTAAAAATCTGGATAATAGATACCTCAAATTCACTTAAATTAAGAAATATCAACTAGCAATTATATGATCATATATAAAGGAATGGTAGAGCTAATGTACGTAAATTAGACATTTGAGGACTATTCATTCATGCTTCCCAATTAAACGGCTAATATTTTCTGAAGTAGTCAATTATCAGGCAAAACTTCCATGATGACAATGCCATAATATATAGTTCAGAATATCAGCTTCTCATAACTGAACCACAAGGCATCTTTCAGGCAGGAACATCTGAAACCCTTGAAGCAGTGCCATGAGGACAGGTTGCATGTACCTTGCAACTTTATATATAAATATTTAAGTTGAAATGCTATTACATCTTTTTGAAAACATGCTGTGTGCTCCAGGCACTTGGAAGGACACAGACAGAGAAATCACACAGTCCTTGTCCTGAAGTGACTATATAATAGGAAAGACAAATCTGTAACTGTCATCCAAGACAGGCAAGACTATGACAAGTGCAATAACATGGGTCTAAGCACTGCGTAATGAGAATAATCAGAGTAAGGAGAAGTGGACACTTATTTGGGACAGATAAATTGGGTTAAAACATATTTCCATTTTGCAATATCTGGATTTGAAGAGACTCCACAGTTCATTTTATAATTCACCTACCACTTTGTCATGACAGTTTCAATATGACTCTCCAAATGACAGTTGTTGCCAACCTTTCTCCAGAGGTTATGTGGAAGAGTTTAAATGCATGTCATAGATTTCATAATGGTAAAATTGTGAACCGTTTTTAATTTACCTGTCTTTTTGTGGTTTGTTCTTCCTGCCTCCTTCTCTAGGAGTTCATACAGCTTAATTGGCTGATTATGCTTTTGTCTTACTTTCACTAAAGGAACAGTTCTCAAATGTGGCCTTTAGACCAGCAGGACCAACAACACATGGGAACTTCTTAGAAATGCAGACTGACTAAACTAGAAACTCTGTGGATGGATGTGGACATTGAACATTGGAGATTGTAGTACACTATGATGTCTGAAAATTACTGAGTTTAGGGGGGGAAATTACCAGACAAAATGAGGGCCTGTGATATTCTAAAGACCATTTTATTCATTATATATTGGTTATGAATAATAGAAACACCAGACACCCTTTGTTTCAACTATTTGGAAATATTTTCATTCACATAAGGCTCCTAGAAGTAGCAATGCTTACCACAATTAATATACCTCTCAATGGTGGGGTTTAGGATATACTAAACCCATAGAGATCTCAGAGGAATGGTCAGTCCATACCTCCTATGTAATAGGATTCTGTCCCTTGATGATGTGAACAAGTGATAATTCATTGAGGAATTTACAGGGTAGGATTCAAATACTAGTGAACAAAGGATTTCTGTGGCCTCTTACATCCCAGATCCCAGGACTTCTTGGCGCTATCTCTCCAATGGAGAATAGAGATTAACCTGCCCACCTGCTACTAGATCCCCTGCTGCTTTGAATGTTACCCTTCAATGCTTGCTTATGCTCATGTTAGCAACAAAAGCAAATAACTATAACTTCTCTGGCCCTGAGCCTCATTTTCCTTAGGAAAGAGAAATACAATGCACTAAATTACATCTTTCAATATTTAGTTTTCATCCTTTTTTTTTCAAACCAACTTTTGTGCTTTAGGTTTATGTTGTTGCCTGGGGTGTTGATTGAATATTGGAAATTTGACATAGAAGACAAAAGACAACAAATAAGGGTAAAGGAGAATAGATCCAAAAGTTGATTGAAGGCTAGGAATAATTTGGCCATGCCATGAAAAACAGAAAATACAAAATGAATTAGATCTTTTCCTTCAGAGCTGTCCAACAAGCAGCTTATTAGTTAAATAAGACTCTCGAGAAGGTGTTTTCTGAGTTGCAGTTTCCGAGATGCCCTGTTGTTCAGACCAAGCTCCAAACACTTGGAGGATTCAGCATTTAGTTAAAGTGAAGAAGCAATTCCTTTGGGGTTACTGCTTTAGCACAGTGACAGCAGGTAGACAGCTTGGCAGCAGCCTGTATTCTCCAGGGAATAGCAAAAGAGACACTTGTGAGGGGTAATTTTCCCAATACATGTTTTTAAAGTCAGATTGGACATGCCCATCAAAGCTCAAGTTACCTTGCTCTAACCAACTACAGAAGGGAGAGTTTCTTGTTTTTAAAGGTTCAAGGAAGCAAAACATGCCATCCATGTCTGAATAAAAAGAGAGCCCCAGGCAAATATGGAAAAGATGTAACATAACCATTGAGAGTACACAACGTACACATTCCTGTGAGTGTCTGGGGGAGAGGGAGAGACAAGGAAAGACAGAGGGAGAGGGAGACAGAGAGGAGAAAGAAAGAGAGAATTTACAAGAGGATTACACTGAAAAGATGTTTGTTGGTGCAGGCCCACCTTCATATGAGCCCAGACAGTAGCTTCTTGTCATCTGCCTTGAAAGATTATGAAGATTTATCTATATTACTAATTAAAAAGAAAAGATGGAATATAGAAGGACAAGGATTCATGATAAGGGAAGTTTTAATATAAAATATTAAGAGCTCAAGATGGTTGTGAATGATTGTATAAGGAAAAGCCAAGTAGATCTGCCTAATTCAGATGTAATTGAAGGAAACTGGGGACTCTGGAATAGAAAATAGTGATATTGTGCAATAAGGATAATGGAAAGTACAGAGAGTAGAAAAGATAGACTTGCACCATTTACACCTAATTACTCAGCTAGGGTCTAATGTTGAGAAACATGAATGTTATAGGCTATCTTGGATCTGACTAGGATTATCAGAACAGGTTACAGAATTGGAGGAAATATCACCTTTTAGTGGTTATATAAATCAAGGTCGGTGGGAAAATAGTAGATGCCAGGCTTCCATCTACAAGCTGAAATACACAAAATGGCAACTAAACTGAATAAAGTAATACAGTACACCATATTTGCCAAGAACATATAGAAATGTTTTCTAAGCACCACTAGAAATGAGTGTAGCTTAGGACAAGGAGTAGACTCAAAAGGGCTTTGTTTCTTAAATGGAAGACTTTCCTGAGAAGTAAATTTCAGAATAAAATGTCAGTCAAAATGAAATTAATATTTTAACACTTTCCCCCAATTTAGACAATTTATAGTGACACATGGTAACTGCATTGGTCAAAGACTACAGTAAGTACTTTGTAAAGTTCCAATAATCTAGGAATAAAAAGAGCTAAGAGTTATTATTTTGAAAAATGGATGGCATAAAGTATGTAAATAATGGGAGCAAATGCAGCAAGATACAGGGAATCAGAACATTTAAAGTCTAATACATTACAAAGACAGTTCAATACTGATAAATGTAGAATAATAAGTTTTATGGAGCTTTATCATATGCTGTAAGTTGGCATGGATCATAAAATATAAGGAATAAAAAAGTAGTAAGGGTGTTGAAAGACAAGTCTGTGTGCATTATTTATGAATGATGAGGGGTGAAATGAATAAGAAGAACAGGTAGACAATGTCTTGAATAATGATGACTTTGATGAGTCGTTATTGCACAAATCTGTGTGCTTCATAAAATATGAGAAATATTAAGGAACAGGAGTCAAAAGACAAGTCTACTCAGAATGAGATACAGAATGAATGAAAAGGGGGATACAAGGGATATGCACAGAATAATGATGACTTTTATGAGTCACTCACCAGCCTGGATCCTTCATAAATATAAGCCATATGGAAAATAAAAGTGTAGCAAAAAGAAGAGACAGATCTGTGTCTATAACATATGAGACAATAATGCCAACTAGGCTTGAAAAAATAAAAATGAAAATAATTGACCTTACCATGTCTGTGGAAAGACAAAATAACCAGATTAATGGAAACAAATAAAATGAGTACATAGAATTTGTTTGCCAATAAAGAGTTATCAAGCACTAGGAAGACATTTTTGTTGCAAATTCTACCTTAGTTAACTTATGGAGGCTTCATAAAACTTACAATTAGTCTCCACCACTCACCAAAATAGGCAACAACATGTAAAGACTCAGAAAATGTTTAACTAATTTCTAAAATGGTTTGACTGACTAACACAATCTCTTCTCAGTCTCTACCACCAATCTCTATGTAGTTTGTAATAAATTTTCAGTTTATTTCTACTTAATCTCTGTCTATCTTGCCAAAGATTTCTCATCTATACCACTGAAAGGTTACTGCATAAAACCAGAGCTATTCTTTATTTTCATTACTTGGCCTTAGAACCTAGGACAGATTTGTTAGGATTAGTTCAAAATCCAGAACTGAAGGGCTTCAAATGTCTTCTGTTTTAGCACAACAATAAACGTTTCAAAGCAGAACAGAAACTGGAAAAATTGGACATGGAAAGCCACTGATTGATGTCACAGAACTAAGAATTGCATTGAGAGTACATAATACTCATATATAGTAAAAGTGACAATTATATTATTTTCCCATTATGTAATACTTAATTGCTTGTAATTTGTGTTTTGGAAAGGCTTTAGATAAACTAGAATAAATTTTTTTGGCAGGTATGGGACTTGAACTGAGGGCCTAGGCATTGTTCCTGAGCCTCTTTGTGCTAAAGGCTAGCACTCCACCACTTGAGCCACAGCATCACTTCTACATTTTGAGTGGTTAATTGGAGATAAGAGTCTCAGGGGACTTTTCTGCCTGCTGGCTTCAAACCACAATCCTGAGATTTCAGCATCCTGAGTAGCTAGGATTACAGGCATGAGCCAACAGTGTCTGGCTAGAATAAATAATATTAGCATAAGTTAGAACCAATTCTTGTGATGGATATAAAATTTTGTAGTGGGATTTATTGGCTAAAGTATAACAGTGGTGACTGTCTTTTGCTAACTTGGAGATATTTTTTGTTTTGTTAAATTATTTTTGTGGCCATGAACCTTCAGAAACTTGATTTAACTTCATGATTCTATTAGACGAATATATAATTCTAGATTGCAGATATTACACCTAGTCAGGTGATCCATGTTGACCCAAATGACACAGCACTCTTTTAAATCCAAGACTGAGCATCCTAAAATACCCTGAACCCCATTTGATTACACAAAAATGACACTTATCCACTAGGAAAAACTTGTTCAGCCTTCATTAGCACTATGACCTCAAAAGTCATGAGCTCAAGGCTTCCAACATGTTGTTGAACCCCACATCCTAAATAATGGCAGACTAGTGAAAGTTCCCTGTTTGAAATTTTGCCCAGGGCCCTCTACTTAAGCACCATACTTATAGAATTTGTTGCAGCTTATCAGCCAAGCTACAGTTGAAAATGATGCACACTTCCATTGACTATTTTCCTGAGAGACAGCCATATATTCCTGGGAGAATATATTCCTGGGAGACAGACTAGTTTAATGAAACACAACAGGTCCTTTTTTTTGGTTGTGGACCTTATTGTCACCAATGTACTATATGTTCTTCCTTATTTTATTTCATTTATTTTATTTGAATTTTCTTTTTCCATTGGTTTACCTCTGGCAATCACTGTCTTTGATTCTGGTACCCTCCATATACATTGATCTGATTTGGGGAAAGGAAGGAGAATAACAGAATGCTGAAAGGAAGACAAAGGATGACCCATTGCAACAATGATACTCACAAGACGCTACATCAGAAATGAACTTTACAACTTCGGAAGGGGGGAGGAGTGGAGGAGGGAAGGGATAGTGGGAGAACAACAAAGGAATGGGTAACAATGTTGAACAAGAAATGTACTCATTACCGTACTCATGTAATTGTAACCTCTGTACAGCATCTTTACAACAACAAAAAAACTACAAAAGAGAATTGAACTGCATTCTTTGTCAAAGCTGAGGCTAATTTTTAAAGGAAAATATCCTGACAATTTTTAATTAGGCAAGAAAATGAGGATACCAAACTGATTTATCACGCCTCCATTTCAGACTTTAACTTAAAATCTACACAGATAAGTTTGTTTGTTCATTGGTTTTCCAAAGAAATTTATCAGTTTAGCATAGAAAATGTACACAACTAATTGATACTACTGATCACCTGTGTTAAGAGCAGAAAAAACAAGTGGAGTTGGTCATCAGAGATTTTAATTTTATGTACTATGTATATCTGTATCAACTAATAAGATTACTTTTGATAAAGAAAAGGGTCTTTCCAACTAGGACTCTCAGTCAGGTGCTGGTGGCTCACCTTGTTATCCTAGCTACTCAAGATGTTGAGAGCTGAAGAGCATGGTTGATAGCCAGACTGGGAAGGAAAATCCATGAGACTTTTATCTTCAATTAACCACCAAAAAGTCAGAAATAGAGCTGTGGCTCAAATGCTACAGTACTAGATAAGAGAAAGAAAGAAAGAAAGAAAGAAAGAAAGAAAGAAAGAAAGAAAGAAAGAAAGAAAGAAAGAAAGAAAGAAAGAAAGAAAGAAAGGAAGGAAGGAAGGAAGGAAGGAAGAAAGAAAGAAAGAAGGAAGGAGAAGGAGAGGAGGAGGAAGAAGGAAGGGAGGGAGGGAGGGAGGGAGGGAGGGAGAGGGAGAAGAGAGAAAGAAGAAAGAGAAAGGAAGAGGAAGGGAAGGGAAGGGGAGGGGAAGGGAGGAGAGGGGAGGGGAGGAGAGGGGAGGAGAGGAGAGGAGAGGAGAGGAGAGGAGAGGAAAGAAATGGAAAGGAGAGAGGATTGGAGAGGAAAGGAGAGAGGAGAGGAGAGGAGAGGAGGGGAGAGGAGGGGAGAAAGACTCCGGGACAGTGCCCTGAGTAGTCCAGAGCACTGAGTTCAAACCACCAACTGGCCTACGCACACAGACATGCAATCCTATGCCTGTCTTCCAAGGAAATACAAAATTCAATGCAGAAAAAAATTAAGAAACAACTAAATGTTCTAAAAGATAGATTTTGAAATTGAAAGAGGGTGAACAAATGCAACAGTGGTACTCAGTAGACATTATGTTGATAATAAACTATAGAACTTATGGGTGGGGACAGAAGGCAATATTTATGGTTTATGAAATGGTAACCCTTCTGTTCTATCCCATTAATAATAATATTTTTTGGGGGGGGTCCAGTCATGTGGCCTGAACTCCTGGGCCTGGGCACTGTCCCTCAGCTCTTCAGCTCAAGGCTAGCACTCTACCACTTGAGCCACAGCACCACTTTCCGGCTTTTTTCTTTTTGCTTATGTGGTGCTGAGGAATCGAACCCAGGGCCTTGAGCATGCAAGGCAAGCGCTCTACCACTGAGCCACCTTCCCAGCCCCAATAATAATATTTTTAAAGTGAATATTATTTCTCATTGCATTAGGCATTGTTGATAATTCAATGTTTACTTTAAAATATTAGAATTCATAACTACACCTAGTAGGACTCCCAAGTTTGATGGGTTAAAAAAATCTCCTCTCCAAAAATGTTATTCATATTTACAGAGGTTAGTGAAATCATTGTTTTCTTCATTATACTTACTGTTTTCCAAAATTTCTACAACTTGATGTCTAGATTCTAGTTTCTACATACTCTTAATTTCCCTTTTGTCTTGTATTTCAGGCGTGCTTGTGTGATTCGAGGCCAAGTGGTGGCCATAGATGGAACTCCCCTTGTGGGTGTGAATGTCAGTTTCTTACACCACAATGACTATGGCTTTACCATCAGCCGGCAAGATGGAAGGTATGTCAGTATTGCCTCTGAAAATTTTTGAAATCAAGTTGTGACTTCTAACCATCGGTAAAACCCAAGGCTCAAGATGATACAGTGATAGTAAGCCCATTTGCTTTCTAGAACTACCTAGAAAAGTCAATAGTGACATATATTTACTCTATTTTCCATCTAAGTAAAACCAAAAGTCTGCTCTAAGGGTTGATATTATTCTCGTTTTCTTCAAATCTGACCATATGAAAAGTTTTCTGTCTCACATCTAATTTTATTTATAAGTCAAACTCCAAAGTTTACTGACATGATTTAGGTAATAAATAGGGAAATTTATCACAGAACACTTATACTATTCTTCCACAATAGGCCCAAAATATTTCAGAAATGATCATGTCCAAAAGATTTTTTCCAAAAGTTCAAAATTCAACTAAATTAAATAAATGTTTTATCTTATTTTCAAATACTATTTAAAAATAAAATAAAATAAGAAAAAATAAAGGTAAGAAAATACAAATATTAAGATATCAATAAAGATAAAAAACAAAAAAATGCAATCTTATTTTTAAATATTTAATATTTAATAATCCTTTCTCAAGGAATGAAGGTGTATTTCATTGGCAAAGGATTTGCCTGGCATACTCAAGGCCCTGGGTTTGATATGCAGTACCACAAAAAGCAAATGTGCCTTCACCAACCTGTATTTTTGCTTAGTGATTGCAACTGATTGGCAGGCATGGCAAGCAGCACATATAACTGCAATATTTAACCCTGAGCACAAATGACCCAAATCATAAGAGCTTTTCAAGGTTCTCTAAGACCTAGAAAACAAGACCTCTAAGTAAAATCCACCCATCCCGGAAAAGAACTTACTCTCAAAAACCATTTTGTTTCTGTCATTTAAACAGACTTTTTTTTTCAGAATATTTGAGTGAATAGGCCTGTGTAGCTATTCATGACTCTCAGGAACACTATAACACTGGCTACCCTAGTGATCTAATACTCACCCAAAAAATGACCTATTGGCTTAGAGCTTTTTCACAAGAAACTCAATCAAACCTTATTAGTCTAAACCACTTAAGGGAAGTTAATTGTTCAACTTGGGCTGTGCTAAATTACTTTTTCAACTGTCTGTCATAATAATGCTTGTAGAAAATATTTTAAAAGACAAGAGTTTTAACCTACTTACAAAAATAAAGTATGTTCAAGTGTTTAAATGAACTATTTGTATGCAAATTATGTTTCTAATACTAACTTGTCATTTATTCATTTTAACAGACTGACACAAAACTACTCAGCAGGTAGTGTAAATATGATAGCCAGATAGATAGAATTTCCTGCTAAATATTCCAAAATGGGAGCTCTACACTAACTTCAGCGGACCTTTCTTCCAGTTCGATTAAATGATAAAATTTTGATCATTCACTCACCAATAAGTAGTGTACAAAACTAGCCTCTCCCTTGACACTGTGTTCAACTATGTGCCATGAATTGAAAAATTGATTTGTCTTCTTCTGCCTTCTTATAGGGTACTGATGGACTCAGAGGACTTTTTAGCTTGCCTTAAAAAGTATAAAATTATTTTATATTTAAAAATGACTTGAAATAATCTTAATGTCTAAACTGTCTAAAGATTTCTCTTTCCAGATTACTGAGAAAAAATTAAATAGTAATTCTGTTGTTATTTCTATGTTGTACGTTTTAAACCAAATGCATAGACCCTCTTCTACTGAAGTTGTTTGTAAAAAGTAGGTTTATGTAAATGACAGATACTAGTCGGAGTCCCCTCTAGCAATAACTCTTCTCACAGGATCCATAAAAGGAGTATGTATTCAAAATATGCGCTCCAAATGCCAAGCAGACATCTTACTGTGACAGTGTAGTGAGATTTTTTTCCATTTATATATCTCAGCTTGTTGCTACTTCAGATTAAGTACATTTCAAAAATAGAAAATCATAAGAAAAAATTACCTGAAGGTAAAAGATTATAAAAAGGCTGTTATTAACGTTTACATACCTGTAGACACTGTGATATTTGAAATGCTAAAAGGTTCCTGTCTCCAAGTATCAACCCCACCAGTCTGCTGCAGTGTTTCTAATTAATACAAGTAGCACCACTGCATTCCATTAAGCTATCAGCTCTCTCAAAATCTATATCAAATACAATTATGTTACGTAGGATGTCAAAATGTTTACCAACTAGGAATGGTATAGGTTATAGAACCAAGTTCAGATACACAAAACAAAGGAAAAAAAACTATTATGGAAGGCTGAGCCCTTTAAAATTCTAAAGATTACATCAATCAAGATACATTGTATTCATAAACTGCTTGTTATATGGAAATTCCTTGGTACAAATACTTAAACATAAGTAAGTTTAAAATAAAAATAAATAAAAGTATAAAGATTAGTTATTTAGATTGAGAAGAGCCAGCACAGCATAAGGGGGAAAAGGTAGGTATAAAGGAAAAAACTGTTTACAAGTGTGTGTTGCTAAGAATGTACAAATGGTAACATCGATGAAGATATACTGTATTCATAAACTACTTTGTTATATGACAAAGGCTCTGTACAACTGCTTAAAGATATTTTTTAAAAGACATGTCAGATATATTCAAGGCATTTTCTTATTTTCCATAGACAAAAACGTATTTATTGAAAATCTCCAATGTAGTACTTTTAAATTTTTTTTATTTTTTTTGTTTATGTGGTACCAAGGAATTGAACCCAGGGCCTTAATGCATGCTAGGCAAGCACTCTACCACTAAGCCACATTCCTAGGCCTCCAATGTACTTCTTTTTTATATATAAGTTTTTATTGAGATTAAGTAATTACATAAATTTCACTGTATTATAGGATTATGATACTCAAAGTCACAAACACATTTTACCCTTCACAAAGCAACTTGTCATTATTATGGTTTATAAAGTTTGTGAATTCTATAAGCTTTGACAACACAACTATCTCTTCCACAGCAGGTGATAAGTACATTTTTTTTCCTTTTGCTTGGTGTTAGCTGTTTCCTCTTTCCCTCTCATTCCCTCCTTTCCATTGCTGCCCTTGAGTTGCTTAGTTAATTTTCATCTGTGTCCAGTGCAGCTGATGGGGCCCTCTGTTGTATATTTTCTCCCTGTTTCCCTCTGATTCGATGCCCTCCTCCTAGCTTCCCTTGGATGTATATATATACCATATATGAGGTCAAGACCAATTAAGTAGAGGTCCTTTGTTTCCTCAGTCCTGTTTACTTTGTCATATCTCCTTGCATTTGAATTCTACATCCACATATCAGGGAGACCATGTAGCATTTGTCTCTCTTATCTTGGCTTACCTCACTCAAAATGATTTGTTCTAGTTCCATCTATTTTCCTGTAAATGCCATTATTTTGTCCATTCTAATGGCTGCATAATACTCCATTGTTACATAGGCATTTTCATTAAAGTTTCTCTGTCTTCATTCTCACCAGAGGTTTTATAAACCAACATTACCATTGTACTTATTTGGCAGATGAGAAAATTTCCCCAGATTAACATGGCTAATAAAGATAAATTCCAAGATTTAAACTCAAGTGCTCTGACTCTATTCCAACTGCTCTTACTCTAAACTTCTATGATTTACCATTGCTGGCTTAGATATGTGACTGATATTAGTGTTGAAAAAGAGCTATTTACAGATTATTCTAACTAATAGTAAGCAAAATAGGTGACATAATGACTTAGAACATTCTTGAAGAACATGAAATGTCCCAAGAACTTTGTTCTAAAAACTATGATGAAGGTAAAGTTCTCTCTAGTTTTCCTCAAGGCAAAAGTTTGTTCAGTTATGGATACAATAGGATTTGAATATGGTTTAATAGTCTTCCATCTACAGACAGGACTTGTTTGACATATTACAGATTGTCAATAATAGCCAAACAAATAAACATTCTCCCTTGAACATTTTATACCTAGTCTTATATGTCTTGAAAACTTGTTCTTAATGATCCATGGAAATGGAGGTGATTTGTGACAGTAGAAATCTCAAAAATTTAATCATTCCAAGAACATTCTATTTTAGACTGCAATGATTTAGATGCATTTTAGCCACAGATTCCCCCTTCCCTCACCTCCAAGGAGTAAATCAATGAGTAAAGCATCCAGTATTTACTACATAAAACAGTTAAATGAGAAGAGACAATATATCTGTCCAGGAATATAGAAAAAATTATATATATATATATATATATATATATATATATATATATTCACCCATAGGAAGTGGTGCTGTGGCTCAAGTGGTAGAGTGCTCACCTTGAGCTGAAGAGCACAAGGACACCGCTCAGGCCCAGAGTTCAAGCCCCACGACCAACAACAACAAAAAAAATTTAATATTCACACATAGTCAAAGTTTTGTATTGGGTAAGAGAGAAAGAAAAGGACAGACAGACAGATAGACAGACAGACAGACAGACAGACAGACAGAGATTTCAGTTCATTTTAAGGAATGAGTTTACCTGATGGTGAAGACTGGAGAGTCTGAAATATGTAGGGCAAGTTGGCAGATAGAAAATTCTCAAAAAGAAAGGAGTTGATGCAGAAGTATTGACACAGAATTTCTTCCTAATATAAACTTTACTGTGTTTTTAAGGCTTCCTAATGATTAGATAGAACTCACATAGTATATCAAGGACAATCTCCTGTTCTTAAAGTCCACTGATTTTAGATATTAACCACACCTGCAAAATTACTCTACCTAGATTAGTGTTTGGTTAAATAACAAAAAATATAACCTAGACACTTAGAGGTATTTAAATAAACATCCTAATAGGCTTAGGGGAAAATACAGCATAAACTTAAAAACTAATATCTTTTCATAAAGATAACCAAAAGTTAGCCTAGAGTTAATATGAACTACAAGGAAAGAAAATGTACAGTAAGCCTACTAGGACAAAGTATCCAAATTATAGAAGAAAGTTAACATGTGTTGCATTCCTAATTACATATTCCCTTATATATTTACAATCACTGCTAAGGAATATATCATATTGACCTCATTTTATTAATGAGAAAACTGCACTTAGACTCAACTTTATTATATTAACTTTATATCTTTGGGATATTTACATTAGAAGCCAAAATCACATAACTTGCAAAAAACAAGATGACTGCTCAAACTTTAATCTTTCTAGAAATTGAGAATAATTCTTAAATGTGTTCTTACTATATTTATTTATGTTTGTGTTTACATTTGTTTTTTATTAAGTAAATAAGTACTTCAGTTGTAAGTCAGTGTTTGGGCAGAGGAAATATACTCACTGTCCAAGGAAAAAGTTAAATCTGTGTAGAAGGTGAAGTAGCAGAAAGGTTATTTGACAAGCAGTGTTTGATTTTTCCCTCTTACGCTGCCTTAAACTGCTCCTGTATTATCATGAATTCAAGCTATCTGTCTTAAACCATAAGTTGTTTGGTTTTTCTTTTTTATGCAGTTCTTGAAATCCTCTTTTTAGAACCTTCCTTAATATTACTGCTACTTCACTAAAGAGCAAAATAAAAAATATAGCATTATCTACTCTTTGTTACTGTGCATTTATCTTTATCTGGAAGATTTCTGCAACAAGATAATAATTGGTAATGCCATAATAAATATAATAAATGTCATATGAAGAGAGCAGTGAAATGTCCATAATTAAGTCTGATTTCCTATCAGTGCTTTTTATCATTGAAAAAGTGATTTGCTGAAAGATCTTTTATAATGTGGAGAAACACACTTACACCTCTCTCCTGTGGATTTACATTGCCTTGAATATTAAGGAGCATTATTTTGCCCCTTATCCATTTTTAAGATATAATGATAATAATTTATCATTATCTTTCTTTTACACAGCATTTCATCTTTTTGAATGGTCTCAAGTATATTATCTCAAAGTC
The DNA here is from genome assembly GCF_000151885.1 of Dipodomys ordii. Taxonomy (NCBI): domain Eukaryota; kingdom Metazoa; phylum Chordata; class Mammalia; order Rodentia; family Heteromyidae; genus Dipodomys; species Dipodomys ordii. The sequence continues at coordinate 10,402,383 of NW_012267254.1, forward strand.
ATCATTATACTTAAAAGAGAAGTAAGGTAGAACTATCAGTGTAAAATGCACTAAAATCTGAGGCTTTTATGCTCCAACACAATAGTCTTGTCAGAGACCATATCTACAGGCGGACAACGGACAGAGTGGATTTAGAGAAAAGTTAGTCTTGCTTTGTGAGAGAATATAGATATGCAAGGTGCTGTCAGTAGAGGTGCCCATGGTCCATTCTTCCCATTCATTTGAAAGAGTCATTCTGGACGAAAGCAGATACCCTAACTATGGATTTCCAATAGTCAGGTGGCAAAGAGAACTGTCCAATGCAGAGGTACATGCATGGTACAATTCAAACAAATTTACCTGGCCAATTTTCCTCTGCTGGTGTCTTTTTCCAAAAGTTATCTCAAAGACACTATATAATTTCTGACATTATATTTGTGACCCTGAACAAAATATTTAACCTTTTGGCTCTTTACTTTTTTTATAATACATTATAAATTTTTGAAGATGAATAATTCATTATATTAAAAGTGCTGCTGAATATTAAATGGTCATCTTTCAGTTATCGTCAGTACATAGGGGTACAGCAATGTCAGATTTGGCTTTGCAAAAGTGCATGAAGCAATTTTAAGAGAATGGTCAATTAATTTTTGAATTCTGAGTGAATATCCTCTAATTATAGATAGATAATATCTTCTCAGAAGGCTACCGAATAGTGAAAATAAGTCATCCATAGGATAAATCTTTATTGAGAGAGAATGTACAAAATAAAAAATACAAGTGGATATAATTGAGTCCTGAAAGAAGGAAAAGCAACTAAAATTAACCTATTTTTTAAGCTTCAGGGTTTTTTTTTTTACTGCTTACTTGCTTGGCTTTATATTGTTTCTTTTTTTCCTTCTCAGCTTTGACCTCGTGGCCATTGGTGGTATCTCTGTTGTCTTAATTTTTGACCGATCACCTTTCTTGTCTGAGAAGAGGACACTCTGGTTGCCCTGGAATCAGTTTATTGTAGTGGAGAAAGTAATCATGCAGAGAGTTGTATCAGACCCCCCATCCTGTGATATTTCCAACTTTATCAGCCCTAATCCTATTGTGCTTCCTTCACCACTCACATCATTTGGAGGGTCCTGTCCAGAGAGAGGGACTATTGTTCCTGAGCTACAAGTGAGTATATCAGCCTTTGAATGTACAAAGTCCTATGAATGACTGACTGTATATTGTGGCTAAATTCTTTTCCCTACCATACCCTATGGCCCTATAATGTGTTCCCTTCATGTTTCAAAAGAAGCTTCAAATGTAGTCTCTTCAACACATATTTCCAAGGTGACTAACCAAGGCAATAACATGCTATCTGTGGCTATGGAACAGCAAGATAAATTTGCTGTCATGGAAATTAAACCCCTAACCCTGCCCTAATGAACACTGTGCTCTAAAGAACGAAACTAGTTGGCTATGAATAGTGATAAAAAATATAATCAATGTGCTTTGTCTGTTATTCTGAAACTAAAGCTTCTTAAGAAATCAAGTTTTGTTCCGTTGTGTAGCTTATATCCATTGTCACTCTTCTTAGAAGTTGTGACAACACTTCATCTTATTTGGTATTTAGTAAAAGTAGTTTTAAAGCCTGTGGGATTTATTTTAAAGCTTTGTTTCTGTATATTAAAGTTTTATATTTAGGACTCTAAATATTTTAGTATTTTTGAGCATTATTCTTTCTTGAGCACTCAATAGTAAGCCACTCCAACAGCCATAGTACAATTCCTTCACTATATTATAGAAATATTTTAATAATAGTTACATGTAGATGCCACCATATACACTTGTAAGACTTATGTTACCAGAACTCAAGTATAGTTTTTTAAAAGACAGTAATGGCTATAATTAATGTGTACACCAATTCCTTGACAGATGGCATTAAGAAGTATGAGTCTTATTTCATTACAAAAGTGTTCCAACTTTTCTAGTATTAGATATTTCCTTAGGAAAATGAAATAGTAAGTTGGAAAATGTCACATTATCCTTCAATACTGTATTTCTGTCACTATCTGCAAAAAACATCAGTGGACAACTCAGTTATCAAGTACTCAATGAAGAGGGGGGAAAATCCTAGGCAAAGATTGCACAAAAATGGTCTTTAGAAAAAGTAGAATGACAAAACATTCTAGAAATATGAGGTGGCATGTACTTAGCAATCAATTCTACTAATCCCATTGTAGAGGACAATTCAGAGGACAATATTCTGAGTTTAAAATGAATCAGGGCACAAGAATATCTGCAATATTCATGCCACTTCAAATGTGTTCAAAAATATAGGTTTGTTCTTCACATGTCTTGCTTTGAAAGATTAAAGTCTACTGAGGTTCCATATGGAACCAATCTAGATGCTCCTCAGTAGATGAATGGATCAGGAAAATGTGGTATATATAGACAATGGAATTCTATGCTTCCATCAGAAAGAATGACATTGCCCATTTGTTAGGAAATGGAAAGACTTGGAAAAAATTATATTAAGTGAAGTAAACCAGGCCCAAAGAAACATAGGTCCCATGGTTTCCCTTATTTGCAATAACTAGTATATGTCTCAGACAAGCAGAAAATGTCAGATAAGTGGATGTTACGTGAAATGAACCCAAAGTAAGGAATCAAGTGGTTTTTCTTTCTTGCTATTGTTTCTAACATATTTATAAGATGATTTCTTTGTTGCTTTGTATGTCCCTCCCCCATGGTATAACCCCTGTTTTCACTGTATTTGATGTTGGTATAATTTGGGGAGAGGAAAGAAAAAACAAATTGTTTAAATAGGGATACAGGTGGACCCATTGCAACAATGAAATATACAAGATGCTATGTCAAAAACCAAACTTTACAACTTTGGTGTGAGGGAGTTGTAATCGTAGAGATGGGAGGGCAGGGATGGTAAGGGAAAAACAAAGGAGGAGGCAACAATGTTTGATAAGAAATGCACTCATTACCTTGCTCATGTAATTGTAACCCTTCTGTACCATATTTTCACAATAAAAACTTATTAATAAAAAAGGAATAATATTTTAAAAGAAATTTTAAAAAGAAAGATGAAAGTTGTGGAAAACAAAATTCGGTTTTAGCTATTTGTGATCATTTAACTCTAAATAAGTAGTAGTACTTAATTAAAAGAGCCAAGTGGTATTTTACAAAATTGAAGAGGAATGAGGGAGAATTGTTCACCTCTCAGTCACAGGTGCCAACTTGGAGAAATTTGTTTGTAGTCATTCATTGGTATATACAGTCACTAACAATGCAAGAGAAATTGATTAAAAATGTGGCCTTGAGGTCACTCCAAGCCTCCAAAGTAAATGAATTTGATGACATCAGTAAAGATTAATTCTTGAGGTACTATAATCTTTGTCATTAAAAAATGACTTGCTGAGCCTAATTCTTGAGTTCTTCCCCTTAGCCTAGCCAAAATTAAACATGATAGCCATGGTTTTATGATATATTGTTTACACCAAACAAGATTTGTGTATGTATATATAAGGAAAAAGGATCCTTTCATGAAGCCCATGGCACTAAATTGTTTGACATTCATCAGTGTGCTCTTTTCAAACTCCTACTATGCAATTTTTAGAACGTTGTTAAGAAACTGTAATTGTTCTTCATAGCCTTTCTTGGCAGGGAAAAATGAGAGCAATCTCTAGGGATGGATGCTTGTCTTGTCCCTATATAGATTTCATGCAGAATTTGAAAAGTTTGATCACATAGCCACACAAAGGCTCAGGCACAAGTGGCTTGATGTCCATAGATTCCCACTTGACTCTCTTTTAGTATGTCTCTAAGACAATAACAACCAATTGGGTTACTTTTCTTTTCAGGTTGTACAAGAAGAAATTCCCATTCCTTCTAGCTTTGTGAGGCTTAGTTACCTGAGCAGCAGAACTCCTGGGTATAAAACCCTTCTGCGGATCCTTCTGACACATTCAACAATTCCTGTGGGGATGATTAAAGTACACCTCACAGTAGCTGTCGAAGGGCGACTCACACAGAAATGGTTTCCAGCTGCAATTAATCTTGTCTACACATTTGCCTGGAACAAGACTGACATCTATGGACAGAAGGTTTGGGGCTTGGCAGAAGCTTTGGGTATGTTGAATTAATTTTATGTAACTAGCAATAGTATGCTCACAAGACAGAAAATACTAGTTGCATATTAATTTGTATTTAGAATAACGATTGATTTTCTTCTATTAAAAGGGTCTAAGGCTTTTATAATTAAACATTCCTTTTGTGCCTGTTTAGTGTTCTCTTTTGACACATTTTTGCTTCAAAATCTTTTTAGTGTCCCTTTCATGATGGCAGCATACCAGAAGAATCACATAATATCTGACTTGTAATTGTCTCCAAAGTTGAATGTTGCCTTCTAACTGTGACCTTTGGTGTGACGTTTTTTAGGCCATATTTTTGGACTTGACATTTAGACTGTCATTTCCACTTAGAAACTACAAAATTCTAGCTTATAGACATCTCCACTTATTATCTTTTATGTCTAAGATGGTTAGATTACACTAACTTGTTAGTTCAGTAGGTTAACTAAAAAAAATCATCTTCCCTTCCTATTTCTGTTGATATTCTCTAATCTCAAGGCTTTAAAATCTAGAATCTTAAGTTAGCCTGTACCTGAAAAAGGTTCTTGAGAACTATGCTTTTTTAAGATTTTTAATTTTCTCAGACAAATGATTTTTGTTAAAAAATGAAACTGAGACATATTTGTTAATTTTCTTTTTCTAATGAATGTTTTTAAATTTAAAAAACTTGCTACAATCCATAATTTTGTAAAGGATAGACACAACAGAAAAGCAAAATAGTCTTTTAAGAATTGATGGTAAACAATCTAGCACTGACAACCAGAGAGAGACTCTGACACCAGTCTTCCATTCTTTTGAAAACAAAAACCTTCCTAAGGGACTTGGTAGAGATGTGTGGACCTGTAGATGGAAAACCATTGATCCTTGTTCCTCCAGGCAGTATCTCATGGCAATCTCTCTTGGGCACACTAGATGTCCATTATAAAGCTCTCTAGAGGAGCTGTTTTCACATCCTTCCTTAGAAATGTCTGTTGTGATGCATCTCCTATACCTCTAACATATTTCTTAGAATATCATGTGTCAATTTCATTTCCAGAGGAAAATATATACATAGAGAGACGGACTAACAATCTCTCTCTGCCTAGGAGACCTTTATTGAAATAATTATCTATATTGGACTTCATAGAAATATAAGGAATGTGGGCAGGTTCCTCAGTTAATGGAGTATTCCTGTAATCACACACTGGAATTTAAGAGAGAATCATTATCAGCAAGCAGATGTCTACAACTATAGTTTTGTTCACATGTATTGTAGCTCTGAAAGGCCAGCATCTGTTCTCTCAGATCAACAATTCTATTCTTTCTGCAGCGAGTCCAGTGCATAAGAGTCCTACAATAGTAACTGAGTCATGCTATAAGCTTATCTCTTTTTAACCACCCTGCTTCTTTGAGCTCTCTAATGAGTTATGTCTGCTGACTTATTCTTCCTTGAATTCAGACTCCTTCTGGAGACAATATTACATTACGGCAGCCAGTTAACACACAATATAAAATAACCACTTAATACAGAGCTCTGCCATTTGGCCAAGCACCACCAACATTACTGGCCAGCCAACAGCGTCCACCTCAGTCCCAATTCCAGTGAATGCAGTAGTTAAAAAAGAATGCTCTAGGGGCTAGGAATGTGGCTTAGCAATAGATTTCTTGCCTAGCATGCATGAAGCCCTGGTTTGATTCCTCAGTAACACATACACAGAACAAGCCGGAAGTGATGCTGTGGCTCAAGTGGTAGAGCGCTAGCCTTGAGCATGGAGAGGCTCAAGGACAGTGCCCAGGCCCTTAGTTCAAGGTCCAGGACTGGTAAAAAAAAAAAAAGAAGAAGAAGAAGAAGAATGCTCTAGAGTCAGAGTCCCTCCTTGGGTTCCAATAATCCCTTTTTTCTTCAGTAGATATATGATGTTGGCTAAATAAATCTCCTAGTGCCATAGTTGTTCCACCTATAAAATGGGCAGCATTATCTCAGTTTGTGATACTTGGTTATAGTAGCAATAAGAAACTAATACAAACCTTGACCAAAATTCATAAAGTTTCAGTTATAGCAAGGATTTTGTTTAAAACAGTGGTAATAAGGACTTCTATTCTCCCTTCTCATGTCAGTTAAATATGAATCTTTACCAATCGCCCATGGCTGAATGATGTATAGAGTGGGATTCAGATTTTAAAAAGACGAATTTAAAGTTGTGGTGAATATCTAAGTTGAAATATCTGCTTAGTTTGAAATGTGGGAGTTATGTTTCCCACATAGCTCAGCTATGGGGAATAGGTATGATCTCTAAGGACTAGAATGTCACTGAAGAAGAATAGACTGTTGAGGGACAGCCAAAATGAGAAATGAGTACTTGAGATTCTACACTAGCCCATCATTTTTTGTAATGAAACAGACTTTGCAACTGGGATAATACCAGAGTGAAATAATTACTGACAGGGGTTGCATGGACTCTTTCCTTGGAGAAGTATCATTGGCAACTGATAAGATTGATTAATCCAAGTACAATATTGATCAAGTAGAAGAAGAGTAAAATCGCCCCAGAGTTCAGTACAAAAACTACAATCACTAGTTCATCCAGCTTAGAGATTTTGTTGTCTGATACATAGACAAGACTCTCCTGCTAAAAACTCTATGTGAGCTCTGGAAATAATTTGTCTTTAGTGTTTTATATTTTTTTATTTCTGGTTCCAAAAAAAGATACAATGTCTGGAAATCATTGTATTTTATTTAGTTTCTCCCCCAACTCAGCTACTTGCAAAACAATGCAAGAACTAATTATTGTTAAGTTTATAATGCTGTTAAAATTCTAGAGGCGGCTTATTTAATTTGACAAACTGGCTTGTTCGGGGCCTCTGATCTGCATCCATTATGTGAATTTTGTCAAAATAATTCCCTATGTCCGCCTGTGTCTGCATATATTACCAATGTGTAATAGTGCATTCTGCCTAGTCTCCTTTTTAATTAAATTAAATTGCAGTGGTTTGGAGTCCTGGAAGTTCAGGAAATCAGCCATCCACCTTTAGTAGCCATGCTGTAAACAATTCTATTTTTCTTCAAGGTTATTGGCAACAACAATTGCATAATTATTTCGTACAGTAGTTTGGCAGGAAAGTGGTGTTTCTTGAAGAACTAGACTTCCTAAAGGTTCGCAACAAATAGGAGTCTGTAGAAATTGTGTTAGAGAGAAACAAGGGAACATTAATAGTAATAGGTTCTAAGCTACGGCTGCTTTGTGCACACAAAACATTCTTGAGAATGATGCTTTAGTGTTCATAAATTTCCCTTCAGTAAAACCTCAGCAGGCTGGGCAGCTACAAAAATAGCATCCACTGAATATTTTAAGAATAAATGGGTAGTGCTTTACAATTTGCCAGGGATTTTCACATACATTTTCTCATTTTGATCTATCTAACATTCCTGCCTAGTAGGCATGACAGGATTACAGAGCGGGAAACTGAGGTTCAGAAAGAGAAAGCAACTTGCCAAAATTGTGCACACAGCAAGTATTCCAGCGTAGGTCTAGCAGTTCTGTATGCATTCCACTGCTGTTTCTCTTCACTAAAGTGACCAGCCCACCTTACCAAGGGCCTGATTTAACACCCCAATGGCTTTCTGTCAGAGCAACTAACTGAGATAATAATCTTTTATCATTTCTCTCCTCTCATGAATTCATAATTGTTAACTGAGAGCAAAACTGGTTTATACATTCAACTTTATAGGCACAGCTTCAGGGATATAGGTTTTTCAAGGAACTACTAAATGTAACCAAAATCCAAAGTTATGAAAAGAAACCCAGAACATCAACATTAATAAAGCTTCAGTCTCTGCAATCTCAAGCCTTATGTCAATTTGTTGACTACAACTCAGTTTTCACACATGTATGAAATGTGGTGTCGTATGTATGTGTGTGCGTGTGCATGTGTGTGTATGTGCACCTATGTATGTTTATACATGCTGCATCACAATTAACAAATGCTATTTCCTACCATTAATTTGGAAGAAAAGTTTGAAATCCACTTTTCAGATGATAGAGCCAAGAGGCAAAAATTAAATAATGTAACAAACAATATGACTATTTTCATTTCGGCATTATGATTCTTCTTGCCTCCCACTTGTTATACCCACCTGGAGCATTATGCAGATAGTTCTTCAAGATTGGGTGATCATATAATATACAATTCAAACCAGATTCTTTTTGAGAATGAAAGTTACTAATTACATCAAGACAATATCATTCTGAGCCATTCACTAGCAGTACCTTTCTTTTCATTACAGTATTGTGTTCTTTTTAATCTCATTATTTCAAAAGATAGTGTGTTTTCAAATTGAGTACATTTCATAAACCATTATCCAAAGAAAAATGCCTAAATACTGCTAAACGATAGTAATTCTGGAATTTTTTTAGTTGAGTGGAGAAAGGGAGCATGTTGTCCTTCACCTATTATAAAAGAATCCTGAAATATGCCATAGATTTTTGCATTTTTATTAGAAGGTGTTTTATCTTAATATTTCCATACATGCATATAATATTGTTTGATCAAATTCCTCTTACCTGTCTTCTCTCTTCTCCCCATCCTCTTTTTAACAGTTTTTTAGTGGGTTTCATTATACTATTTTCATTCATATATAGGTAATATGCTTGCATCATATTCACTATCCATCACCCTCTAAGAAAGGACACTTCAAATGCCTTAAATTGTATTCTATTCAGAATAGTCTCATGAAATCTCCCACAGCATCATTCTGTCCATCAATCATCCTTTTGTTGTCCAGAATTTTCACACAGTACATACCAACACCCTCCCATTAGTCATTTAGGGATGTCTCCAATTTCTGATCAACTATCATGCTTATGTTCAATGAACCCCTATTTTACCTAATGGCCCTACCCAAGGTAAATGATCAGTAAGGCAAAGGAGACACCAAACCTGGAAAGACAGACTCATTCTGCTACGATATGGGAATACTGTATGTCACACAGGAAAAATAGTTCAGTATTACCCATGGTTTCATTCATCCAATAGAGGATCTTAGAATTTCTCCACACAAAAGAGAGTTGACCACTTCTACAGTTCATGCAATAAACTCCTTCCCTGTAAAGTGTTAATCCTTATCTCCCTCATCCAACATAAATGACTTTGTTAAGCTCTCATGTCCCATGTTTTCTCATTATAACACCATATTTTACACATGTATACATGTATGACTTTCCTATTATAGTAATTTCTTGCAATACAGTGTAAGTTCCATGAAGAGGAATGTTGTCTTACTATTTTGATTTGGGATTGGGTGTGTGTGCACGCATGAGTGCACACCTGTCATAGACCTTGAACTCAGAGTCTGGGCACTGTCACTATGTATTTTTGATCAAGGCAAGTTCTCTACCACTTTAACTATAGCTCCATGTTTGGTTTTTAGTGGCTAAATGGAGATGAGTCTCAAACACTTTCTTGCCTAGACTGGTTTTAGCTTTGAACCATGATCTCTAGATCACAGCTTCCTGAGTAGCTAGGGTTATAGGCATGAACCACAGGCACCTGGGGTTATTGTTTTGTTCATGCTCACATCTCCTATGACCTATTCAATGCATGTCAACAGAAGATACATATCCAGGATTGTATGTTTGTTACATAACCAAACAAATAATGACAGAGGTGACCTCTTAGCCTCTTTTGTGTAGTGGGATAGTGGGTCTTCCCAAGAAGAGGAGTATGCAGGTACAAAAAGGCATTCGCAAATGTGTATGTGAGCTCCACATTTTATTCTGATTTTCACATGATATAGTTCATCCACATTGGCTAGACTTGGAAAGACAGAAAAAAATCTCATAAGAGTAGATTTCAACATATAAGAACTCTGGCAAAAAATTTTTTTGTTTTTTTTTCTTTTCTTTTTTTATTGTGAAAATACTGTACAGAGGAGTTACAATTACATGGGCAAGGTCATGAGTACATTTCTTATCAAGCATTGTAGCCTCCTCCTTTGTTTCCCCTTCCCATCCCTTCCCATCCTCCCCCCCCACCTAATTCTCCTCCCCCCCCACATCAAAGTTGTAAAGTTGGTTTTCAACATAACGACTTGTACATCTCATTGTTGCAATGAATCCACCTGTATCCCTATTTAAACGATTTGTTTTTCCCTTCCCCGCCACAAATTATACCTACATCAAATACAGTGAAAGCAGGGGTTATACCATGGGGGAGGGACATACAAAGCAACAAAGAAATAATCTTATAGATGTGTTAGAAACAATCGCATGAAAGAAAAAAAACATTTGAATACATATCTTAGTGTTCATTTCCCTAACATCAACTTATCTGACCTTTTCTGCTTGACTCAGACATATACTAGTTATTGCAAATAAGGGAAACCAAAAATGTTATATAGTTAATTTTACTCCTAGATGATTTTTATTTTTCTCCCACCTATACTTTCTACTCATACAGCTCCTTTATTCTTAACAATAATTTGTTTAACACTTGTTTGGGGAATGGGCATAGTACAGATACTAAGGAAATATTACCAAGTGAAATCTAGTGATTCACTCATTTGCTCAAATGATAATACATCATTAAGAAGGAAAGTTTTTTATATCCATGATGAAAGTTCAACATTGCTATTAATTACTACCCTAATCAATGAAAGGAGTAAACTATGTGACTATCTCTGTAAGTGCTGAAAATACACTTGATAAAAAAATTTCCTGGCTCCGGTGGCTCACACCTGTAAATGCAAGCTACTCAGGAGGCTGAGACCTGAGAATCACGGTTCAAAGCCAGCCCAGGCAGGAAAATCCATGAGACTTATCTCCAATAAACCACTCAGAAAACCAGAAGTGGCTCTATGGCTCAAGTGGTAGAGCTCTAGCCTTGAGCTGAAGAGCTGAGGGACAGTGCCCAGGCCCAGAGTTAGGCCCCACCACCGGATCCAAAAAAAAAAAAAAAACACATTGATGCTGCCAGCTTTAATAAGCTAAGAATAGTAGATAAACAAAATTTTTCAGACCACCAGACAAGTCAAATGGAGGCTCCACTGAGGTCATCCCATTCTAGAGAAAAGGAAATGAGAACACTGAGAGAAGGCACCATTTTTCTACATAGCTTTGGTCTATTCTTTCCATGGCCTTCATTCGTTTCTGTAGGGCTTTTGTTTTCTGTTATTTTTTCTGTTTTGGCATTAATCTAGAATTTTTAAAGAGTTCAAAATAGTTTACTTATTAGTCTAGTTAATAACTTATTTTGGAGAAAATGATTTTCATCTTTATAGTTACCCTTTTAAATGTCTCCAAATTATAGACGTACCTTGAGTTCATGAAGGTAGCATGTAAATTTCTCACACTATCAGATTCTTTTTCATTATATATTTCTTTCCTAAATGCAACCATTATGAATTGGGTAGCTTTAGCCTGGAGCCATTGAAAATCATGTGCTTAATCTTGTCAGATTTTGCATATCAACTTCATTGCAGAGCATCTTTACCTTAGCTACTTAATGTCAGTCTCTTAGCCATTATTGATGAATGGTATACTCATTAAACTGGATGTCAGGGACACTGGGCCTTCTGTGTTCTTGCAGTTCTTACATCATACTAATGTGGCCATTCAGATAAGTTCAATGGCCATCACAGTTGTCTTATGTCAAATGGCTTTTGGGGAAGGTGAATATTTTCACTTTTTGTGAGCTAGTAGAATACTTGCAAGATGTCGTAACAGTAAGGTCAAGCTACAATCCTATGTCCATAAGACAGAATATTTTGAAACTCAATGTTAAGGAACACTTCATTAATAGCTCTGTGTATAGGTAAGAGAGAGAATATTAGAAGACAGAAATCCAAGCAGAATTAATTGTGTCACAAATGAAGTGGTCCCATGGTTGAAATAAAATACTTTTTTCATATCAATGACTCTCAACCTCCTTCCCAGTATATGCACACCAGCATAGGACCCTATGGAAGCACTCATGTACCCTAAGACCCTTTCTTACTAGTATATGTTCACTGGCATTACAATCTATATTCTGTAGCTTCTCTCAAATACTGATGAGCAGTCATTTTCCTTTCCTTACACTAGTTTTCCTAGACCCACCACAGAGTACCAGAGGCTGAATGTGTACCCTATAGTGTGCTGTGCTAATCATCAGACATGATAGCGAACAACCCTCCTGGGAATTAGTAGTGGTCCACCCTGCTTACTTAGCTGTGTCTCAACGACTGTCACAGTAATAGGCAGAGTGTATTGTCAAAGCTCAGCATTTCCAGCACCAGACCTAATATAATCACTTTTCCCCCACACTCAATTATACAAAAAAAAAAAGAGTGGGAGTTCAGTGCATTGCAGTCTGCTTCCATGATAGGAAGTCTAGGGTTGGTTGTTACTGTATTTGCCTGTTCCCATGTTTTGGAGAGCAGCTCGACTCTGTGGGGTGATACGCCTTCTCCAAAGTCTACTGCAAGTTTTAGGATGTCAAAGTGGTCTGCTGTCAGAAAGAAACCTTGCCTTGCTACTCTGAGCAAGAAACCACATACAAAAATACTCCACTACTCAGCCATTCTCATTAAAGTCAGTTCAAGTTTTGGACAAGTCTTAAGTACAAATTATAACTTTATTAGCTCATAGAGCTTTCTTGGGAGAAAGTAAATCTAATAAAAATTAGAGGGAACTTATTAAGTAGCTGCCTTGTTTCTATTTGCTGTGACTGTGGAGAAAATAGTAATATAATTGTGGGGTTTGCAGCCAATGCACTTTTTTGTTACGGACTGGAGAGCAATTCAGATGGCAGATACAGGGAAGTGAAAAGAGTACGTGTATCTCATTACCATTACATCAAGAACTCTTTAATTAATGCTTTCTGTAAGCATTTCCTGCTGCAAAGTTAGGATGATCTTTAACTGATACTGTGAGGGAAAAAAGCAGGCTCAAAACCAACATCACAGGTCACCAGGGCACAGTACTTATTTGCAAAAGTGTGCAATCATCTTCCAGAGAAGGTACTCTAGAAGAGCTCACCAGGCTTACAGTGTACAGAAGGCAGACCCACTAATTGCCAGGAATACTGTGGGGAAGGAAATGATGGCTTTAAAGGAACTTGTAATTATTGTTGTTGTGATTATTTATTAATCAAGATTTTAAATGTTGGCAAGAGAATCAGAAACCATGTTAATCTATATACCAACATACCCTTTAATGTGCTGTCTAACCATCTGATTTTTTCAACATGAGATGTAGCATTCTAGTTTGCTTGTTGGTTTGATCCTCATCTCATAAGGTATAATCTAAAAGGAATACAGTTAATATCATAGTGTCAATATAAAAGGAAGATGAAAAATTATTTAGCAAGGGATCTTCAATTTGAGATTTTTATTCAGATTTTAGTCTATCAATGACACCCTCCCAGAATTCTACAAAAAAATTTGTGTAGATTAGCACTTTTCTAGGAAGACTAGCCCTAACGTTTACCAAATTCACAATAAAATGCTCCCTACCCCAAATATTCTAGGAATAAACAATTTTAATCACCTCTCCACTTTGGTACATATGAAAAACACAATGTCTAGAAATGAAGAATAATTTTCTAGAGCCCACATAGCTCACTAATGACAGACATGAAAGTTGAAGACATTGTGTACTTGATCTAAAATTAACTCAGAGTTATTTTAGTAAGCACAAGGACTATGGTAAGATATGAGTAGTTAGGGATGGCATTGCTTTGTGCCATGAGTGCTTCCTGATATCCTGAACAGAAAACACCATTACACAGATGGTCCCAAAATAATTTCCATTTAGAAATCACTTACACTGTATGATGCATCTTCTAGCATCCCCTTGGATCCCCTTGCTAATAATGATTGGTTAAGGCTAATAATAAAAATGGATTTAGCCAGGCACCAGTGGCTCAGACCTGTAGTTCTAGCTGCTCAGGAATATAAGATCTGAGGATCATGGTTCAAAGCCAGCCTGGAAAAAATAGTCCATGAGATTCTTATCTCCAATTAGGCACCAGAAAACTGGAAGTGGTGCTGCAGTCAAGTGATAGAGAACTAGCCTTGTACACAAAAGCTGAGGGACAGTGCCCAGGCCCTGAGTTCAAGCCCAAGAACTAGCACAAAAATATTTTATTGGTTGTATATTATGTACATCTTCCCTCACTGATGACTGATAGATGTATATAAATTAGGACTGTCTATAATAAATTGCAAGCCTCAGTGAGATGAAAATGAAAATATTGAGGCTCTTAACTGAAAATCATGAAGAGTTTCAGGACAGTGACAATCAATACAGCATTATAACCAGTATATGACCCTTCTAAACATAAGCGATTACCATGAAAACCATCCTCATTCATATTATAATCTTTGGTACACAGGAGAACAAAGAAGAGGCAACTTCAATTTGAAATTGACCACCAATGATCTAAAAGTTAGACCTGTGTTTTCATAATCATGGGGATATTTTAGCTTATCTGTTTATGTACTTTTGCACAAATATGTGCACATACACACATACAAAAAATCAGTTTGACTAAAATTACCATTTCCCTTCACCCAATGGCAATAATCAAAACTTGTCTTTTTAATTATTCATTTTTGGAGACAATTGTATTAGCATTGCTTATGTGCCAGTTTTCATTACCAGATGTCATAAGCAAATGACAAAGGAAAGCCTGAGATCTCCAGGAGCATCTAATAATCTAGGAGAGAGGTACTCCAAAACAATGTCAAACCACAGACCAATGGGGCTATTTTAAGTTTCCAGGAAGGGAGGATCAGCTTTGAGATATACCGTGTAATGAATCAACACTCTTAGGCTATTAACATTATGAGAATGGAAAGAATTTTTAAATTCAGAAAGCAAAAATCTGGGGGTCCAACAGATAAGGAGCTTTACTGACTGGGAAGATGATGTGAACCTTGTATACTTAGGCTATACATATTTCAATAGCGCAGAGACATCCATGATACCACATTCTGCACTTTCTATTTTAGTGGCATACCAGGGGTCCAAGTTTAATGCACAACATCTGTGCTTTATAGGAGTTCAAGCCAAATGCTGGGTGATGTCCCATTGGTTAGATAAATGCAGAAACCAAAACTTAATGTGCCAAGGTGGAATTTGCACTTGCAGTACGCTAAGCAAACTTAGTTCTCTCAGCAAACTAAAGTTCAGTTAGCACAGGAAATACATAAATTGGGCAACTCAATTTTTATTAGTTTCATGTGTAGTCCATTGTTGTATGTAATTAAGTACTCCAAAGCCAATTTCCCAAGTGTATTTTGTACTCTAGAGAGGAAATAATAAACTGGCTTTTCCTACATTTCACCTTTATAGATATAAGGGAAATTGGACTACTTTAGATTAATCCTGTAGAGGGATTCTCTTTTCAGTTTTATAACACACTTTTTAACTCAAAAGCCAAGAATAAAACCTTTTTCCCATAAACATATGGTACCTACCTACTGACTGAATCTATTAACTCACTTCACTACTCCATGTCCAATATACACTGACATTACTTTTGGATAACCAATACTATACTAGGAGTAATGCTGTATTATGTCACATGAAAGTCATTTTCCATCAAATAGTAATCCAAATAAAAATTCAATAATCAAAATAACATGCAGAGTCATCAATGCAAGTAAATGTGAAGCAAATATTTTATAATTTTAATGCTATTGTCCCTTTGTTTGCAGTGTCTGTGGGATATGAATATGAGTCGTGCCCTGACTTCATTCTCTGGGAACAAAGGACAGTCACTTTACAAGGTTTTGAAATGGATGCTTCTAACCTAGGAGGCTGGTCCTTGAATAAGCATCACATTTTGAATCCTCAAAGTGGTAAGCAGCTAAAATTGTATTATTACTGTTTTCCTCATGCTATTTGATGCATGTTCATTGAAGAAAATGTGGGAAAGTCCAAGAGAAAAAAATCACCTATATTAAAACACCACTTAGCTGGGCACCAGTGGCTCATGTCTGTAATCCTAGCTATTAAGGAGGCTGAGATCTGAGGTTCTGAAGATCATGCCAGCCTGGGCAGGAAAGTTAATGAGACTCTTATCTCCAATAAACTACTCAGAAAAAGCTGGAAATGGCACTGTGGTTCAAGTGGTAGAACATGAGCGTTGAGCACAGATAGGCTTAGGGACAGAGCCCAGTCCCTGAGTTCAAGCCCCAGGACCAGGAAAAAACAAACACCACTTAGAGATGATCAACTTAGTACATTTCCTTCCAGTACCAAAATTTGATTTTGAATTAGTGTTATTGTGTAATAATCTGAATACTTTTATTTTCAGTCTCTCCTTTTTTTGGACCCCTTTGACTTCTGTTACTTCCTTCTAGTTTATAATGTAAATGTTAACTAAATCAAGAAATAAATCAGACTCCTGAGCCTGTGTTTCTTTCAAACAGACTCTATGAAGGTTCTAACTCCTTCATATAATTCCCCTACCTCCTTAGGAAACCAATCTGTGGTAGATCCACCCAGTTTTTCTATTATAATCTACTGGTACCTTTTTACTGTGAAATCATATACCATTTTGTCTGAAGAGGTAGATTCACAGCAAGCTGGAGTAAGATATTAGATAAATAGATAGATGTAGATACAGATGTGTCTTAGGTTACATTTTACAAAATGAGTATGTAGAGACAGCTACTTTTCTACCCAGACATCCATGTATTCATCCTGCCTTTAGGGAAACAGCTGGATAAGACTGTTATCTTTTAAGGCTAAGAGATCAATTTTATTATCATATTATTTTACTTCATTTGCACCATAGCTGAATCAGCCATAACATAAGCTGGGAAGTTTTGATTGGCAGTGGTAACCAGGTTTGGTTGGACCCTAGAATGAAACCATCTTCCATAGTCCCTGCATGAGACCCTTAAGGTGATTGAGTCCATTCATGTATGCCCTGATTGTACAGTCTTGCCCCTTTCAAGGAAGATTCTAAATTCTATTTCAATTTGTTTGCTTTTTTAACTGCAAAGATTCAGGCACAGATATAAAATGTCAAGATTTTTTTCTGTTGTCAAAAGGAGAGCCACAGTTTTAAAAGTACAAAAACGAAAGGGCAGATGCCACTTATTAAATTATTAGCGTTTTTGTTTTGATTTGAAAGAGGTTGACATTTTAAGCAGCCATTTCTTTTTCACTCACTTTTATTGGCATGTATGGATTGTCTATTTCAAATGCCTGTCATTGACATTAAACACAAAGTGGGAAATGACCTCACTGGAGCTAGCCCCCCAACTGTGTGTTCCCAGTCCTGTAGGCTCTTATGATTTGGTTCACACAGACTTCAGAATGGGGAAGCCATTCAGATAGTAGGTTTTGAGGGCCACCTGAGTTTCACAAATGTGTTCTCTGAACTCCTAATTCTCTGAATTAATAATTACTTTTTAGGTAATAATTATTTCTGCATACCAAGTTACTTCTGGAGATGTTTAATCGCTTTATTGAAATGCAATTCACACTATAAAATATATCAATTTTGGGAGGATATATCAAATGTTTAAGTTTTTGGTAACTATCACCAAAATCCAGTTTTAAAATATTTTAACCACAGCAAAAAGATCATACCCTTTCCCAGAGCCCCACTAAAAGCTCTTTCTTTACTTTTCTGATAATTTTATTCTGGGAAAGAAGCTTTAGTTTGAATAATTTTTAAAGCAACATTTGTTCATTTTATTACTGATCTGTATAGGCATTGTATATCTAACCAACTGGTTACACTTTCCAGAAAAAGAGCTGAAGCTAGTTTTGCCATTCCATTTCAGCCTGACCTTGGACACAAACAGCTGTCATGGGACATTTATGAAGTCTAAATTCTACCCCCAAAGGCAGTTTTAGAAGTAGGAATATTAAGTGTAAGGAAACATCTTTGGGGACTCCAATTTAGAAAGCAGTGCTCTTTTCCCTCAGGTCAGATGGTCTTTTCTGACTGATTAAGGCAAGTGCAAGGTCTTTCTAAATCCCCCCTCTCCATGTCTTCCCCCTGTGGGATGGAGGAATAACTCTTTAGGCATACTGCTTTTTATCTGAGACACATAGTAGATTAGAAACAATCTTCCTCCAATTTGTTCCTACTGGTTAAAAAGACATAAAATTAGATTGGATGTCTGCTGCCATTCTATTCTTCAGTTTCTCTTTGACTCTAAAAGCATTATGTAGGGGGTAGTTTCCATTAGGCAATGTTTTCAGACCATTTGTCATTTCAGCTGCAGCAATTATTTTTACCTAACAATTAACTGGTTTTGTGAAAAAAATTTCCACCAATATTATGCCTAATATGTGTAGACTATACTTTCACCAAGATAAAAACACTAGGAACTTGTATTTTCACCATTATTTCTTCACAATGTATTCTTGTAATGGTTATAGAGAAACTTGGTTTTAAAATTATGGGAGAAAATGTGCATAGAATTCCACTACTTCCAAACCTAGCATATCTTTTATCAAACATATCTCCTAATGTTTCCTACTACTCAAATGTTTAAAATCATTAGAAAGAACAATCCAGAATACTAATTAGGCATCATCATCTGTGTGAAATAAATAAAGAATTTTTTTAAAAAAACTTGGCCTTTATGATCTGCTAGTAGTTTGTCACAAAATGGTTTTATAGGGAGGGGAAGTAAATTCCATTGAGCACACTGGCGTATCTCCCAGTTTGTGTTTATATCTTCTCAGTCAAGTAGTAAGAGAAATATGTATTGTGCTCCTTGTTCATAAGTCTGAAAAATGGTTTCTTCTTTGAAATCAGCATAAAGCACCACCCTCTGCCTTCCAAGGCGAATTTTATTTTAAACTTATTTACAAGCCTCAGAAGAACTTCTGAGCAAGGTAGCAGGAGGGTATGAGTAGTGTGCTTACTTTTTTTCTCCTACAAAACAGACAGGTTTCTGGCAGAGGAAGTAAAACTTAAAGATGAAAATGTGCACCAAGTCACATTCAAGAGGATTTCACTCTTGACTATAAACATGACACCCTGTCCTTAGCAGGAAGTTGGTCTTCATGTAAAAAAAAAAACTATGTTTTCCTAGGATCTTTTTATTCTATTTTCAAAATCAGCATGTGTGGCAGAATAAAGTGGAAGGGAGGCAACAATAATTGATCAAGATTCCCAGAAACATGAACAAAATATTTTCAGGGCAACCTTTTCAAGAAGGATTGGTGTTTAAATCATTGTTGCTAGATGGTATGGACTGGTTATATGTAATGGAAGGTTAAACAGATTCTTGAAACAACAAAAACACCCTTCAAAATGATCTATTTTTCCAGGGCAGTACAAAAGGGGTTTGCCCATTTTTGTTTTGATTGCTTCAGCTTTAAACAGGAATGGTAATTTCACTACGCGGGCACTTTAGTACCTTGCATGAAAGCAAGACATCAATTGTTGAGATGTAATCAGAAAGTACATTGCCTTATGTTTTATTTCCTTTAATCATTCTTCTTTTTTGATGGAGTACTGGGCTTTCTAATCGAAAAGAGGAGTTTTAGAATTGCAAGCTTAGAAGAATGGGTTAGAATAGCCATCTTTAGTTTTTAAATTGCCAGGAGCCTGGTAATAACATGTCATTTTGAGGGTAATTGTTAACTATACTGTTATATTGATATAAAAATGGAGATCTACCTGTGAAAAATAGATGTTAATAGCAAATCTTACTATTTCCAAGCTAATAATTGGAAACGTTTTTGAATTGTGTACCCTATAGTACATTGCTGAAATACTGACATGTTACAAACTGTTTTTCTCATTTATTAAGGAACATATCATAGTCTCATTGGTAGAATATTTAGTTCACAATCATCAGAAGATTTCTTTTCAGTGATGTTATGTGACTATCCTTTCAGTTATTATCCACCTCCTCCTAGATCATTTAAATTGCTGCATTGATCACATTTTAATTAAATATTTTGGGGAAAGTGGAATTCATTCCTGTTACGATTACTTAACTATTCCAAGTCTTAAATTTTCTTAAAAGCTCTTAAAGTTTTAATAAAGTAATAAATTAGTGATCCTCAAATTATTTCATAGTTTAGAAAAACAATTTGTTAATATGGAAAGTCACAGATGCAATTGGCAAATTATATATTTAAAAAGGTAGCCAGGGCAGACTAGGCACTGGTGGCTCATGCCTATAATCTTAGCTACTCAGGAGGATGAGATCTAAGAATCACGGTTCAAAGCCAGCCCAGCCAGGAAACTATGTGAGACTCTTTTTTGGGGGGTGGGTAGTGTTGTAGGGCTGAAACTCAAGGCCTAGTCACTGTACTTAAGTTTTTTGCTCAAGGTTAGTGATCTACCACTTTGAGCCACAGCTTCACTTCCAGTT
This sequence comes from Dipodomys ordii, assembly GCF_000151885.1. NCBI lineage: Eukaryota > Metazoa > Chordata > Mammalia > Rodentia > Heteromyidae > Dipodomys > Dipodomys ordii. The sequence continues at coordinate 10,422,804 of NW_012267254.1, forward strand.
TACAGGTAGTTAATTGGAGTAAGAGTCTCAGTGCACTAGCCTTGAGCAAAGTGCTCAGGCCCTGAGTTCAAGCCCCAAGTCTAACCCCCTCCCTCCCAGAAAAAGTAGAATCACCCTGAAAGAGAAAGTAAAAGTATATAAATTTTAAAGCCAAAGATTATATGATAGGTGGGATATCTGGTTCCCTGAAGGCCCTTTCCAATTGTATATTGGTGCCTTTGTGTGCATGTTTTACCCTTTTATTTGTTTTTTATTCCAACAATGTTCCTATCTCAGAGTAATCGATAATTCTATTATAAGGCTTTAGGACTAAAAGCCAGAAGAGAACTGAGGAAGACATTTCGGGAAGTGTTTAGGGAGAGTAACAGGCAGTCCAAGGAGATAAATAGCAAGAGGCAACAGGAAAAGCATAAGGCTGCTCAGTGTAACTGCATTCATTCATTTGCTGTCAGTTATTTCAATCTGATGCATTGGCATGCCTTCTCACAACATGGATGGTTTCCCTGCCCTGGATCATTCTGGACTGACTTGAGCTATTTAGTACAGCACTCCTTGTTCCTTGGATTTTCTGCCCAAGCTCAGCAGGTTTGCAAAATCATTAGGTTGTGTACAAGGAAACAAGAGACTCAAAGCCTATATTCAACATTTGCTGAGCACTTGTAATGACTTGGCCACAAGGATTGGCACTAAAATACAGAAAGGAATAAGACAGAGGGTCTGCCTTCAAGGAGTTCTTTCAGGTTCTAATGGAGAAGACAGAAGAGTAATGAAAACTGTTTCATACAATGTAAGTGTTGTAACACAGCTTTGGAAAACAAACTATGAGTATACAAAGAAGGGATGACTGACTTCTTGGCTAGAACGTTTGAGCTGAAATTTGAAGGGTAGGTAGATGTTCCCCAAGCAGACAACAAGAAGAGGGCATTCAGGATAGAGGGAATAAATAACATGTGCCCAAAAAAGCCAAGAGGAATGGACATCTGTAAAACTATTAGCAGCTTGCTATGGCTTTTTCACAAGATACAAGTGAGAGCGCAATGAGATAGGAGACTGAAGAGGTAGGAAAGGGTCAAATCATGAAGGACTTTGTGTTTCTTAAAAAAGAATGTGCCCTTTATCCTACAGGGGATATGGAGGTCTTGAATGGCATTAAGCCACAGATAAATGACCTCTGTGGCAACAGTGTGGACAATGGTTTAGAGATCGGCGTGCATGAAAACCAAGAAACCAAGAAGTTAAGGAACACTGAACTGAACTAGTAATAACTGGAATGCAGAAGAAAAACTTAGTTTCAATATGTTTAAAGGATAGGCTCAATGGGAATTAGAAAATAATTAGGTTTAGAAAGTGAAAGGAAAAGAGTCATGGTAATGATCAGATTTCCGATTTAGGTAACTATATGACAGAGCTACCACTTATGGGATCAATAAGAAACACAGGAGGAAGAGAAGCATTTGGAAGAGGTTGCAGAAAAATAAGTTTACTTATTATTTTCAAACTTTTTTGAGTTTGAAGTACCTATGTGGCATCTAAGTAAAGGAATGTAGTAGGAAATTGCATATCAAATGAAAACTCTGGACAAAAGAAAGTTTTAGTATATAGAGATATGAGTTAAAGTTGTGGGTATGGATAAAATTTCCCCAACAAAATGACTTCAAAGCATTTCCATAAGTCAGTATCTCTATTTCCTGCACTGATAATAGTGAGATGTGGTCCAAAAGAGTGGAAAATTCAAGTCACTTTAACATATTATTGAAGCACATTCTAGCAATAGAATTTCTTTCCTTCTCACAAAAATAGATTGCCTGCCCGATTGTGTTTTGCTAAAGTTAATATTAAAGTTGACTGACACTCACTTTTAAAGAACCAGTTGCATACTGAGGGCAATTTGAAATCAGACAGGTGTGTGCTAGGCATCCAGACATAATTCAGCCAGAAATGAAAAATTAGCCACAGAGGATTGCCAGGGCCCAGAGTGAACAGAATATTGTTAGAAGTTAGTTATCAAATATTTTATTGAGATGTTCACACTCAACTTTAGATATACTGATTCTATCTTTCCTCTTCACATATAGACAAACTGAGGTAAAGTATTATGGTACTATTTTGTGGTTATACAGTTAAACAAAACTAAGGGCAGTGCATTTCACTCTCAAGTTCTCTTATTTTGGCAAAAATTCCTTCCTATTCTGAACAATTAGGGCCAAATTTAAATTTTACTGAGATTGATTATTGTATGGTAACTGCCCTTTTCATTCTCTCTTTTTTCCCCCTGTGCCTAGGAATCATACATAAAGGAAATGGGGAAAATATGTTCATTTCTCAGCAGCCCCCAGTCATAGCAACTATAATGGGTAATGGACACCAAAGGAGTGTAGCCTGCACTAACTGCAATGGCCCAGCCCACAACAACAAACTCTTTGCTCCTGTAGCATTAGCTTCTGGCCCTGATGGTAGTGTGTATGTTGGTGACTTCAATTTTGTAAGGAGAATATTTCCCTCAGGAAACTCATTAAGCATTTTGGAATTAAGGTAAGTCTTTTCTAATCTCTACATTTACATAGTGGATAAAGAAAACAGCAAGAATAAGATAACATGAAGAGACAAGGTATTGCCAAAAAGTCAGAAAATTCATTTGCCTACAAATGTACCACAGAGTTAAGATGCAGGGATACGAATAATGGTCAACATACCCACTCCTCCTATGAAGCAGCCTTTGAGCACTGCTTTACAGAACTAAGAAATGTTAACATCCTTGTATATAAGACCTCCCCTATCTACACTGCTGTCTCTGACCAGAATCTCAATACTTCCAAGCACCCAGTTAAGTCACTCACTCATTGCTGTTCACTACAAAAACTAATAAATACTGTCTATTCCATTATAACAGGTAGAAGTATTGCCAGATCCAAAAGGTTACACATTCCCATATTTTTTGAAGTAGTCATTTATAAAGAAGAAATGGATGTCTATTCTTTCATGGCATAATAAGGAAGGAAGAACGAGTTCTTTACCTATACAAGCATAAGTCCATGAAGATTAGAAAACATTCATCCTCAGATTTTCTTTTACTTTTTAAAATTGTGGAGTAGGATGAGTCTTCACTGGCCTCCTGTTTGGCAAGTTTGCAGCCTTTACCACCCACTTTACCAAGACCATCTGGGTTATTGAATCCTTCATCATCTTTTTAAAACTTTGCACATACTACTTATACAAAAAGGTTGCATTCTGTCATTTCCATATGTACATATAAATCAAGTTCACCCATTGCATTTACTCCCTTATCCCTTTCTCCCTTTTGGTTATGACTTTAATGGGTTTCATTACTCTACTAACAATGCGTAAATGTAATTTGATCATTTTTACCCTCATAGTGCTTTCTCCTTTTCCCGTGCCTCTCCAGTTTATTCTCTCAATAGTCCCACATTTATGTTCAAGTCTTTCTTTTTCTTTCTTGTTTTTTAGATCTAGATTCTGTATATGAGAGAAAAAATGCAATATATTTCTGAGTCTGGTTTGTTTTGCTTAATATAATAATCTCCATTTCTATCCTTCCATCTGTTGTTTCCTGAAAGAAACGTAATTCCATTTTTCTTTATGGATAAATAATTCATATAACATAACACATAAATTTTATATATGTGCATATATGTATATACATGCATGTGTATATGCATAAATAACACATGTGTGTTATATATAGCATATGTAATACACATATATAATGAACACATACATGTATTATATATATGTATACACTTAATGTATATGTGTGTTATATAAAATATGTATAAATAAAACACTTTTTTTTCTTTTCCATTCTCCCATTGATGGGCACCTAGACTGATTTTGTAGCTTGTCAATTGTAAATACTGCTTCTATAAACATAGATTCAGGAATCTCTATTACATGTTGATATTTGCTCAAGAGAGCTAGAGCAAAATCATATGGTAGCACTACTTTCATTCCTTTGAAAACCTCCGTACTGATTTCTGTAGTGACCATATTAATTTAAATTCTAACAGAGTAAGAATAACTTTGCACATACACACCTTTCACAGCTAACAACACTTGTATTTGTTTCTTTGATGATAGCCTGGTATAAGATGGAATCTTAAAGCCATTTTGATTTGCATTTTCTTTATGGCTAAGAATGTTGAGCACTTCATGTATTAATTAATCTTTGAATATTCTTACTCTGTTCAAGATAGTTTTTTGAGAATATAAAGAATTTTAACACCTTTTTATATTCCATAAACCAAACTTACATACAGATTACAACTAAATCAACCATGGCTTAATCAGTTTATTTCTTCCCGTGCCTCTCTAAAGCTATGAGATCATGTATGGGACCTCTGAAGTTCAGGAAAAACAAACTATCCTCTTCTATTTCATTAGGGATAAACCAGGTTTTGATCCCCTAGGTAAACAGGTAGAGCCTTCCTTCTAAATGATATGACAGCATTATACCTGACACATGTCTGTGGAAATTGAAGCTAAAAGTTTGTCTATATTGCATAAGATTTTTGATGTTGTATATTAACAATTCCATAAATGAATTTTTGGTGGGGTATCTCCTCCATGAGCTTAAAAATAATGACTAAGAGAGCATATATGTTGATAGAACAACTTGTATGTACAAAACACTATCAAGTCCAATCAGAACACATGCGAAGCCTAGGTCATTATTATTTAACACTTATGCTCACAATAGCATGGAAATTTGAATTTATAAGTCCATTTCTTGAAATTTTTCAGATTTTCATGCTTACTTTGAAATCTACCTTCCTTTTCTCAGAGTAAGTTATTCCTTTACACCTAACTGGGGAAATCTAGTCCCAAGCCCCCCATCCATTTTTTCACATTAATTCACTCCAGTATTAATACATTTCTTAATTATAATTGCAAACGCTGTCACAGGGAAGAAAGCTGTTAAATCCCTTAGCTAATAAAAACCAGACTGTAAAGTTAAGACTTTACAAAAACAAAGCACATCTAAAAAGTCTAGAAATGCACTACTTCATATTACCCTACCCTAATCAGGGAGTTGTCATCTCCAGTAGTATATCTCTTTGGGCACCTATTTACTGGAAAGTCAACAGGAAGGCGAAAAAATGGTTGCATGGCTGAGTTAAGAAATGATTTACATAATAGACTACACTGTTTCCAAAAACCCTAGAGGTAGTTTAGCTGCATGATGCCAAACATGCATGGAAACACTGAATAATTTATTCAATACTGAGCATTTTCAGTCATGTGGATATTGGCTGTGAAGTAAAGATCTTGCTTGCAAAGTTAACCTTATAAGGGACATACCATTCCTATATAGCTAATTCCTCAAAAGAAATGTAATTCCTCAAAGGAAAAGTAATAAAATTACCTATATAAGCAAAACAAAATATGATCTTAATATAAGGAAACTCCAGCTAAGGTTAGTCCCTTTTTGTAATTTAAATATAAATTTCCTTAAGGTAGAGGATGATAAGAAATGTACTCATTATCTGGCCCATGTAATTGTAACTCCTCTGTATAGTATTTTCACAATAAAAGAATTCACAAAAAAAAGAATCCTTAACAGTTCACATCTTGCATCTTAGTCCTTACAGACTTCAACACAAAGTCTTTTGAAGTATAAAATACAAAAATTGGGACCCTAATTGCAAAGTACTTTTTCAGTATGAATAAAAATTAAATCCAGGCACAGTAGCTATGCTTGAGGAAGCAAAGATCAGGAGGATTGCAGTTCCAGACGAGCCTAGTCAAAAATGTTCATGAGACTCAATGTTCAATAATAAAAAGCTAGACATGCTTATCATTATAGCTACACAGGAAGCATAAACGAGAGCATCTCAGTCCAGGCTTATAAAATAATGTAATTAAAACTAAAGGAGTTTCAAAATACATTCTCTGAAGACATGTTTCTTTTTTACTATTTTATATTAATTGTGTCAAGGAGTTTTGTTGTTTAATTCCCATACATGCACATACTGTTTCAATTATATTCACCCCTTATATTACTATCTTAAGATACATCCTTTCCTATGCAAGATAACTTAGGTCATGTTTTCCCTAGAGATTTGCATCTCATATTCAAGTATGCATTGATATGTATGTATATATGTACATACATACTAGCAGAGTGGAAGGGTGTCAAGGGAGGTGAAATGTGGCCCCTTAAATCATAAACAATTTGGGGTAATATATTCTTTCCTGGGTGAGAGCTCAGAGTCTTACATAAGTATACATACATACAGACAGACAGACAGACAGACAGACAGACACAGACACACATTTTAGTAGCATAAAACTGATAACAGGTTTCTGATTTTAACAACAAAAGGATCCATCAAGTTTCAAGGTCCAAAATCATGTCTAGTTCATGCCTGGCAATTTAAAATCTCTATACAGTTTGATTCCTTTTGATAACCACAAACTTAAATACCTCTGAAGAAAGACCATTACAACTTTTGACTGCTCTGTTAAATTTTTTTCTATCTTATATTCAACTTGTCTGCTGTCTTAAAGCAGGCAGATGCTAACATCTGTAACAGCACAGAAGTCACTTTCCTTTTTTGCTTGAGAAAATTTCACAAATGTGAGTACAACTACCATAGATCCTTGCCTTTCTTTTCTTCAGTTCAAATAAGCCCAAGTCATTCAATTATTTCTCATCAGTTATGGTTGTTTCTTTTTTCTTTAGTCATAGCCTCAGGGCCACCTTTTCGTTTTCTAAAACTAATAGGTATAATTATATAAGTAAAAATAGAATATACCATATCAAGTTCTCTGTAAAAATTCAACTATGCAATATACCCTTGCTCCCCTCTCATCTTCTAATTTCACAACTCTATTAGAAAACCCATTAAGCATGACTGCAAGTGATTTATTCTTCATCAAAACCTTGCACTGCTATTTTTTGGGGACTTCGTGATTCTCTGGATATTTATTTTGTCCTTCCCTTAAAATGACAGCAAAAAGAAAATGAGAGATTGGTAAATGCTTCTTAGTATCTTCAGTAATTTGAACTTGACAAATGTCAACGTGACATAAAAATTTCTCTAGAGATTTTACTGTGTCTTTTTCCATAACTAGTTAATAGTTCTACATTGTTCTCAAGACTTGACTCCTATCATTGATTATGGAGTGGACTTGGAATAATACACATCTAGGGCCATTTGGCCTGTTGAAAGGTAGTAGAATTTATAGAGCACTCGACTGAAGGAAGAAATGGATACTGGGCTTTGGAGAACCCTGAAAATAGCTTAGAAATGATTATGAACCATCATCTTGTCCTGGACACTAGAGCTACAAATGCTAGAAATACTAATTACAGATTAAATTGGTGGCTACTTCCCTCAGAGATTAAAAAATGGTTATCAGTGGTACCCAAAGGTTCTTTATGGCTCACCCCTACATATCTTGTAGAGCCAAGCATGGTGGTACATACATCTGATCCAGACTGAGGCAAGGGAATAGGAAATTCTAGGCCTGTCTATTCTACACAGTGAGATCCTGTTTCAAAACTCAAAATGAGCTGGACACTGGTGGCTAACACCTATAATCCTACCTACGCAGGAAGATGAGATTTAGAGGATTGAAGTTCAAAGCCAAGCCAAGCAGAAAAGGACACCAGAATAATCAGCAAAATTACAGATTAGAGGCATGATTCAAGTGATAGAGAAACAGCCACAAGCAAGAAAACAGAGTGAGAGCTCAAGACCCTGAGTCCAAACCATAGTACCAACACAAGAAAAAGAAGCATCTTTGCTTGTTTTTCATAGGTTCTTAAGTTTCCACTGTAAGAAATGTGCTTTTTTGAATTAAAACTTTATCCTTTAAGAGCTGCTAACATAAGAACTTTAGGATGAACCATCAAGCTAAAATCATCCATTATGCCCTTGACAAGGGTTCATTTATCAGATTCCTTTTAAAAACTGATATCTGAAAGCATGGGCCCTAAAATATAAAGGAATGAGCTGTGATAAACGTGAGGACCAGAGCTAGTGCATTATGGGAAGGTGTTCAGTATACAGTTGCTGGAGTTGGTTAAGTCAATGGTAAGCAAAGTTGGCAATGGATGTTCACAGAAAGAAGACTACAGTATGATGAATAGGAAAGGCAATCCATTGTTCAACACCAAATATTTCTGAAACAACACATAGAGACTATGTTAAATCTTTAGATTAATTTGAGGAGTACTATGGTTTGAGTTCCTCCAAAAGTTATATCGAAATGTGCTGAAATACTCCAATACAATAACATTAAGAGGTGAAACTGAGAAGAAAATTAAGAATAGATAAAGGTTTACGCCACACAGTTCATTATGACTCTTTTGATGCAAGTCACTAAACAACAGTTCCATAGTAGACATGACTCCCTTTTATCATCCCTTACCACACAAAAATAAAAAAAGAATATATGGCAGGCACAAAAGGACAAAGGCATATGATTCTGTTTATGTAAAATATTCAGAATAGCAAATCCATACAGAAAGTATGGTTTTTTTTTTATCAATGTATATGCCTATTCAGGGACTTAAACTCAGGACCTCATGCTCTCACTTAACTTCTTCACTCATAGCTGGCACTCTACCACTTAAGCCACACCCCTCCACATTTAGAAATTTGATTTTTTTTACCTGGAGCTGAGGGAGTGGTAAATGGGGAATTGCTACTAGCAAATAGGCACAGCATTCCTTCATGGAGTGATGAAAATGTTCTGGAATTAGATGATAGTAATGGTTGTACAATTCTCTACATATACTGGAAACTGATAAATTGTATTTTTAGAAGGGTGAATTTTATGGCATATAAATCATGCCTCAATAATGTTCTTTTAAGCTATAAAGGAAGAATAATGACCACCCTTTCCAACATCTGGATCTTGGGAGATTCAAAGAATAATATACAAACCCTATAATTAGGAGCATTTTTTGTTCTAAAAAGATTTGTGATTACACACCTTGCTCCTAAGTCATGACAGGCTTCAAATCAGTCAGTTGCTGGATGTTGATACTCACTGATGAGCCTAGGTACTAGTGATGAGCTCCCACACTGGCATCTCAGCATGTAGTCAGTTGCTACCTAGACAGCAGGCTGACTTTGGTGGCGGTTCAATACTAAATCCTTAACTAAAAGTAATTCTGAGACAGAACAAGGTCACACACTGGAAATAAATTCCGTCATTTTCACTTCCTCCCTCTGAGATGTTAATGAGAGAAGCTGCTCTGTGTAATATGGGACATCTTTCCAAATTCACAATGACATTTTTGGCAAGATCAGAAGCAGCTGCAAGAAAAATCAAGCTATTCCCCTCCTTACTCCTTGCCACCACCTAAGAACTTTAAAACCCTTCATAACCAAAAAAATGATTTTATACCATGAGAATCTGTTATAAATGAATCTGTGTTTTAATCACATTTTTCTATGATTTTTCACAACTGAACTTTCTTTGGGAGCATCAGTTATGATACAGTGATACCAATGAATCTCAAATACGCTTATCATTTAGAAGCCATAAAAACAAGCAAGTATCTGTGGTACTACTGAAGGAAGAAACTGAAAAAGGTGCAAATGCCTAAGGCAGGTTTCTAATCAGAGCTATGCATCCTTACTGGTCACCCACAGAAAACCTACTGTTTTGAGATAGACAGAAGGGAAACTGAAAATTCAGTGGAAACTGACCTGTGCCCAGCTAGTAAAATCCCAGAAAGTTTTCTCTTTTTTTGCCAAAACAGTTGAGTCCATTTTAACCTGTAGTTTCCAGTTAAATAACTTTGTATCTATTCTTTTTTCTGATGTTGCAGACATTTTTTAATTTCACAAAACATTTTGTTATCTTCATGTTTCCAAATGACAGACTTAAAAGGATTTTAAAAATTAAAATCACAATAATTCACAGATGATTATAGCCTTTTAATTCTAGGCAGACTTGACCCAAAATCAGAACTGTACAGATTTCAACCTCTGGATGAAAAAGCCTCATACCAAGTTGCAGAGTAGAATGATGTAGGCAGTAATACACTGTGCCAAGAAGCTCACAGATCAGGAGTTGCCAGAGTATTCTGCTGCTGCTTCTCAGCTGACAATTCCATTTTGCCCATCCTGGTGACTCCCTTGGAGAATGGATAGGTGACCAAAAGATTTAATACTTGATATACATAATGTTTTATTAAACCTGTTTTGATGCAGGGGTTTTGTTGTCAGGGACAGTCTATCATGGTTTAACAGAAAACCCTTGTACTTTTATCTTCTTAAGAGGCTTAATATTGTTTAAAAAAATGAACACAGTAGACATCTCTATCTTATCTCAGACATCAGATAAGTGGCTTAGGCTTGGGGTTGAGATGCCTGTCCAACATATGACTTGATAATAAAACACAGTGGTTTTATACTTTGATAAAAGTAGATAGGCCAGCAAGCTGGAGCCTACACAGTCATTTGCAATGACTGCTTTTTTAATGCCTAACCTCACAAGCTAGTTTTGTGTAAAACAGGATTCCCAGGCCCCACCCTCATATTAGGATTCTGACTTAGTAGAGAGATCCCAAAAAACTGTGTAGACAAAATCCATAGTTTATGAAAAACCTTTCCAAAAACTAGCTTCAAAACACTCTCACTCCACTTTGACATTTAGGGGAAGTGTGGGAGGATTGGGTCTTTGGCTTGCACACCTAATGATCCCTTTTACTAAGTCCTAATTACTACAAGCTGAGTTAGGTATTTGCTGTGTCTGGTTACATTTGGTTTGTGGAATGATACTGATGACTGTCTGTTTGCTTTACTTGCTACTCCTGGACACATTGTGCACCCTAGAAACAGAGATACCAGACATAGGTAAGCAAATTATATGCATAGCTGCATAATGACCCCTCTTGCCTAAAGACCACCCTAAATAACATGTTGACAGGGAAATTGCAATTCTTAAATATGGTTTAAGAAATCGGCTGGCAATGGGACTCAGGGATAGAGTGCTTACCTTGCATGCATGAGGCCCTGGGTTTGATTCTTCACCATCACATAAGCAGAAAAAGCCAGAAGTTGCACTGTGGGCTCAAGTGGTAGAGCTCTAGCCTTGAGCTGAAGAGGTGAGGGACAGCACCCAGGCCCAGAGTTCAGACCCCATGACTGACAAAAAAATATGAAAATGAATCTGAACATTGTGATTGGGTAAGTGTCTTCCAAAAGAAGAAAGCCCTTCAACTCAGTAGGAATTTTCTGGAGGATCAGAACTTACATTAAAGCAAACAAAGTGAAAGATGACAGTTTGGTACTTCATCTGGAAAGCAAAGCCATAAGTCTCATTAAGTTTTGCTAAGATGGTATCACAAATGAGTACACAAATTTAAACAGATTTGATATTTTCAAGTTGCAAGTAGAGGGGGAGGATAATGTAACAATTTCCTTAGATTAAGCATACAGTTATCAAATTAGGAAACCATAACTAAGATAACTTTCTTTCCTTAACAGAAGATTGTATATGTTCATTTGATGATATGCTTTAATCAGACTCTTTTCTTTCATGGATTCTATTTATTCACACCAAAACCAAATAATAGAAAAACTTTAACCATTTCTCATTTCTCAGTGATGCCACATAGCTCTGAAATTACTTATAACAAGTATTTCCTATTCCATTTGTTTATGCATTGCACTTCTTCTCAATTCCTAAATTGCAAGGAAGAAAACATAGTTCTCTCCCAAATGCCAATTGTCATCAAAATGGCATTATCAAAGTTTTTAATTTGAATATTGTTTGAGAGATGCAACTTCCTAAATGCCAATGCACAAGATCAACCTTGCTACTTTAACATAACTAGTTTTTAAGCAAATTAAGGTGGTTGTGAAATTAGTTACTGGTAATGTGTTGCACATTATTAACTATGAGTTAATTGCTCATTTAACAATCTATGTGATTTTAACCAGCATGACCAAAGTGATCTTTTCTAAGTTGAAGACTACTTGAATGTAAAACTAATGAAAAGGTACCAGTAAGTCTAAAACTTAGGTTACAAAAGAAATCTTTACACAACTCAAATTGCAATACGCACTAGGCTATGAAAGATTGAGGTAAAACACCACATAGTGCAATGGTGTTTCTTTCTTGGGTGTAGCATGTTGGTTTTTCTAGAAAGTACAAAGAAATTGGCGTCAAAAGAGCTGAAGTGAACTTGGGAAATGACGAGAAATGACAAGACATTACATATCAACCTAGAGTATGTTCCTGACTGCTGACTGTCAAGAAAATAACATTAATCAGATTTGCATTTAGAATGTTGAGCATTCCATTTTCTGAAACATAGTACATAGGTTTGAGAATAGCCTCCCTGAGCAAAATAGAACATGTCATTCCGTTAAATAAAAGGCAAGAACACATTTTTTTACACCTTCAGAACAAGAGTACTTTGAGGGTTTGCATACACAGTCACTTATGATCTTACCTAATCTTAGTAATGGTAAAAAGAAAAAAATGTTAGTAAGGTGGAGGCAAAACCCCTTATGGTTTTGGGTTTCCCTAGATGAGATTGACGAGAATGCTAATTCTAACTTCCCTCACATTGAGGATACTCAATAATGAATGAATGTAATGCATTCGAATGCACTTTTGTGTGAATAACATTTCTCTTGGAAAAATAGCCTATGGACTCTTCCTAAACAAAGCATGATTAATTTAGTTCAGCTGTAGCTCCACAAAATGGCTAGCAAAGTATTGAAATTTGTTTAGGGGAAAGATTGTGACCCATCTTTATTCTAGGAAGATCTAAACATATTGGAGATATTTTATTCTGCATATAAAAATTAAACTATGTAAAAACTTCCCTCAACACCCTATGTAAGAAGCCTTTGCCACAGAGATGCCTTTATCTGGTAAAACTGCCAAGACAATTCCGGAGGCTGTTGGGGCCCTTTTCAGTTTATTTACAGCATCTGTCATGGTGGTTCCAGGGTTGAAGATGTCCCTGGAATCTATCTTACTTGATAAAGGTAAGTATTAAAAACCTCAAATATTCCAGTTGGACCTGATTTTGTTTCCAATGAAAACTTGAGTCCTAAATTAGCATTTACCAGCCTGATTACTATTAACATACATCAATATGTCTAAAGTACAAATACAAGTAAGAACATGCTTGTCCTTAAACGATTTCTTTCTTCTGATCACAATCTCCTCCATTTTGCTTGGCTAAGTAACGAAGTCCTGAACACTTTTGCATCTTAGTTTTATATCCTACAATTCAGTACTCAGTGAACACTGAACCTTTCAGAAACCTGGCCCCAAGGATATAGAGAAACATGGTTTGCTGCTTGCAAAGAGCTCGCAGACTATTTAGAGGGGGAAGGAAGATGTCAAAACATTTAGTGCTTACAATCAAGCACCTGAATCTTGGTTTCTAATACCATTCTTGACAAAGGGTCCCTGATGAAATGGCTGATTCTAGAATAAGGACATGTAGTATACATAATGACTGGAATATCTTCTAGTGTCAAAAATAAGTAGTAAACAAACCCACTACACCAGATTCACACACACACACACACACTGACAGAGATATGGGAATGGAGTAAATAATCCAACAGAAAGAGCTCTCAGTGTTGAAAATTTAGCTTGAGCAACAAAGTAAAGTAAGATTGGATTTAATACAAAGTATTAAATGAATATCCATAATATATGGTCAAATTTATAAATAAGTGAAAAATGATAAAGCTCTTATTCAGAAAAATTCAAAATAGTTTACTTAGATACTCCATCCTTAAGGAGATGGAATGTAACTCCTTATTCCTTATGTGTTGTCTGTGTAAAGTTACTTCCATCTAAAGAGGAAAATACGAAAGTAAGAGAGGAAGAAAAACCGTACAGTGGAGAAAAACAGACTCAGCTAAGACATCAACCCCAACCAGTAAAAACCATATTGATAGTTTGTACCTTTGATATGATTTGATTAAAATAGCACTTTATGGCTGGGAATGTGGCTTAGTGGTAGAGTGCTTCCCTAGCATGCATGAAGACCTGGGTTCCATTACTTAGTACCACATAAACAGAAAAAGCCAGAAGTTGCATTGTGGCTCAAGAGGTAGAGTGGTAACCTGGAGCAAAAGAAGCTCAGGATCAGTGCCCAGGCCCTGAGTTCAAGCCCCAGGACTGGCAAAAATTAAATTAAATAAATATATAAAATAAAATGGCACTTTATCACTGTGGTCTTCCTTCAAAAGCCTACAACTCCCAATTATGAGAAAATAAACATTATAGACATATTTCAGAACAAAGGCATCCTATAAAGTACCTGGTCAGCATTCATCAAAGCTGTTAACAGCATCAAAATACAAGAAAAACCTGAGAAAATATCACATCCCCAGAAGAGTATAAGAAGAGATCATAACTAAATATTGTTGGTATCCTGGACAAGCTGTTGCACTAGTAAAAAAGCCATTAGGTTAAAAAACTACAGAAATCTGAATAAAGCATCAATTTTGCTTAAATTTTGAAAACAGTACTAATATAATGCTGTGTTACTAGATTTCTAGTCCCTGCTCTCTGCTTATTTCCCTCCCTCTCTATGTCTTCTGTCATAACAAGTTAACTTATGGTATCCATGTCCAGTTTATTTATCTGTCTTTGAGTTTCAAGAAGAAAACATATATCTTACAAACAAGAAGTTCATCAGATCATAGCACAGTTCTAAAGCACATTGCAGGCACTTAGTAAATGCTGTTTAATGAATTAATAAAAATAGAAAACAACTATGGAATTCAGGTGAGATATGATGGGATCTTAAACTAATGACAACAGAGGCAAAGAAAAATTAGAAATCTGGAGATAAAATCAGAGGGTAGAATTTTAAAAGATACTGTTTCAGTAGATGTGAGAAATGCAGGAGACAAGTTGGAAAACAGCTTCTAGAATTTGACTTAAATAATTGGGTGGTAGGCAGATTTCTGAGCATTGAGCAAAATGGAGTGAAAAAAATCCAACTGTCCTCCAAGCTCTCATGGTTTATGAGGGAGACACTGACACATAAATCAATATTTTAAGGTAATATCTAATCCCCTTAAGCAAAATACAAATACCTCAAAGTAAAGATTTGGGGAACACTTCATTAAGGAGATGGTGTCTAAAAAAGGCCTCAGAAAGAATATGAAAATGAATTAAATGAAAAAGGGTTTATGTACTACCACAGAGAACATTACAAAAAATTTAAAGATAAAAACATCTTGGAAAAGTAGACTTTAAAGCACCTTCTGTTTCCTACACTACAGAAAATATTCCAGGCCAGATACAATGAAAGTTACAACTACTATAATGGCAGAAGGGGTAGAAAAAGAGAGTGATTCTGAAAGCTAGTTCACAAAAAATTTCATGTAGAGAAGAAATAAAGGATGAATCAAGAATGGCCTCCAGGTTTGGGGTTAGAATGAAAGTACATGAAGTTAGATTGGAATAATGAGACTATCTCCAATTAACTAACAAAAAGCCAGAAGTGGAGCTATAGCTCAAGTGGTAGAGTGTTAGCTTTGAGCAAATCTCAGGGACAGTACTCAAGCCTTGAGTCTAAGCCCCAGGACCAGCACACAAAACACACACACACACACACACACACACACACACACACACACACACACACACACACACAAACATACATAAAATTCTGAAAGTTTTCTTTCTTCTCTTTCTATTCTCAAATGGCCAGTATTAAAATGTCAGCATCATTAAAGGTTAGCAGTACACATTGGATTTCTTTTCATGTGTTTATCCATTAATAGAAAAACAAAGAATTTCCTGTCCCATTGGTACATAAAACATAAAAATACAGAATTTCTTTCATCTATTAAAAGATTTTTCCATTTGTAAAAAGAGGCAGACCCCAGGGGGTGCATATTGAACAAACTGCTTTGAATAACTTTTCTTTTCTGTCCCTTAGCACAAGTCCTGCTCACAAATATTATCTGGCTATGGACCCTGTGTCTGAATCACTATACCTATCAGACACCAATACTCGAAAAGTCTACAAGTTGAAATCTCTAGTGGAAACAAAAGATCTATCCAAGAATTTTGAAGTGGTGGCAGGGACAGGTGATCAGTGCCTTCCATTTGACCAGAGTCACTGCGGAGATGGAGGAAGAGCATCAGAAGCTTCATTGAACAGCCCTCGAGGTAAGAAAAAAAAAGTATCTTTAGTCAACTAAATATTTCATTTGACTTCACAGAATTCTAATGCTGTGGCCAAAGTGTGCTCTATTGATCTATCTCAATATTCTGCCTCTGACAAACACATTCTCTTGTCTATCACAGCAGATAGGCACATCTAGGTTGAAGTTTAAGCCAACATATATTAAAATGATCCTAATAATCATTAAAAGATTGAATGTTTCCTTTCTAGTTTATGAATAACTATTTCCCAGAGCCCTTAGAATGCCTTTTTCGACAAAGGAGGGGATAACAATGCTCGATAGGAAATGTACTCATTACCTTACCCATGTAACTGCAACCCTGCTGTGCAATATCTTTACAATATAAAATATATTTTAAAAAAACACAAAAAAGAATGCCTTTTTGGCTCATTGACCTTGGTCAGAGGCTACATTATGGAAGATCTACACAATCCAGCAAAGGATTTTCTGGATTTAAAGGGTTAGCTGGGTCTAGCAAGGTGCTTCTAGGCCCATGCTTTAGTACTTTTGTTTGCATTGGATGAGATCAGATCTGTCCGATCTTTCCACCTCAGTCAAGTATGTTGAATAATGTGGAATATCACAGTTGTTAAACTACTTTCAAAGAGCCTTTTTCCATTAATTTAATTAAATTACTATTGAAACTACTGGATATTTTCAACTTTTATGATGCCTAGTATAACAATTTCTTTTTGTTTTGTCTTTTATGGAAATTCTCCCTTCATTTTATTTGTTTTAAATTTACTTTTCAATCTTCAAGAACTAACTTTCAACTCAATTGCCTGGAATTTAGTGAACAAATTTACATCTCCCAATTAACTTCACAGTTTCACTTGGATCATTTACCCATCTGAGTGCACTAAGCTGAAGGATGTCCAATGTAGACTGCCACCATATACCATCTACTGTATCTGCTTAGCTATTTAGTCGCTCTTCTCTGTTCTTTCTCTAAGATGTGTATATATTTTTTTAGTGAATTTTACAAAGAATTCATTTTACTGAGTTTGGAAAAATCAATGAATTTGTACAGTATTGCACAAATAACATATATTTGTTACAAATAATTAGAAAATAATGGAAATTTTTAATTAAAATCACCGTAAGTTTATCACATATAGAAAACCACCATTAACTCTTTTAGTATTTTCCTTTTTTCTTGAAAATAATGTTTTAATTCACTGAATAAAATATTGGACAATGCTATTCTATAACCTGCTTTTATGAATATGTTTCCATGCCAAAAAATATGAGGTCACTGTATTTAATTTGTTATACAGGCACTCTTTATTTCAAATATTAGGAGGTTACTCTTTAGCCATTTGACATTTGCCATATTGGGATTATGTTGCTACTAGTATCCAAGGTTAAAGCCTTCAATTGGTTTAAGTTCTTTGTCTTTCATAAAGCCCTTCTGGCTAACCCTAGATCATTAAATCTGAATTTTGTTAACAGTATCTACACTACCGAATTAGTACTTAAGTTATAGTTTGCAGTTTTTGCTTTCTAGCTCTTTCATGAGTAGAAGATTTTTTTCTCCTAAAAACTAAATTGCTTGAGATGAAAACTTTATGTAGTATTTTCTAAAATTCCCAACCTCCCCACCAACTTTTAGCACTGTATTTATTTTGTAAATGATGCACTATAGGGCTTTTTGTTGTAAATGATCCATTAAGTAACTCAATTGTTTATACCAGATACTCTAAAAAGGAATTTCACAAATGCTTAAATGGGGTGACCTTCCCCTCTAAGGCAATATAACTCTCCCAAGTATTATGACAAAGTGTTTCCTTTTCTGTCTGCCAGCTCTCACTCCTTATACATAGTAGGACCACAATAAATATTCTATAAGAATAGCTCAAGTGTAACATATAGTCAACTCATTTTTCAAGAAAATATATTAGGCTGAGTCGGACCTTTTACACAGGTTTTAAATCTCTTGTGGTTATTATAAGGAATTCTACATATGAAATAGCTAGGAATCAAGCTGTATTATGCCTGAAATTGACATCCTTCTGAGTTGTTGATAGTATGAAATCCATTCATTTCACATACCACATTCAACCTGTCACAAAGAGAACAAATACCTCAATTTTTTCCAAATAAAGCAAATAATTGGTTTAGAACAGCTATGTTTTTTTGTTTTAGGGGTGTTTTTTAGTTTGATTTTTGTTTCAAAAGTAGTAATAATAGAGTTCTGGTGAACAGGATTTACATGCACTCTTGAAGCAGCAGTAATGAGTGTCACAATTTGTGTATCTGTTAGAGCTAATTTTAAGCAAGTTTTTCTTCTGTCATAGCTAGTAGTATATTTTCTTCTGAATTCAGTTATTCATCTTTCTACCCAGAACTGGTGTTTACCCTAATCAACTACACTTTATTCATCCAAAGCAGTAAGGGTCCTAAGAACATGAAGTTCAGGCTACATGTTCATTTTGGGCAGCTTTCATATAATACTCCTGAAGCTGATACTGTCAACCTCTTACTTACTCCAACGACTGAATTAGATCCCCTAAGGGAGTAAGATGTGTGTATTAAGCCAGGTATCCACCACATCTCTTTCAGCCATGTTAACAATATTTGAAGAACTTTCTCACACTCTTTGAAATCAGTGAGATCACAGAACCTGTCCCCAGACAACAGTCACTCTGAAAACACTGGACAGAACACAACTGCTCAACTACAGCCCCTAGCCCCATGCTCAATATAGAGAGCACTCACTCGTCACTGAATCATAAGTGACATTCTCATTATATGGAATGCTGCAGGGCAATGTCAATAGACTTCCATAAAAGGAGAAAAGTATGCAAAATGTTATTAAAACACAGTGTGAAAATTGAGAGTTGACTATTGCTAATTGCTAATTTTCAGATTCACCTGCAGGTTTTTTGCTCTCAAGAAATCCAAGTTTGTTTATTTTTTACCACACAAATACTATGCACAACAGGTCCTTCTTTCTGACCCCTAGAAGACAGCAACAATTAAATAGATTTCTTTATGGAGTGATTTGATTTTTCTTTCTACCTAGATGTTCATAAAGCAAAGCTGGAGAGCAGTCAAAAATGTAAATGTACATCTAGAAAGTACAAACTAGGTTAAGAAAGATAGCTTTCTCTCAGACTTTAACAAGCAAAATATTGCAATTATAGGCAGACACTCCAACATATTCTTCATTATGCAAGGTAAGTCAACTAAAAGTTAATCTGTGAGCCAATTAATTTACTTTCCAAATCTAAAAATAGTGTGAAATAAAATTTACTTTTGAAGTCATTCATCCTAGAGTCAGAGTAAATTACTAAATCAGATTAAAATCCTGTGAGCAAAAGGTTAAAAATAGTCAAGAACCATGGGAATTTTGTTTTCTTTTATGTTTGTTAAGAAATGGTAGCAAATTATGGTGAATACCAGGATAGAAAGCCTAAACGTTCTTGTTCAATCCATGTAATAACGTCTCTTTGATTGACTGCACAAATCAGAATCTTGCTGTGGTTTCCTTTTTCTCAAGGCTAAAATATGTGTTTAAGAAATTATTCCATTGACTGGTTTTGTGACATCAGGCATTTTAACACTAGGCCTTGAAATTCCTCGATTGTACACCAAAAGGCTCAGAGTGAGCAACAATATATTATAACCATAATTTAATGAGTGCCTAATGCACTGTGATAGATATTTTCTATGAAGTATCTTTAATCTTCACAACAATACATACATTTTGACTGTAGCAAAATTCTTATTGGACAGACAAGGTAACAGAGATTTGGATATATTAAAAAATATCCCCAGGGTTATAGAGTTTAGACCACAACACCAAAACTCAAACCACATTAGCCTGACTGCAGAAGTCCCATGATGAGGGGCTAAAGGCATGTTTCCAGTGGTAGAGCATCTGCCTAACAAATGCAAGGCTCTGAGTTCAATCCTCAGTGCCACAAAACAAACAGTGAAACAAGAAAAAGCCTGAGATACCTCCATTCTCCCACACAGTGTGCCCCTGCTAAAATCCATGATCTCTAGGAATGATAAACATATTGGAGAAATTTCTATTCAGTAGAAACAACATAGTTTTATTTACAAGGTAAATAACAATTAGCTTAATTTCCTTTTTCTATTAAAACCATTTCTCTGATTTTTCTGACCTAAGAGCATACCAATAGTACACTACAAAGCTTTCACAAATTCAGTAAATGTAATTATTCAGATAAATCTCCAGGAAACCTTATCACTTCCCTTTGGAAGATTCTGCAATTAGGAACTCCACAAAATTTTCCTTAAGGGACCAAGGCAGGAAACCTTCATTTTATTAAAATTCTTGATTACAATAAAAACTACAAATTTTGTTTGAAGAAAAAATGGAAGTGTCTCCAAATAGAATTTCACATGATAGCCTCTTAGTATTTCTTTTGGGAAGAAGTCTTTATCTTCTCCAGTTTTATATGCTTTTATTTGAATCCCACTAAAGAGAAACATTTGCCATTTTACTCATCAATACTTCAACGTAATGGGGCAAGGAAAAAAGTTTAGCAAAGAGGTTGATGGAGTGTTAATCCCTGGCATTGTATATGAGTTCGAACTGACTTTGAAAGATGCTTTTAAAACATGCATGGATGATGTAGTTGAAACTTAGGTTCCATTTATTATTTTTACTGCAACTTTCTTTAATTCTACAGAGAACTCAAACTAATGAGTCATGTAATAGATGACCAAGTACTTAAGCAGAATGTGAAATGGTACTAGGTGGGGACATAAAACAAAATTTCTGACAAGCTGAATGCATTTATTTTTTTGAAGTAGCTACAAAGGGTGACAGAGTGATAGGACAGGACGAAATTAATCAATGACTTAATTTGGTTTTCTTGGGACCTCACCAAGGATTTGATATCTGGTTTCATGTGTGTCTTGAAGCAAACTGACGTCAGAAGTCAACAGAACTTAAGCAATATCCACATGAATGCAGTTGTTCTACAGAAAAGATATCCTTATATCTTGACAGCTTCAGAAAAGTAGTTTTAGCATGACACTAACCATGCAAGAGTCATTTTAATTCTATTGGTAATTGTGAAATCTTGACATAATAAAGTCTAGATGCAAGTGATCTGTTTTCATCACTTCCTAGATAAAATGATGGTATATCCTGAAGCTCTACTTCTTCCCCTGGCATTTATCTGCATGCTGTTCTTAAAACCTATATTTATGGATAATGGAAAGATGCTAAGACTATAATCAGTGACTTGTTGAAGTCAGTTGTGTGTATAATACAGAAACAGCAATGAGAATGCTCTTTTGGTTCTTCAGTGTGATGAGGGCAGTAATGTTTTTTTCCTAAATTCCTTTAGTATATAATTTGTCCTGGTGGCATAGCTATTTGTATGGTCAGTAAGAACAACCTTCAGCAAAATTACAGAAAAGCAAAACATTAATGAAATGAATTGTGTATTTATGAAACAAAAAATAATTCAGTATTGTTGGAATAAAAATATTTGAGGGTGCCAGGTACCGGTGACTCATGCCTGTCATCCTAGCTACTCAGGAGACTGAGATCTGAGGTTCGTGGATTGAAGCCAAGCCAGGCAGAAAAGTCTCTGTGAGTGAGACTCTTATCTCCAATTAACCACTCAAAATAAAAAACAGGAAGTGACCCTGTTGCTCAAGTGGTAGAGCACTAGCCTTCAGCACAGATTCAAGGACAGTGTGTAGGCCCTGAGTTCAACCCCACAACCAATAAAAAAAATGAGAGTAATACGAAAGGCTGAAGCAGAAGTAGAAATTTAAGCAAAAGATTTAAAACAGGACCATGACAACATAATCTGACATATATTTTGGATAATTTTGATGACAACATATTAAATGCCTTGTGGCAAATCAAAGAAACCATTGGGAGTAGTAACACTTAAAGTAGGTTGAAGGAGCTAAAAGGTTCATGGCTCTCCATATGATAACATCAGTGTTCATGTAGAAGTGGATCATTTTTGCTGAAGATGAAAGAGTAAAGACAGGCATTGTGGTAAATAGGAAATATTTGGGAAAATTTCTTAGTAAAGTCTGCTTTTCAATCAAATTCCTAGGCACTTTCCATATGAATTTTCCTTCAATATTCTTGTTTTAAATCAGAGATCCTGAATAAAATATGTTTGAAAATGTCTGAAAACACAGGCAAAATATTCTTTATACCTCAATGATCCTATGCTATTTTCACTTATGGGATGTCCTTCTTAAACGAAATAATTGATTTCCCAACCTATTGTTGCTACAAGAGAGAATAGTTAAAATCTATTACAAAGTCAAAATGAGATTTTATCCTGTTTCTACAGTTTTTCTGTTGTCTCTGCATACGTTGAACAAAAAAGTTTTAACCTTAGCTTATGTCAGCTGCTGGAATTTAAGAATTTTTTCACCTTTTGTTTCAATCCAAAAGCCATAAAGCATTGATGAGAGAAGGCAAACAAGAGGAAGACATTTATACCCGGCTTTAGCTAGTTGCCTATTTGGTGTAGGGGGAGCATCAGTAGTTCAACAAATGCATTCAAGTTTTATATGGCCACAGATGCTTTATTAAGTGGATTTTCTTCACATTTACTTAACTTTCATACATGCATCAGATCCTATGGAACATTAATATTTTACAGGCCAAATACAATAATAGATAATCTTTTTTGGGGGGGAGGGGGTCCAGTCATGGGGCCTGAACTCTGGGCCTGGGTGCTGTCCCTCAGCTCTTCAGCTCAAGGCCAGCACTCTACCACTTGAGCCACAGCACCACTTCCAGCTTTTTTCTTTTTGCTTATGTGGTGCTGAGGAATCAAACCCAGGGCCTCATGCATGCCAGGCAAGCGCTCTACCATTGAGCCACCTTCCCAGCCCCAATAATAGATAATCTTAAACCGAACTGCACACAAATCCCAAATCCTTCACTCATTAAACATTTATCTTGCCTAAGTCCTACAACATCTCTGAGCTTCAGATCCTTATCTGTAAAGTGAGAAATCTAGAAATTGAGAGCACACAAGGGAGTTGTTTAATTTGTTTGTTTATTTATTTTTTTGTCGGTCGTGGAGCTTGAACTCTGGGCCTGGGCGCTGTCACTCAGCTCTACAGCTCAAGGTGAGTGCTCCACCACTTGAGCCACAGTGCCACTTACAGTTTTCTGGTGGTTAATTGGAGATAAAAGTCTCATAGATTTTCCTGCCTGGGCTGGCTTTGAACCTTGATCTTCAGATCTAAGCCTCCTGAGTAGCTAGGATTACAGGCGTGAACCACTGGTGTCTGGCAAGGGAGTTGTTTTGTAATGCATATAATACGCCTAGTATAACACCCAGCATGTTGTTATGAACACAGTAAACATATCTGCCCTTATGATTCCTCTTTACCTTTTGTTGTTAGTAGTAATAATGATTACAAGTTACTCACACATGAAAGAAGTTACTTTGAAAAGAAGGAAGTTTCATGTTCATATTCTATTAGGAATGGTGCCCAAAGACAGAAGCAGGAATCAAGGTCAGGTAGGATTCAGAAACGGTACATAGTTGGGCTAACTTATTCTCCCTGACCTTCAGGAGGGTGCAGTAATTCTAGTACTTGTTCCTCTTATAAATGTGGAGTTCTGGAGAGCCCCCCAGATCCACCTAAGCAAAATAATTCTCTTTACAGCCTATGATTTTATGCTTAAATTCATTCTGTAAGAACTTTTTTTCAGATGTGAGCTTAGTGTTCAGTACAGGAAATTGCCTTGGTGAGCAGCACATTAATTCCTCATTAAAACGCTTTATGGGGTCCTTGAGGGCAAGGAGCACAGGGTGGATATGTTTGCATAGATAAGATCACCTGAGTAGGGCAAGCTTAGCCAGGATATACTTGAAGTTAGATGGAGAAATGTGTGCTAGATATCTGGTAGAATAACAGGAAAGTGGGGAACTGCAAGAAAAAGACAACATTTTTTAAAAATCATTCTTTGGTATGCATATGGGAATATTCAAGCCTTTTATATAAATGGTACAGTATTTGCATCCATTATGCAAGCCCTACTGTATCCATTAACTCATGTCTAATACAATGCAAAAGCTATATAAATGGTTATTATACTGTATTATTTAGGGAATGATGACAAGAAAAAAGTCTGTGTATGTGCAATACTGATGCAATTTCTAATATTTTCACTCCATGGTTGGTTGACTTCAAGAGTGTAGAACTTGGAGATACTTGGAAAATGTTAGCTGATGTTTACTTTCAAAGAATTGTCTAGAATGAAACATGAACCACTACATCTAAAGACTGACAACATAGAATTGTGGTTTTTTTTTTAATTTAAGATTATAGCCAAAATAATTTTACTTCCTTATTATAGTGCCTCAATGTTATACCTTTTCTATCTGTCCACTTATGAATCATCTGAGCTTATTAAAAAGAAGAGTCCCTGGCCAAAAAAATGACAGAGCTTACACACTAACAGGCAGCAAATCACTTAAATCATATTTTGAGTGGTGTATTATGGTAACCTATAAATAACTAATTGCGTAAAATTGCTTTAGTAGTTTCTAGATGGCAGCTTTAATTAAAAGCACCAGAGACATTTAGAAGTTTAGAAATGGATGGCATGTAATTTGCCCTTTTACCAACCATAAAATGGTAATTACAGAATTTGATTCACTTCTTCTTATTAAAAGTTTTATGAGAATAGCAAGTTCCTTCTAAATACAGTTTCTCTTCCACAGAAGGTAGTACTTTTGTTTTATCAGTCTTGTCCAGCAGGGTAAGATGTCTTAATGTACAAATTCTTCACAAGTTAATTAGGAAATTTCTTTCAATGCAAAATATTTATTTTTAAGGCTTTTAAATATGAAAGCATATTAGAATGAAAACTTTGTCATGGCTTGTATTGTTCCACCATCAGTACAAGATGTCTCAGTAATTTCAAGTTTAACAAATTCATGGCGTGGACTATAAAAACAATCAAATGGGAAAGTCATTTCCTGGTGAGTCTAGCATGCTTTGCTGATTTCTAGATTAAACTGGTCTAAAATGCCTTGACAATCCAAGTAATCTAGAATATTCACTCTACAACAGAGGAATCATTGGATGTTTTTAAATTCATTGATCCTGAGAAATTCAAGATCAATGGAGCAAATATAGAAAGTAAAACTCCAATAACATACAGAAAGCCAAAATGTCTTTGGAAATCCATGAATTTACCATCAACATCGGCTAAAACACAGCTGGAAATGGAGCCAGAATGTCGAGTTTATTTTATAATTAATAACTGATTGCATTTTGGGGCCACTTCAGCCCATGGATTATAGATAGCAACATACAGGGCACTTATACCAACATCACTAATGACAGGTTATATGCACCTAAGAAATATGCCTGCTGTGATATTGTTAAATCAAGCAGAAGCCAAATTTTAGAAATTATCTAAAATGGACAAATGGTAAGCCTGAAACTGATAAAGTGGATGATGTTGGAAATGCTTTCTCTCCATTATGGTCTTTCAATGATGCCTTTCAGCCCTCAGCCCATCTTTCCTAGGTAGAAATCTACATGTTTCGCTTCTGTCACTGCCAGTCAGAAGTAGGTAGGCATATGCTGTTATACTAAGGAAACTAGGAACAGACAAATCATAGACCAGTGTAACACAGCTTAAGAAAATCAATTAGTCAGGCGCCAGTGGCTGAACCTGTAATCCTAGCTACTCAGGAGGCTGAGATCTGAGGATCATAGTTCAAAGCCAGCCAGGGCAGGAAAGTCCGTGAGATTCTTATCTTCAGTGAACCATCAGAAAACCAGAAGTAGCACTGTGGCTCTAGTGGTAGAGCTCTAGGCTTGAGCTAAAGAGCTGAGGGACAGGCCCAGGCCAAATTCAAGCCTCACAACTGAACAAAAAAAAAGTGTATGAGCTAGATCTATGTGCAAAATCAATGTTACATGAATCCAAGAGACAAGTGACAAAGGGATACACAAGGTAGGATATTATTTACATATTTTTGTGGTAAAATATATAATAATATTTATCCTTTTCATTATTCTAGGTACAGTTCTAGAGTATTGCATGTATTTATGTTGCAATCTGACCATTGCTGCCCTCTATTTCATATGCAATAGATGATATTTTGTCATACTGGGAATCAAACCCAGGGCCTCGTGTTTACTAAACACATATACTACCACAAATTTGTTCTCAAACCCATCTTCATAAATTTTTAAAGCACAAACACAATATTATATATATTATTTTTGCATACATACATATGTATAAAAACATATATAAGAATAATGTATCCTAACTTTAGGATAGTGCTTAGCTCTGCAAAAGTGTGTGGGGATAATGAGGTGGAGATTTGTCTATTTCAGTATCATTTTTTGAGATATCTAAACTACACTTTAAATTATTTTAAACTTACATAATTGTTTGAAAGTCCATAGTAGACTTTTCTAAAATTGTCTCCAATGTGAAATGTTTCAGAATCTTAAAACATATTAAGTCAGAGAGACAGCTTAGAAAGTGACCTGCAAATTCATAACTGACCATTCCATTTCAGAAAGGGATTTATTTTGCTTCTTCATTTGAAATGAGGCCTTCGCTCATGCAGAGATGACAGCTCAGAATATCTAATAACTAAGTCACAAGAGACCACATACACACACTACTAGCTTTAGTTTTGGAGCAAAGCCTTTCAAGCCCCCTGCAGTGACCACCATTTATTCCTTATTTTCTGAATTGGTTGGATTTAAGTGTCTTGCATTAGATGCACAGAGCTAAATAGAGCTGCTGGTATGTTCTCATATGTGGAGTTCTCTGAACGGCTGATGGTGAACTTTCTGGAAAAAGCCTCAATGTAATGAGTCAACTTTATCATTGAACAAAGGAAATCACTGTCTTGACCCATTTAAACTGTCTCCTGGGAATCACAAACTTAACTACTCACTTGTGGGGTTATCTTCAAGCTTCAAATATCAAAGCCAGAAAGCCCCAATATTATTTGATCTATTTTCTTCCATTTTCATTGACTAGCTCCTCCATTTGGTTTTGAAAAAAAATCTTGTAAGATTTGCTAAGGCTCTGTCAATTTTGTTAATTTTTTTAAAGAACCAGCTCTTTGTTTTGCTGATTCTTTCTATGTTTTTTCAGATTCTAGTTCATTTAATTCTGATTTAATTTTAATTATTTCTTTCCATCTACTGGATTGGGGTTTATCTTGCTGCTCTTTTTCAAGGAGGTTCAGATGTCTTGTTAAATTATTGGATTCAGATCTCTCCAATTTGTTGATATAGGAACTCAGAGCTATAAACTTGCCTCTGAGTACTGCCTTTGCTGTGTCCCAGAGGAGCTGGTAATTTGTGTGTTCATCTTTGTTGAATATCATGAACATTTGAATTTCCTCTCTAATCTCTTCCATGACCCACTGTCGATTCAACAGTGTGTTGTTGAGCCTCCATGTGTTACAGGACTTTCTTTGGTGGCTTTTGGTATTGAGTTCTAATTTTATTCCCTGTGGTCTGAGAGAATGCAAGGTATAACTATACATCTTTGACCCAGGAGGTGGGTGGTGAGTGGGGGGAAGAGATGGGAAAGGATGGTAAGGGGAAACAAAGGAGGAGGCAACAATGCTTGATAAGAAATTACTCATTGCCTTGCCCATGTAATTGTATCCCCTCTGTACGGTATTTTCACAATAAAAATATCTTGTTAGACTATGTAATGGGTTTGGGGAAAAGGAAGGTAGGTAGCTGTGACCATTTTCTAAATATTTACTCAGGAAAGGCAGCAGATTTTAGCAGCAATTTCCCTGAGTGAGCAAAAACCATTTCTCAGTTTAGAAGACATCTCTAATCCAAGAAAATTGACACCACACTAATAAATCCATAGATCTTGTTGGTCCATCCTCAAGCTAAAATCCCTCAGAATGAATTCTACCAAGTCCACCTGTATTATTTTCCACTTTGTGCTCGCCTTGGGGCTTGAACTCAAAGCCTGGGAACAGAGCTTTTGTGCTCAAGGCTAGGCTCTACCACTTGAACCACAGCTCCACTTTTGGCTTTTTTGGTGGTTAATTAGTGATGAGTCTCACGAATGTTCCTGCCTGGGCTAAACTCAGCCTCCTGAGTAGCTAAGATTACTGGTGTGAGCCACTGTTACACAGCTCTCTGTGTTTGTTCTCTTGAAGTAAAATCAGAAGGCACTATTCAGAACTGCTTTAGAACTTAGATTTATACAAGGTGCTCACTCACCTTTCTAAGAGTAGTAAAACTGGGAACATTTGGGAAAATAATGAACTAAAGAAGAAGTATTTTAATAATCTTCATATTTTAACTCATTGATGTTTTTGATAAATCAAACAGCACATCTCTCTCTCTTTTTCTCCTTCTCTTCCCCTCTCTCTTTCTCCCTCTCCCTTCTACCCTATTGCTGGTCACTATTTTACTTAATCTGGTCCAGTTTTAATGATACAAATTTATTCAGATAATCAATTAGGTGTTTTAAAAAACTAATTGAGAAATTACTGAAAACAGTGGCTCCTGATTTGCTATAAACTAAAATTTCCCTGGTTCCTGGAAATGTTGGAGATATTTGAATGGTTGAATCAAGGAACCATTGCAGCTGCAAAAAAAAAGTAGATGACAGGTTTGCCTCAATTTGGTTTATTTTACTTTTTGCTAATACTCATTGATTGTTATTATTCTTTTTGTAGTTGTTCTGATCCTAACAAAGACCATAATAATTTATTTGATAAACATATAAGGTATTCCATTATGCAGAAGCTATGCTAATGCTATAGTCAAACATTGTGACCATCTCTTGTTACACAAAGACCTCCTGGTTGGTAGGCAAGGATCCAGAGACATCATCATCATAGCATCTTTCAGTATATTTAACTGACATCAATAAGACATTAGTACCAATGGCCCATTTTGCTATTCATAAGATTTGGACTGTTTTTTTCCACTCTATCAAACTTGTATCATTTCCTCTTATATATCTTGTCATAAAAAGTACCATATGCACTGAACTTCACTATTTGGTTAAGCTTTATACCAGCAAATTCAAAACTTATAAGTGAAGTAAAAAGACATGGACCCTTCCTGGTTAGGAAGACATGGTAGGACCATTAGAGACTATCATCAACATTATATTATATGACATAAACTTTAAACATTACAATTGTTCAGAGA
The DNA here is from genome assembly GCF_000151885.1 of Dipodomys ordii. Taxonomy (NCBI): domain Eukaryota; kingdom Metazoa; phylum Chordata; class Mammalia; order Rodentia; family Heteromyidae; genus Dipodomys; species Dipodomys ordii. Next base: position 10,452,125 of record NW_012267254.1, read on the forward strand.
ATGCAGAGCAGATTAGGATTTGGGGAAATGGGAAGAAGAAAAGGAAAAGGGAGAAAAACAAAAAGGAATCTGAAAAAGAACTGGACACAAGGGTAAAGAAAAAAATGAAAATTAGACTCTTGATCTCACTTCTTAACAGATCAAGTGAATCCCAAACAGAATAAGAAATCAAAAGCAAAAGAAAGAAGGTAGATCAATGGGAAATTTAAAAAGTAACTGTAAGTAGGAAATGAAAGTCCTTTCTGTGAGAAAACTGGTCCTGAAATGCCCATAACTCAATATATAAAGCATATTCTAGAGTCCACTCAAAAGTATACTGTGCTGTTAGATTAGTAACTACATGTCATAATATATCTCATTCCTACACACATTTATTTGTATAGACCAGAAGATTCCTACCATCCGATACGATCCGTGAATGTTTTCAATGACCTTACAAGGAAATAGCTCCATCAAGATATTTGCAAGTATATGAGTCAGCTCATATACTTGTAATTCTCAAGGCTAGACTTGTGTTGCTTCTTGAAAGATGGGCAGGATTTAAATACTGAGGAAAAAAGAAAGGGTACAGATAATGGTCCAGGAAGGTTTATGGCGATGGAAAAGTAAGTGGTGTGTTACAGAGTCATCACATATACTGGTTTGATTACAGAAATAATACAGGATCCTGAGCAGAATGTTCATCACTGTCAGTATGGAGGAAATGCTGACAGAATTACATATAGGTCTTCTGCCATCTAAATCAAACTATGTTGAAGCAAGTGACCATGTAACACAAACCATAGCATGATGCCAGAAAACTGTTCATCAAAACGATAAGTATTAACATCACTTGTTCACCTTTTAGAAAGATTTCACACAGAACAGCTGTTGTTTTATTTGGCCTTTACAGTAATCTGCTGACATGGTAGCTCAGCTGTTATTCTCACCATTCGACAAAGGCAAAAAGCTGTGCACTGGAGAGATTATGTAAATCTTTTCAAGTCACAGTTTCCCTCTAAGAGTTTCTAACTTCTACCACTGACTCTTAACTCTTTTTCTCATATTTCTCATGAACTCTCTCACAAATCTTTGTACTTGCATTTAGAAGAACAGAGGAAGAGAAATAGCAATGGACAGCCCAATTTCAGTCAAGATTAGACTAAAGAAGTTACGACTCCACTTTGAATAAAGCATCTAGCTTTTTCAATACCTTTTGGTATAACTTTGTTGTGCCCACAAATTGATAACATTGCAGGTCAAAATGCAGACAAGCAAAAAAACATTACAGGGCATTGTTTATATTGTGAAACAAACTTGAATATTTTGCTCTCACTTACCTGTCATATTTTGTGTGCATGTGTGTGCATGCAGGTATGTCGCTATATTTATATAATAGTGACTGAGCCCAAATCAGTCCTCCTAATTGTATTGGGAACTTTCATTTGGAAGGTTGAGAAACTGTATTCACACCGTGCTCATTACCTTGCTTTAGCTTTTGCAAAGGACTGTCTATTTGGTGAACTGCTCTGTTGACATTAGCTTCATTTGTCAAGATGTACAGATGTAGGAAGAATTTTAAATAGGCCATCTGTGCTGTTTTTTGAATGAAAACTACATGTAAATAATTATCCTACAGAAGTGTTCATTCTTTTTCAGTAAGCCCATTTTTGTGACTAAAAAGCACTTAGCTCTTCATATCCTGCTTTTATTTAGTATTCAGGCCAAGGTATTCTCCGTAGTTTACCTTTTATATCACAGTCTCTTGGATTCTCACATACCTGCAGGAAGACTCATTTTCCCTACAGTGAAAGAACTGCAATTAGTTTTTTGCTGGTCCATGGGAAATAAATGAACTTTGCTTCCTCCAGATAATTGCTCACATAAGGATCTTAGGATAACAGAGGCATTTCTTTGAAATGTAACTGAGTCAAGTCCTACATATATATGCTTGATGTTTGAAAAAAAAAATTTTTTTTGGTCTGGTCATGGGGCCTGAACTCTGGGCCTGGGTGCTGTCCCTCAGCTCTTCAGCTCAAGGCTAGCACTCTACCACTTGAGCCACAGCGCCACTTCTGGCTTTTTTCTTTTTGCTTATGTGGTGCTGAGGAATCGAACCCAGGGCCTCATGCATGCAAGGCAAGCGCTCTACCACCAAGCCACCTTCCCAGCCCCGTTTGAAAAAATTTTTAAGGAGGGTTGTACAAAGTATTCATCTAAAATTTAGTAAACCCTATTTGTTTTATCACATGTCTGCTGAGTCCCCTTAAATTTCACAATGGGGCATTTTTTGAGCAAAAAACAAAGCAAATGATGCACATTTTAGTTTGAATTAGAACCATCTACTCACCCCAAACACCTACACCAACCCCTATAAAGCAAGGGAAATAATTATATATTTGTATATATATACATATATATATATATATATAGAGAGAGAGAGAGAGAGAGAGAGAGAGATCTCATTAGTGTCATTGTTAAATGTTGATACACCACTACCACTTTTGGCCCAGAATTTTCTTTGACAAATTACAAGGCATAAATCTTTATTTACTTGATTCTCTGTAAGAAAACTTTAACCATTTTATAAAAGCTTAAAGGCTTTTACCTCAATAGTTCAATAGTACAGTATTTCCCCTAAGCCAGCAAAATTGTTTGCAACTTACTGCCTTGTCTCTATGGTGAATCTCACATAGGGCACTGTGTTTACAAAGGTTACATAACACTTTATATACTTAAATCTTATTATATTTGTCCAATATAGAAAGCCCTAAAATGCTGAAACATGGTCTACGTGGAAATCTTTATTATTCTAGGCTTAGAAAAGTCACTTTCAGACAGAATTACAGCAATGACTGTACAATTAGGATACCATTTAACACCTCCATAATACTTTATCCTCTTCAAAATCCTTTCATTTCATTGACTCCTGTAAGCTTCATGCCCTTTTACCTTGTGTAATAGGAAATATATATATAGTTTAGAAAATCAAGACACTGTAGGGTTAATTGCTTTAACCAAAGCCTACAGTAAATATGTAACAAAAGTCAGCCTAAAAGCTAGATCCTCCACCTTACTTTAAAGCCAATTTTTTCTCGGCTTTTCCTTAAGTACTTCATAGCAGAGCAAAGTAAGGAAAAATCTTGAAACGTCTATGTTCTTTTCATCTATGACATGGCAAAAATAGACAATATTATCACTTCACAACACAAAATTGTTCTAGCAGAACAAAGTGTATGTGTTGTATTGGGAAACTCTGTATATGTCAAATTCATTTGGAGTTAATTTCATTTATGGGCTGTCATCTACTCATTCTTAATAAACAACACCCCCTTTGTCATACTCCAATAATCACTAATTGGTAAGCTTTTAGAGAGAATATTATGACATCCTATCTATAAATTTATATCTATAAATTTATTTTTTGAAGTAATTCATATACACAGTTCACCTCCCATCCATCTTTATTTCATTCAAGATAGATATGCTTCAACACATGGAAATTTAGTCTATGGTTTTTTTTTAAATTTTTTATTGTAAAGATACTATACAGAGGGTTACAGTTACATGAGTGAGGTAATGAGTACACTTCCTCTTGAACATTGTTAGCCCCTCCATTTAGTCTATGGTTTTGAAAAGCTTATTGAACATTTGCCTGGACCTCCTGGATTCATTGAGATACTAAAATGAGTCATAAACCAGTAGTGATGGTATAATCCAAGCTAATTAGAAAGCAGAAGCAGAAGGAATGTGAGTTCAAAGCCAATGTTGGCAAAGGTAGCAGTAAGATATTACTGTCTCAAAATAACAAATAGAAGAAAAGGCCTAAGGTGAGGGATAAAATGACGCAAGTGGTAGAGCTCTTGTACAGCATGTAAAAGGTCCTGGGATAAATCTCTGAGCTAGGAAGCAAATTTATGAAGGAATAAATATCAAATTCTTACCCTCAAAGAGGGTATTGCCTTGACTGAGCATGAGTGGAGAATTCACTTAAAAACACATAAATAGCAGGTTTTGTGGTTTAGAAGACATGGTTTACAGAGATCATGATAAATTTGAGTTTTTAAGGGAAGTTTCATGAAACAGAATCCTTGAGAAAAGTTTCTGTATACACCATGCATGTGATACCAGTTTTCAGAAAGTTGGAATGCACATGAACACCAAAAAAATACTTTTTAATTTAAAGAACATTTTAAGATCAACTGGCCAATGTCAGTTGCACTATTCAGAGCTCAGTACCAGAGATTGTGCTGACACCTTGAAAAGCTTAAGATATTCTCTAGAAGTTGATTTTAACCTTTTATCTGTCTCATAAAATTAAAGAGCAGATTGTGGTAGAAAAAAATGTGCAGTATTTCAGTTGTCTAATTGCCAAGGGTGTAGATGAAGAGAACTTTATGACTACTTTCCAAGGCTTATATTCTGAAAAGGCTTCATTTTTCATATAAAATGGTACAAATGTGGATGACCTCAACAGCTGTAATTTTAAAAAATTAAGTACAGAGATGCCTTCTGCCAACATTTGAAATTGGTGTTGCACATAGCCAAAAAGTCCTACCTTTTGTGTTACCTAATTTGAAGGTTTAACTACTGTTTCCAAGCTATTAAGCTCCACATCTGGACCCCAGTGATCACATCAGCATGCCCCCGTTCCTTCAGTATTGATTAGCAGCAGCATCTTTCCCAACAGGTGATAAATATAGTAGTAACCATCCAGGCAGCCCCAGCTTGAGAATTATGGTATTTATTCATTGGAGGATAATAAAACAAGGGAAGAAGTCAAATAATTTTGCCTGTAATTTGCAGCCATTTCATACAGACCGATGCTTCAAAGAGAAAAGAGCCTGCAGTTCACATAGTATATAATGTCCCCTGCTTTGCATAAGACATTGTGAATAATTTCTTTTACAAGATGCACTTTATTTATGAGCAAGTCCCTCCATAGAAGAAGCTGGTTAGGGCTTAATGCTGATGAATGGAGACAGTACCATTCACACTTCCAGGTTATAGTCTGTCAGTGCTTTCATTATATGCACTAATTTACAAGGATTTATTTATTTTCTCACAAATGTACAAATGTGCTCCAAGCTGAGCATGCTGTATGGGCACCTGAGCTCAGTGTTTTTCTTGGTGGGGTGGATAAGTATGAGGTTCCAAGCTGTTGTGTTTTTCTTCCCACCTCTGGTCCCATCCACTGGGCATCACTGTATAAACTTGGGCTAAGATAGGAGAGTAGGAGAGAGAGAGAGAGAGAGAGAGAGAAAGGGAGGGAGGGAGGGAGGGAAGGAGAGGGAGGAAGAGAGAGAGGGAGAGAGAGGGAGGAAGAGAGAGAGGGAGAGAGAGGGAGGAAGAGAGAGAGGGAGGGACAGAAAGAGGGAGAGGGAGAGAGAGAGGGAGAGGGAGGGAGGGAGGGACAGAAAGAGGGAGAGAGAGAGGGAGGGAGAGAGATTGTCTTGCTTGGTTTAATAATTGAATACTGGTTAAATTTTTAAATAATCTTGGAAGTGGTTTTCTTAATGCAGTGACTGTTCTTTCTACTGTATTTTAAATGCTAATGTAAACACTGCCAATAACCACAGCAATGGACGTAACTATTGGAACAAATTATGCCTACAACACTAGGTACTAAGTTTTGGAGATCTGGAGACAACAGTAGCAAAATATGAAAGCAAATTGAATGGGCAGATCCTGCTAGTTCCAGAAGGCTTTATGTGATCTGAAATCACTCACAACTCCTTCTCTAAAAAGTAAAGCTTAAAATATACTGGGAATGTGTCACCTCCTCCTACTCAGTCTCACAAGCAGGATCATCACTTTCCTTGGGTTATACATCCCTAGATTATAACAGTACTTGTTATAGGAAGGAAAAAAAACGCCTCAGATGATGAACAAAATTAAATTTCTCTTACCCACCTAAGGTTTCCAATTTGATATTTACCCCCAAGTGAAATTTTCAATATCCCTTAAATCTCACCAGTGTGTTTATGTGCTTGTTGTTCAGTTGTCTGTTGGTAAAAGGAAAGAAAATTTGTACATGTAAAATATTCCTATCATCCAGTTCCCTCAAAGCCCTTTGTACTATTTCTTTTTCCACCCTAAGCACACATGTAACCCAATCAAAATTAATTAAAGAGTTTTAAGAGAAAATGTGTGTCTGAAATGTGAACTATGATAAAAAGAAGTTGCTACATAAATATATGAAAGAAGAAGAGTGTACAAACTGTCAGCAGAATAAGCCCTGAAGGCTGCCGAGTAGTGAGAATTTAATCAGCCCAGACTTATTTCAAAGGGCAGTCATCTGTGGAGCTCAACTGACATGAGCAGAGATAGACACAAGTTCACAGTGTTTAGAACCTCAGAAAGATTAAAAGTGGAACCATGAAAAGGCAAAGAATTTCTTCCCTGGATAAGCTGGAACTTTGCACTCTGATGGACATAAAAGTGTGGTAGTCATGGAACAGAATTGTCTTTCTGTTTTGAGCATAAAGATACAAAGACCTCGAGTTAGAATCTCAAATGTTTCCCCCCAAGCACCCAAAGGCTTAGTACCAATGTGACATTTTGGTGAGGTGGTGATAACTATAAGAAGTGGAAGCCCACAGAATCAGAAACACATGTATTGAATATATTGTCTCCTCCATGGAACCTATATTTTAAAGAAAAGATGAGTTGGGCATCAGTGTTTCACACTTGTAATGTTAGTTACTCACAAGCCTGAGATTTGAGAGCTGTGATTCCCAAAAAGGAAAGTGTATGATACTCTTACCGCCAAATAGTACCAAAAATCTAGAAAGGGAGCTGTGACTTAAGTGGTAGAGTGCCAGCCTTGAACAAGAAGCTAAGAGACAGTGTTGAGGGCTTCAGTTCAAACTCCAGTGTCAGCATAAAAAAGAAGGGAAGGTGGAAGGAAGGAAGGAAGGAAGGAAAGAAAAGAAGGAGGGAGGGAGGGAGGGAGGAAAAGAAAGAGAAGTACAGGTGGACTACTTGGAAAAAAGAGGGGAGAATAGAGGGTGATTATGACCAAAGTCCATAATACACATGTATGAAAATGCCATAATCACTGCATCCGATTTTGGTACCCTGGGTATTGTATATACATTTGTCTGAATTAGGGAAGAGAAGGGGAACAACAAAATGCTGAGAAAAAAGGACAAAGGGGGAACCAATGCAATGGTGATACTCACAAGACAATATATTGGAAATGATCTGTACAATTTGGCAAGGGGGGAGGACAGGGATTGGGAGGGGAGGGAAAGAGGGAGAAAAATGAGAGAAGGGGTAACAAGCTAGACAAAAAAATGTAATCACTACATTACTTATGTAACTGTAACCCCTTTGTACATCACCTTGACAATAAAACTTTTAAAATATATATATTATAGCAGAGTAAAAAAAGAAACAAATTACCATAATGAAATCCATTATTTCTGTAATTACTATATGCTAATAAAAGTGTTTAAGATACAGGTTGACCCATTGTAATAATGAGATGTACAAGATACTATATTGAAAACAAACTTTACAACTTCGGCCAGGGGAGAGGGGAAAGAGGCTTGGGGAGCTGGGAAAGGAAGGGATACCAGGGGAAAACAAAGGAGGGGGTAACAATGCTCAATAGGAAATGTACCCATTACCTTACTCATGTAACTGTAACCCCTCTGTACAGTATCTTTACAATAAAAAAATTTTTTTTAAAGTTTAAGGGGGGGCAGTGGAGAGACCCTCTTCCCAGTTGGGACCATGAAATAAGGACCTCCTCTTCCACCCACCATGTTGAATTACCTAACTATACGTCCAAAAGCCAGGGAGCCAACAAACCATGAACTGAAACCTCCAAATTGATTAGAGTAAAATAAAATTGACCCTTATAAGTTGATGATATACAATGTTTTGTTATGGTAACAGGAAACTGACTAAAACAGGATTGCAAATAAATTGGTTAAGGCTCAATTCTTTTCATATACCTTTTGTGAACTTGTTCAAAATTCCACAGGATCAGATTCTCTCAACATTAATTAAATCTCTTATGAAGAACAATAATACATCTTATTGTTTTTAATATACTTAACTTACTAAAGTTTCAATATTTCTCCCTTAGTCTTGATTTCAGTGTACCCAGAATTTGTCAGTTCCTCAAAGTGCAGAACATAGTGTCATTCAGCTGAGAAGGTGGCTCAATGGTAGAGCGCTTGCCTTGCATGCATGAGGCCCTGGGTTCGATTCCTCAGCACCACATAAGCAAAAAGAAAAAAGCCAGAAGTGGCTCTGTGGCTTAAGTGGTAGAGTGCTAGCCTTAGCTGAAGATCTGAGGGACAGCGCCCAGGCCCAGAGTTCAGGCCCCATGACTGGACCCCCAAAAAAAAAAGACATAGTGTCATCCAGCATAAGTTTAATGAAATATTCATGACTTCACTCTTATCTTTGCCCTCCCAGATTTGAGTCCTGATTTTTCAATCTTTTGTCTTACACCAGACAAATTTTATACTCTGTGATATGTAATACAGAGATCATACAAGGGTATTCCTAAACCATTAGGCCTGACAAAAACCAGACCAAATATTAGGCCATTAAAAAATTGATTTTGCCAAAAAACATACAAAAACAAATAACAGGGATTCCCCTTGGTTAAGCTTCAATCAAAATTCCCTAGGGAGGAAATAAATGTTCCTTTCACCATCATTTGACCTGTACGAATCTCTTTTGTTTTTTTTTTTGTCGGTTGTGAGACTTGAACTCTGTGCCTGGGCTCTGTCCCTCAGCTCTTCAGTTCAAGGCTAGTGCTCTACCACTTGAGCCACAGCACCACTTCTGGTTTCTGGTTAATTGAAGATGATTCTCATGGACTTTCCTGCCCGGGCTGGCTTTGAATCGTGATCCTCAGATCTCAGCCTCCTGAGTAGCTAGGATTACAGGTGTGAGCCACTGGGGCCCGGCCTTGACCTGTACCAATCTTAAAGGTCTGTTTATAAACTCCATTAAAATATTTACTGACATGGGATTCTCTTGTTTAAATATGTGAGCCTCCTTTGGGAACTCACACAAAAATAAGTGAATTTAGAGATTTTCAGGGAAAGTTAAAATGAATCTGTAAGTTTCATATGAAGGATTGATATTCCAAAAGGAATATCAGAATTAGTAACCATATATGATATAATTACATCTTAATTTTAACCTCCTACCAATGAATCTGTTCATCACAATACAATTGGATTTATAAATTGTGTTTACATGAGTATATATTTTGTCAGGAAAATGTGTATATATACATATGTGTGTGTGTGTGTGTGTGTGTGTGTGTGTATTATTAAAAGAACTGTCAGGTGCTGGGGGTTCATACCTGTAACCCTAGAGATACTTAGGAGGCTGAGATCTGAAGCCAGTAAGGGAAAGGAAAGTCCAAGAGACTCATCTCCAAGGAGTATATTTCTCTCTAGCCTTGAGCAAAAAAGCTCAGGAGTAGCATCAGCAATCAATCCATCAATCAAGTAATTCATAAACACACATGTTTGTTAGCATAAAGGTTTCTAACTGTAACATATGTTCAATAGATTTCACAGGTTCTGAACAAAAAAGATGGACCAAGACTAAGTTAGTCTACTGTAAATGTATAGCACAGTAGTCCTCTTATTCACAGTGTCAATTCCCACAGTTTTAATTGCATATGATCACCTTTGGTCTAAAATTATTAGCTGGAAAATTTGATACTAACAATTCAAACATTTTAAATTGTATATTAGTCTGAATAACAAGCTAAACTCTCACCTGATCCTACTTCATTCCCATGGTCTGTGCATCATGCCCTATCTAAAGTCATTTGGAATCCATCTCAGTTTTCAGACCAACTGTAGTTGTACTACAGTGCGTGAGTTCAATTAACCCATACCTTATGGCCTAATGCATCTCACTTCGTCTCATTGCACAGATATATGCAGATCATATAATCAGAAAAAAAGAAAGATTGAGTACAGTATAAGATACTTCAAGGAAGTATCTTACTCTTCAAGGAAGATTAGAAGAAACTGAATTTGTACAACTATTGCACAGTATATTGTTAAAATTGTTCTAATTATCACTGCGTTACTGTAGTTAATTGTACCCAATTTTTAGGTGTATGTACAGGTATCTATATGAGGAAAGGATGCTACATGTAGAATTTGGTACTGTCCATAGTTCAGTCATCCACTGGAGGTCCTTGATGGTATTCCCCTCATCAAAAGGGGACTACTCTAATGATACGTGGTTATTTTCAAGGTCACTATCAAAGTACCAAGAGAAATGTGAGTTGTTTTATTACTTAGATCTAATGCTTTAAATGTATCATTACATGTGCTACAACAGAGACAAATAATAGCCATCATTTCCCAAATTGCCAAAGATTGTCTGAGTTTTAAGCCTGAGTCTTGTTTTAGTACTAAGAAAATTAAGATACTCCATGATTTTAGGTAAATTATATCATCTATTTGCTATTTTACAAAAAGGAAGCTGAAATTGGAAATTTGGAGACAAATAATCAAAATTATGGATCAGTTATAAGTAGTATATTCAGTATTACAACCCAAAACTTCTAACTACTATAGATAATATTATGTTATATTAAAATGATAATTATATTTGTTCTAATTATTTTTGAGTTATTGTAGTTAATCCTTTACTCTTTAATTTATAAGTTAAACTTTATAACAAGTATCATAAGTACATATACAAGAAGGTGTATACAGGAAAAAGCATATCAGAGGATATAATTAACACACTATGAAAATTGAGAAATTTTTACTGGATTTTTTTGTAGAAGTTTGGTCATTCTCCTCCAACATTGTCTTAATAAATAATTCAGAAGAAAAAATTCAATCTAGTTTATTAGAATTATTATAACCCTCTAATAACTGCCTGTAAATTGCTCAAATAATTCTAATATTTTTCAAGTCAATTGTTCCCGAATGCAACCATGCAACTAATCATCCTGAGAGAAATGTAATACATACTGCCTCCCCTGTCTTTCTCCATTTATTTTAAAGAAGATTTTTCTTTTTTTAGTTTTTATATTTTTTAATGTTATTGCAAGGGTTATATATGGAGGAATTACAGTTTCATAAGTTAGGTAATAAGTACATTTCTTTATCTTGAACAGTGTCACCTCCTCCCTCGTTTTCTCCCAGTTTTTTCCCTCACAACCTCCCTCCCTCACAAGTGGAATAGTTCATTTTCAACATAGTGTCTAGTGAGTATCACTGCTGCTTTTGTTCACCTTTTGTTTCACAATTTCTGTATTTCTCCTTGCCCTCCCCCAAAAGATAAACTTACATATAGGACAAAGGGTACAGAAATCAGAAACAGCAACAAAGGAGGGGGGAAGCAAATAGCAAAAAACCTCTTGTTTCCATTTCTTGGAGTTCATTTTGATAAACATCATATTATATTATATGATTATATGCACATAGCTATTGAGACTTTGTGATCCTTAAAGAGGATTTTTCTGTAGGTGGGAGGAAACAAGTGTCAAATAAATGAAAATGCAAAACTGGATAAAGCAAAATTATTAGACCTGGCTTTATCTCTATGTTCCTTTTGTCATTTCTCTTCAAAACACAAACAAGAGAATGTATATCCCAACAAACCTATCCCATTACTGTCTTGTCTATGCTGAGCAAAATTGAATCCATATATCTTTAAAATGTCTTTCCATTTCTATGGTTTCTTTCAAAATACTGATCTTAGTGCAAATGTGGCCCACAGGACTACTAATGTTCATTTGCTGTTTCCTATAGGCATCACAGTTGATAGACATGGATTCATTTACTTTGTGGATGGGACTATGATTCGGAGAATTGATGAGAATGCTGTGATCACAACTGTAATCGGCTCAAACGGTCTGACTTCCACACAGCCACTGAGCTGTGACTCAGGAATGGACATTACTCAGGTAGGCACCACTGCTTTTCAGTATTATCACCATTTGGCATCATGGAAATGGATAACAATTTTCTCATGCTGAAATTAGGTAGAAAGGAAACCTGATGTATCTGTTATAATACCAGATAGCAGGAAATTCTCTTTATGTAAGTTACTTTTTTCCTCCTCAGAAAAAAAAAAACTTACTTGGGAGAAAATGGTAAGCTAGGACGATTTTGAAATAAGGCTAGATGTGGTATTGACATAACAATTGAAATCTCCCTAATATAAACTAATTGGAAGATAAGACCAGCCTTCTTTATTGAATATTTCCAAGACATAAACTCTATTTTTAAATGAAATGATAACTTATATTTGGGGAAGCTGTGACTGATAAATGTCTTTAGAAGTCTTCTTAATTGGGGAACCAGACATAGTGGTGCCCAGAAAGCTGAGATAATAAGAAAGTGAGTTTGAGGCCAGCTTGGAGTACATAGAGGGACCCTATTCCAAAAAGGAAAAGTAAGGAAAGAAGGCATGAATGAAGGGAGAGAGGACAAGAAGGAAGCAAGGAGGACAAAAGGTAGGGAAGAAGGGAATATTTTTTTAATGGATATGTGAAGATAACTTGTTTCTCATGTATATTTATAAAGCTATTTCTAGGATGTGGTAAAATTTTCCTAAATAAAAACAACATTTTTTCTGAGATTTATTTTATATTTTTTTTATTGTGAAAATACCATAGAGAGTTTACAATTACATGGGCAAGATAATGAGTACATTTCCTATCAAGCATTGTTGCCTCCTCCTTTGTTTCTCCTTCCCATCCCTTCCCATCTCCCCACCCCCACCCACCCACCCCACCCCTGGCCAAAGTTGTAAAGTTCGTTTTTTGACATAATGACCTGTACATCTCATTGTTGCAATGGGTCCACCTGTATCCCTATTTAAACGGTTTGTTTTTGCCCTTCCCCTCCACAAATTATACCAACATCAAATACAATGAAAGCAGGGGTTATACCGTGGGGGAGGGACATACAAAGCAACAAAGAAATCATCTTATAAATATGTTATATAAAGAAATACATGGAACAGTCCTCAAATTGAGTTTCATATTCTCAACATTCCATAAATCTGTGACTCTGATGAAGCAGATTATTACATAATCCTGTCAAATTAATTACAGTAGATGTTGAGAGTTTTAAGATTGGTTAGTGTTTCAGACAGGATAGTTTTGGCTGCAAGTAATAAAACATTTTTCTAAAAGTACTTTTATCAATAATGCTTAATTATTTCACATAATGAGATGTACCAAGATAGGCAAAGATGCCAACATATATTGTTCTTTTGTCACATTGCTCAGAATTGAGTCACATGCCCATGCCTTAACTAGTCACTGGCAAAGGAGAAATAGGATTTTCAGAATCAATTCAGACACTCTAGAACTGATTACATTGCTTCCTGATTCTTGGAGCACATTTGGGGATATATTGGCAAAGAATTTATTATTGCTGTTGTATAGAAACTCGTGATTTGCTCCACAAGGAAGATATCCCTACAATCTCATTTTCTGTAGCACCTGTATCCTAGGATAATTGGAAAACTAAATGAACACATTACGTAGAAGCCTTACTTCTGTTATTAGGTCTACTATCTCCTCTTACCTCTACCTACCAAAAGTATTCTATAAAGACCAAAGTTGTTCTATTTGGGGTTTTTCATCTTTTTTTGTCCCTGCCTCAACCCCAGAATCTGGGGGACTGGCCATCAGGAGTCAATTATAAAAATAAAATGCAGAGTATGAAGGCTTGGAAAAATCAACAGAGAAAACCATTCTTATAAGATACTTAGTAAATCAGACTAAGTCCTAGACCTTCAAAATTTCTGCAGAATGTAAAGAAAAGGGCCATCATTTATGGAAATGAGGAAAAATAGGAATACATTTATATAGGAGGAATGTACTTATACAGGAGATGAAGGAGAGAAAAAATTCATATATGTGATTTGTGGAATATTTTTAAATTAAAATAGAATCGTAGTAAAGCAATCAGTGAGCTCTAAGCAATTTACCTGACTGTAGGAAAGCTATGTTGGAAATAAAATTCTCTATATAGAGTTAACATGAGATCCTCATCATTATCAGAATGGTTCTTTTTCATGACTTTCCAATCCTAATTGCTACCAAAAAAATCATTCCTTTAGGATGTACATTAGACTATATATTCTTTGAACTTTAATAGTACGTGCATGTTTCACACAGCAGTATGTGGGTAGCAGATATACTTAATATATATTGCTATGCCAAAAGTACAGTATGGTGACAATAATATAGAAGAATGGTAGACATGAAGTGAGACTGGTAATAACTGAGGAGTATGATCAAGGATCTTATAAGGCTGATAGAGTTTTATTTTATCCAATGGGCAATGAGGAGCAAGTAAAGCACTGACCAGAGAAACATCAATAGGATTAGAACTGTTTCAAAAAACTGCTATGCAAATTAAGTTATTGTCCAACCCTTTTGGAATGTTGAGTTGATAGGTCTTTATAATACAGCTCTGTAATATAACTGATCATGATGATGCTCAGTTTTATGAAGTCACATAGCAGACAATGATGATGACTGAACACAAAGTATTACTGAATGGATTGAGAAAGCTAGACAGATGAGTGAGATGCTGGAATTAAAAATCCAAAAACTTGTTGGATGATTTGATTTCAGATTTATGGAAGTACATGCATAGTAGTATCATCCACTGGGCTAGAGACTACAAGAAGAGAAGCAGGTTAGAGAATGGGATGGCTCTGTTTGGGTTCATGGAGTTTGAACTTACCATGTGTAGCAATCAGGTAAACATATGTGGCTGACAACTAGATATAGATCTAAAACTCAAAGCCTGAAATGCAGACAAGATTTGTGGTTATTGACTTATATATGGTAATAGCGCGTAGGGAAGTCGATGTAATCTCCTAAGAAGGGTACATAACATGAAAAGTAGAGAAGATTTGAGGTCATACTCTAAGGAACGCCAATATTTGAGGGAAAGATAAAGAATGGAAATCCACAAAGGAGGTTGAGAGGAACAAACAGCATCCAAGTAGAAAACCAAAAGAGTTATGTAAGGGTGGGAAAACACATAGTAAAGCCAGTTCTTCAAAGTCACTTTCAACTGCTGCTTACAGGTTGGGGAAAATAAGGTGTTTTATTTTAAGCCATTTGATTTTACAGCATTAGTGAGCCTGATAAGAGCACCTTTGATTGAGTGTTAATTGATGAGAACTAGATTTCAGTGTCAGAGTAGGAAATAGAGAAAGTGAAAAGACATCACTTCTTGTGTTTACTAGGAAGGAGTGGCTTTGGGTTTGAAACAACTCAACTCAGATATGAGTAAATCAGCACCCATGTAGCACACAGATGGATAAAAGCTGGAAAACACTGATGCAATGGAATGGGCAAGTGAATAGAATGTTTTTAGGAGGAAACCTGTGCTTGGCACAACTCCTTAGATGCTCAGTCATGATAGCCAGAATTTCCCATCTGTTTTGACAACTGTGGAAGATAAACAACCAATATTTCCAATGAGTGTCCTGAAGAATATGGGTAGTCTTCAGTTACAAAGGAGAAAACTGAGTAGGGAACTTCAAAATACCTTCCAAGAGTAAAGGTTTAGTTGTTTATAGTAGTACTTACAGTGATCCAGCTGAGCTCACATGCTGCTCCATTTCATAGTTCAGTAAATCAAAATATATTGAGGGCAGAGACAAATATCTAAATGAGAGCACATGAGTTTTGCTGAGAAACAGGAGAAAAAAAATACAGATCTGTGCTGTAGCAGGAAGATTTGAATTCAACTTTAAGAAGGCTATGTGGCAACATTGTAAGTCAAAGGATTTTGTGGCTTCTCACCTTTCAAAGCTTCTCAAGCAAATGTTGGAGAACAATAACAATAAGCATGTCAATACCTGGCATTCATCAGTCTTTCTGGAATCAGAACGATGGCTCAAGCGTTTCTACTCTATTGTTTGTTTTCAGTAATAGAACAACATTCCTGTAATTTCACGTTCCTTTCCTTGCATTTCAAAACCAAAACATTTCTAAGGGGAAGTTGTATGCTAGCTAACTTTGAGTTTGGAGAATAGTGAAACATAATGGTCTTCTTTATTCATCTCCTTTGAGTTCTGCACTTTCTGAGACAAACTGGAACCTCAGAAAGAGAGACCTCTAACGTCTAATATTCAACAAAGCATAATGTCTTCTAATAATTCTAAAAATAACTGTTACCACTTACTGAGAGGATACTATGGCAGAGACTATGCTGAGCTGTTCCATTTTATCTACACAGCCCGACCGTCATTGAGAGATAGGTGTTATTATTCCTACCTAGAGAAGAGAAAACCAGAAGCAAAAATAATATTGTGCTATTGAACAAAGGTGTTATGTGACCCAGACAAGATTTCAGCATAAACTTTTTGACTTCAGGTGTACCTTTTTCTAACTTCAGCATTTTCAATGACAATTGGAATACACCAAATATCTCTGTACTTAGCTGAATGACAAATGCTGTTTGGTAGAGGACTGTGCTGTTTATTCATAGAATGTATGTTTAGTGACACATAGGAAATGGTTTAATAAAATCTAATCATCTCAAGAAATGAAATTTGCTTGGACAATAAAATCAGCCATTTGTTCAAAATCAATACCTTTTCTTTATTTACTGAAATGTGAAAGTGAACTCTTGGTATAAACTCTGAAGCATAACTTCCCTTTGTAAGCACTGCTATAAACAGGTCTTTTACTTCAAGAGATGAGCTGATTATGAAGCAACTAGGCTCTTTATTTCGATTGCTGCTTTTGAATCCTCCTACTTTGCATTTCCACATTGTGCCTGACTAGAATGGAATTAGGAGTTAGAATAGGTTTCTCGATGGGAGAGGAAATCTTGGAGCCACTTTGATGCTCATCCAAAACTCAACCCAAGGACAGATAGGCAAACAACATGGATCCTGGTGAAACCAGATATGTAATCCTATTGATCCATTGTCAATAAGGCACACTTTAATTTGTCTAGAGCATCTAATACATAGTCAGTGCTCCATAAAATACACACTAGAGCTTCACAAATACCCACTAGATTCTCTGTATTCTCTGCACTGGTTTGCAATATCACGCATTTGTAATTTGGGTGCCAAGCAATCCTCCATGGATATAAAGGACGGAAAGTAACTGAGTCTCTGGAGGAACAAGCCATGCTGAGTACATTTAATCAAGTAAGCTAGTTTGCTAGGAATCCTTTTGACAGCTGTTTCATGCAGAATTTTTCTACCACATAGTAACAACCCAACCATTCCTCAAATGCTTCTTGTAATTATAAGAAACTTGCAACTTCACCCACTCAGAGGGCTCCTTCCATCTTTGAATTCTCTGATTGATAGAAAGCTCTTGTGGGAATTCTTTACCTTTAACATTTTATCTTCTTTTAATTTTTACCACCCAGTTTTACTGCAACTCTTCAGACTGAGTTATATATGCAATCCATTTTCTATGAAATTAATGTGCTAATGAGTCATACACTATACTGGATTCTTTCATACATTATTTTATTGAATCTTAACCCAATTTTTCTAAGATAAGCATTATTTTCTAAAATAGATATTTATTTTAATAAACATAAGATGATTCAAAAGGATTGTGTAATTTGATTAAGGCCACTAATAAGTGATAGAATGAGAATTTGAACCTGGACAATCAATTTGCCTTTTCCACAGTCATATCCAAAAGTCATTTAATGGTAATTCACTGGCAAAATTTGGAGTTACTTCACCATTCTCTTCACTCTTTTGAACCATTTCTCTGTATGTCTTAGAAACGGTGGCTTTCAAAAGTGGATGAATTAACCCAGGGTGCTGTGATGATTCAGAAGTAGAATGGGGACTATCACAACTCTACATTATTTTCTCCCAAACAATGCTTGATAAGAAATGTACTCATTACCTTGCTCATGTAATTGTAACCCCTCTGTACGATATTTTCACAAACAAAAAAGACCTTAGCCACACAAAATTTACATCAAAGTAAGTCCCAATTTACAAAACAGGTATAAAGGAATTCAAACAAGTGGCATCCCAACAAGTCATTATTGAGACTCATTCTACTCTTATGAGATATCCCAAGATGTTTCTGCAAAGTGGGAACAAATAAAAAACAAAAGCTAGTAAACCACAATTAAATTGAAGTGGATTTTTTCACAATGTGACACTTTTGGCATATAATCTGATTCCAAAAGACTCTCATATCTCACGTCCCTTTTTCCTTAACTTGTACTTATACAAGGTGATTATGTTACATCATACTCCAGTGTCTTATATTAGCCTATGTTTAATTCCATAACACTTGGATAACTCCACTTTTTGTATTCATTTGCTATTATCCAATGTCTTCACTATCATTCCTAGCCTCGTATCACCTGTAGATTTGATGTGTACCTTCCTTATCTTCATCCATGATAAACTCATGAATGGACCAAGATACAATTGTAGTATCATTAGAATAGTTATGATCCTATCTGTTTGAACTACTTCCTTCAAGTTATGATTCATAGGTAATCATTGTAATGACCTATGATGAACACTAAAAATTAAACAATAGCTGGGGAGCTGGTGACTCATGCTTGTAATACTAACTACTCAAGAAGGTGTGATCTTAAGACTGTGGTTCAAACCCAGCCCAGGGAAAAAGTCTGTGAGACTCTTATTTCCAATTAACCACCAAAAAGCCAGATGTAGAGCTGTGGCTCAAGTGGTAGAGTGCTAAACTTGAGCAACTAAAGATTTGAGACAACAACAAGGCCCAGAGTTCAATCCCCAGAGCCAGAACCAAAAAATAATTGAGAATGTTACCATATAGTAAGGGTATTAGTTCTTAACAATTTTTTTCAATTTGATAATAGTGTCATATATATATATATATATATATATATATATATTTCTGAGTGTGAGCCATAGTCCAAACAGCTATGAAAGCCACTATCCTCATAGATATCATCTTCAATTTAGTTTAAAAGGAAATGAGAACTTCTTGACAAAATCTGTTTCTAGGCATAGTATCCATAAGCACCTCTTCCTCAAGGTCAGAAACAACTGATTATGAATACATTCAAGGATCTTTTCTGAATCATGCCCCCTCCCTGCAGTTTGTAGGGCGCATTTTTTATTATTCTTAAATTTAGAGCTATGTTTAACCATTTCTAATCTGCCAGCACATCTTCAACTACCCATATTACTCAGTTATCGTAAAAAAAAACTGGTTCTAAAAATGCATTTACAAGTTCCCTATGAGAGGTAGTTCTTCAGGGCCATAAACTTCAACTCCGTTGAACAAGTTAGATACTTAACTCCTCTTAGGCTTTGGTAACTTTGAGTCAATACTCTGTGGCCATTTTCCTTAACTGAGAAAACAAAGCTTTCCCCTCTGTCTCATCCATCAGCATTTTATCACCTGCCCCATGTAGTTGACTTCTGCCCCCTTCCTTGTCTTCTATCTCTACATAACTGAAAAAGCAATTTTTTCTTCTCTTTAGAAGTTTTTTCAAGCCACAAATTAGCTGCAACTGGATTAAAGTAAAATGATAAAGCCTCTTTTTCAAAATCTACATGTCAGTGTGAGTTTGGGCAAGTGAATACAGCACTTTCGTTTGTGAAATATACAAGACACTATGTTGAAAATGAACTTTACAATTTAAGCGGCAGTGGGGAGTAGTGTAGTTGTGGAGGTGGGGAGGGAAGGAATGCTAGGGGAGAAACAAAGGAGAAGGAAACTATGCTGGATAAAAAATATACTCATTACCTTGCTCATGTAACTGTAACCCCCTGTACAGTATTTTCACAATAATAAACTTATTAAAAATAAAGATACATATAAAATAACATCAAATCATGAAAAGTTACAGCAATCTCAGGAGACAAAAAAAGGAAAAAACAGTAGTTTATGAGGAAAAAACATATTTTCCTCTTAATATCTCTCTTTTTCTCTCCTATCTTATCCTCTCAAAACCTATCATATCTCAAGAGTGTCTTCACCAGTGCTATTGAATGTGATACCAATGCTACTGAAAGTGAAGTTTTTCAGGGGTGACTTGCCTTTCTTTGTGCACTTCCATCACTCTCCCATGTGCACACTGAAAGAGAACAGAATTAGATCTTTCAAATGAAGGCCATTATAAGTGAAATTCCCTGCAGGGACAGACTTCTGAGTTTTGTGAAGCTCTGTAGGGAATCAAGAAAATCTGAATTATAATAAGTTTGCTGGAATAAAGGGATCTCCCGGGGGGGGGGGGGGAAGAAAGTTTATTTTAAAAGTTCTTGCCACTGGGATGAAAATCTCACCACCTCCACCCCCACCACACCCTCTCAATGTTTCAATAACCATGGAGCTGAGCTCACTCTCAATGCAAAGAAAATGTCTGGGGCCACCTCCAGAAAATACAAAAAGAGGCACACATGGCAGGGGAAAAATGAGTTTCAGGTCAATACCATGCAAGGATGATGAAATGAAGGTGTCTGAAATATCTGGATACACCTATTTCAGTGGACAGCCACATGAGTAAGCAACAGACACAGCTAGGTGAGACAAAACAAAAGATAGAAAACCTGAAAAGAGAATATTAGATTGTGGAGAAATGATCAAACAGCAAATTAATGAGGACTAAGGAGTTATAGAAAGGAATCAAAAGGTTATTTTATGTCCCTGGTCCAAAACACATACTCCATTCCAATTGGTTATGGCTAATCTAAACAACTGAATATTATTTAATAATGGCTTACATTAAGCAATGGATCAGATAGCATTAAAAGTAATACCATACAAACTTCTTTTCATTCAATATTAGCATGTCTAGATAGTAATAGAGGAAAAAGATAAATAGTCTGGAATCATAGCATAAGTGGTAGCGTGCTATCTGTAAATAAGAAAGTTGAGCAAGTATGAGGCCCATGAGTCCAAACCTTAGTACTGGGGAAAAAAGCAATAGTGGAAAAAGCTAACTGCTCATCAACTGGTTATTCCCAGAGTCCAAAAAGATAAGTACAATAAATCAATAACATACTTCTCTATTCATTTGTACCACATGCACTAAGTCACCAGTCACAAGCAAAATGTGTATGGAAGGACTTCCTTGTCTGTCTGTACCACTAAATTGCCCAGGCTGACCTCAAAGTTATTATATAACTGAGGCTAGCCTCAAACTTGTAATCCTCCTACCTCATTTTCCTGAGTGTTAGTATTGCAGGTATATGCAACTTTTGTCTAATAACAGAAACTTTTTAAAGGTATTTCTAACTGTAGATTGTTACCATATGACATTGCATATAACTTTGACTTTTGTATGTTCATTTGCCACACTAGTTACATAGACACATAATACAAACCTCAAACTACATAGCAATCCCATTATGCTGTTATGGCTCTAAGATGGCAGACTCTGGTTTTACATCTGCACCAAAAACCAGGTTAAAACTTTTCTTTAGGAGTTCCCAGTGGCTTTGCAATTATTCAACCATAAATGGAAGATCTGAAAATTGCATGATAATAACTCTTTGTGAATCACTCATTCTCCTCTCCTCTGAAATATAAGATAGAAAAAAATCAATCATTTTTGTCTACTTCTTGACCCAGAAGAGGTTTCTCTATCATTTCAAATTCAGCACAACACTTTAAAAACTGAAACTAAAATTTTAGACACGGTTAATTATTCATCCTTATGAAGCCTAATTCAATGAATTACCCAATTGTTGATTAAGAGGCCTCTCTATTTTAATGTGAAAGCACTTGGGAAAGTATAAAGTGCTTTACAAATATAGGGCATGACGTAAGATGCTAATTGGCATCTTCAGGAAATATTTTCTGTTGATTCATCATACACCTGCTAAAATGGGAGGACACAAGAACAAAATAAGCCTACAAGGTGGTTATTCTGATTTTGCAATATCTGTCATTGTCAGTGTCTAATTTAAATACATTCCTGGATACTGTTATTTATTGCTTATTCAGCCCAGACCTGGTCTCCTGGCTCTGTCATATGCAGAAAAAGAAACACCTTCTGGGACTGTGAAGAATTGCTAAACCTTTCTCTAATCCTTTAATAGATGATGCAAGGAAGGAACAGAGTCAGGTCTTTAAGCTAGACCCTTCTTCATAGTTCTACCAATATAGAAAATCCATGAAGCATTGTGATTGGGAAAACAGACTGCCTAATTTCTTTTTTATATATAAAGAATAGGAATTTCTTTTTTATTAACTTTTTTATTGTGAAAATACCATACAGAGGGGTTACAATTACATGAGCAAGGAAATGAGTACATTTCCTTATCAAGCATTGTTGCCTCCTCCTTTGTTTCCCCTTACCATCCCTGCCCTCCCATCCCCCCCATCTTCTCACCCCCCCACCCCCCACCCCCACCAAAGTTGTAAAGGTCATTTTTTGATATAATGTCTTGTACATCTCATTGTTGCAATGAGTCCACCTGTATCCCTATTTAAACACTTTGTTTTTTCCCTTCCCCTCCACAAATTATACCAACCTGGATTCACAATTAATGTAGGCCGCTGGGCAGGGGGGAATTCTTTATCATCAGCAATTTTTCATGTACAAATGAGTATGATATTGCTACCTTTTTCATAGTGAGGGTATGAAGATTCCATGAGGTGATATGCAGAAATCACTTAGCAAAGTGGTTCATAAGTGTTCAATAGAATATTATTACTAGTAGCATAGGAGTCGTAACAGTAGTAGCAGTACCAATATCAGTAGCATTTGACTTTGCAATCACAAAACAGAAAAATTAACTCGTAATTTACAGATTGGGAATAAGAAGGATCTAGAAAAAGTAATTTTCACAGCCGTGTACTTTTTGCAGAGAAGCATACCTGTGTATGTGCATTTGGTAAGCTGTAGCAAACATGTGCTCCAAGGACTGGTCGTAACCTGCTTTGACCTTCACAGAATATTTCATTTCCCTAATGCTGATGTGAAGCTCCATCTAGTTCATGATAGTCATTGACTGTTGCCTCAAAACCTTCATTTACTTTATGTTTTCAAGAAGTGACATGGTGATTGCAGAGCTTAAGCTGGAATGTAGTGTCACTTTTGTATGTCTCTAAATATGAGATTTAAAATCATCTTCTACCCCTGAAATCAGGAAGGAAAAATGAATATTGTATTCAGTGTGGCCAAGAGCCCTTCTAGGTGAGTCAGTTCCACTAAACAAAATATTATGGTAGGTAATAGAGAACATAGTTTATCTAGATCAATATGAAGAATATGATTCTCCCAAGACAAAACAAAAATGTTCCCAGCTTAATGTAAACCCCAAATGAAACATGTGAAACCAATGTATCATGAGAAGAAAACAGTATACTGGGATTTTGAAACAAGTTTAGTCTATGAATCCCATCAAAACGAGAACCACGTATCCGCGCGCCTCTGTGTGTGTGTGTGTGTGTGTGTGTGTGTGTGTGTGTGTGTACGTGCGCACGCGCGCGCGCGCGAGCACGTGCATGTACGTGCCTTTCCTGGGATTGAACTCAAGGCCTCATCATTGTCTGTCTCTACGCTTCTTTTTCTCAAGGTTCATGCTCTACCACATGAGCCACAACTCCACTTCCAGGTTTGTGCTGGTCAATTAGAGCTAAGAGTCTCACAGAGTTTCCTGCCCAAGCTGGTTTCAAACTACAATCCTCAGATCTCAGCTTCCTGAGTAACTAGGATTACAGATGTGAGCCAGTAGTGTGACTTTTCTATTTTATCAAGATATTAAAGTTGTAAATATGTCTATGAGGTTTTTCTTTAATCAAATATATAAAAATCCAAATTTAAGAAGGTGATAAACTGAGGCAAAACAATGCAATAAGTTTATCCCCAGTGTTCTGTAATATTTTCTAAATTCAATTGAATTCTTTTTAACTGTATTTTTAGGTCCACATCTGTTAGGTAAAAAATCACAATCACTAAAATCTAATATAACAACCTGTTATCAGAGGTATTTACATTGCTCTCTCCAAAGTGACAGCTCAAGTTGTTTATAGAAGAGGGAGAAAACAGCAGGCCAACATTTTCAACTCCACCATATCCAAATTCTGCTGAAATCTCTGCACACAAGCAAATAGCCAGAGCTGTCAGGAGCCTTAAAATAAAAGTCAAGTACCGTGCTCAATGCTTTATCGAAAACGTAATTTATCACATAAATAAAACTCCCTCAGCAGTGTCCTCTTTCCATACAAAGGACAATGGCACGTTAGCTCTTATTAGAACTATTAAGCACCAGAGGAAAAGCATCTTCAAATTTCAGGAAGAGTCACAAGATGCAAAGCTTGCAAACTACTTTTGAAGCATTCATTCTTCCACACATTTTGCTCAGCATGCTCCATGACCTGAGATGACCCCAAAGCTCTGTAATCCATAAAAATACTTGGTTGGTAAATTCAGTGGTTAGGGTCTAGAGGGTTTAGGACAACATCTTTGGCATAGTCCTATCATAAGCAATTGACCTAAATATATTTCTCGTTACACCTTTACACATATCCCCATTCCCTATTAACTATGGGAGGGGAAGGTACACAAATCAGTGTCAGCAATTCTTTATCAAAAGGAAATACAATTTAAAGATGATGCTTACTCCATCTAGGAAGAAGACCACTTGCCACTTGTTTGTGTGAAAAATATACCTCAAGACGTAAACACATGAGCATATAAAACATTTAGTAATAGGCTATTCTTGTTGAAAAGTGTTTATCCTGTGATGCACTCTTATGTATTCACTTGATCCACTTCAGAATACTCTTCCAATGCCCAAATTCAGAAGAGAATGATTCTGAAGAAGCAATCTTAATGTCTAACAAGGAAACTACCAAGTGGGAATATAAAAGAAATGTCATAGTAGATATTCAATGCATTAGTGTTTATAAATTCTGAACACAGGAAAAGTTGTTGTGAGTAAACCTTATGAATAATTCAGTACAGACTCATGACTGCACAAGTCATATGGGACAAGTGCATGATCCCCCATGAAAGTATGCTTATACAAAGAATCAAGTGTCCAATATGTGATAGCATCATCATGGCATTTTCAGAGAACTGAAGAGGTCTACTTAAAGTCAATCACCAGTAACTTCATAATATCCATGCTCAGTAAGTTCATTTAAGTGCATGGCAATTACATAGTATTTAGGAAGTGCCTAGTCCAACAGAGATGTAAAGGAAGCCCTTACTAGTTCTTGTTCAGCTATAGTAGTTTTACCATCAGTACTTTGCTGTATCCACTGACCTCCAATAATATATATAATTCTTCTAAGTTCATGTAATAAATGCTAGTCAAGATCCATTGAGCAAAACAGAAAGTGGGATTTAATATAGGAAATGGTTTACACAGATATTAGGGGGTTTAGCAAAAGAAAGGCTATCTTCAGAAAGTGGTCGGCACCTCTAGGTTTGGGAAACAAAGGGAAGAGTTTGGGATTGTCAGAACCTAGAAACTTTGCACCATGGAGGTAGGATAATGTTCTTCTAAGAAGAGGACATCAGCCTTCTTATAATAGCAATATTCTTCTTGTAATAATCAAATTTGTCTCTGGTACCTCTGAGGAAACATTATGATTATGACTGATACTCATCGTATTCAAATTAGCTGGAAAATGCAGCCAGTTACTGCTGGCAGAATGAAGGGTTACTGTAACAATGATGTTGACAGGAACAGAAAACAAGCAGGAAGGTGCAAATCCCTTCTCACTTGTCTAGCCTCCTAGAATTCCTTTATTTCCCATATTGTCAGGATCTATCAAAATCTAACTGGTAAATGAAAAAAAAAAAGAGAGAGAGATCTTAGTGTCCCAATTGCAACAACCCAAAGCAATGCCTTTAAAGAGTAAGTTTGGAGCTGTAAGAAAGCAGCTTAATAACTAAATACTGTTCAATGAGGTGTCAGATTTTTCATGTCATTGTTGCTCCTGGAGTCACTCAGATATGCTTACCGTTTGGATAAAACATTAATTAGAATGGACTGTTTGCCACAGAGGATTTCAACTTTAGTGAATTCATAAGAAGCTGTGATTAGAAGACCTCAACCAAAGCCACTCCCCATGTTTATGAGGATGATTTTGACTCTCCTCTTATGGAAACTCAAGTATTCAGTATTCATCATCATTTTCTGCATTAGTTCAGGTTCAAGTCTGTATCCTCAATATTTCCCTAACTCATTCTGTACAGCTGGTAGGGGGGTCACATGGCCTATCTCCAAAGTTCTGGAAGCAAGAAGCCTGAGCTAGGCCATCAAGTGTGTCCATTTTTGAAGCTCACCTGGGGAAGTAGTAGGTCAACCCCAGAACCACACTGGAGGCCTAGTGAAAATACCCTCGTTATTTTTCCCCCTAATATTCATTAGGCCTTCTCCTCTTATTTAGGGTCCTTATCATTTGGAAACTTCACAGAGTTCAGATGAGAGTGACAATCTGTAGAATTCTAATCCAATTCTAATCCAGTCAACTTCTGAGTAGAACAATCATGAGTTATAAGGCTTCTGTTCCCATTCATAACCATGATAACATCTCCATGGTAAATGTTTTAATAGTTTCTTCCTGAAATACTATACCAGGAAGAATGGTTAGCAGTAGCCACAACATGAAAACATAATCTTAGAGTGGCTGATCAATGAAATCAGACCATTTCATAAAAAGCCATGCAGTCATACTTCTGGTCTGTAAATTGCTTTAGGTGCCAAAGGGAATTGAAAGACTGGTCTACCCTGTCGAGCTAATACTACAATATTAACAACCTGCAGCAGACAGGTTTCTTCAACTTCTTAGCAGGAAAACACTACAGAATGATTTTAGGGACTTCTTTTAAGTCCCTGGTATCTATGCAAGCAGAAAGTCAAAAGTCTGCACAGCAAGACAATCCACAGTGATCCTCTCCTTAGTCTGAATTATAGCAGAATTCATGGTCTGATGAGACCATGTCATGCACGATGTCATATTACCTTAGACTCTTCTCTACTTGCCTGTCCTTCCATGTCTTTATCCTTTACGGAACTGAATATACAGTAGGTATTTACTAAGTATCTATAAAATTAAATTGAAATAGATACTCAAATAGAAAACAGTAAAACTTTCAAGTTACTCTTCCTATCTCCAGAAGTGCTGAAAGGGTTAACTTCTTTGGCTCTAATGATAAAAATCCAAGATACAAAGATACAAATAGTAAATTGGCAAGCAGCGTCATGTAAGTAGCATCATTGTACAATATGTTCTTCTTACAATAACAATCAAATTTACAAACAAATTAGCTGTGGAGTCTGAAGGACATTCTGTAGTTTTCACACTGGGCCTTCATCTCCTGCTGATAGACGACTTTGACTGTAAATTGAAAACTGGAAGTGGTTAAACATTCTGTGTATTCACAAGTGCCATTTTCAAAATTGAGGCTTCAGAAAGGAGATGCAAGAAAGGGTCGACGGAAACTCAGAGCAATTATGCCTGTTATTAAGATGAGGTAGTGGCAATTATATAGCAGACTCATAGGGAGTATGTACGTGCTGATTGTTCTAAGGGAGCCTGAAAGAACAAACTTTTATAGCACTCATCAGACTTTGAATCTCTAGAGGAAGTGAGGGTTGTCAGGTATTCCATCAGTATGCTTTTGGACAGGGCGTATGGCCCCCAGGAACCATCTTCTAAGAAATGCATAAATTTTTTCTTTAATGAGTCTGAATGAAACCTTTTGGTAATAGAATATCTTATTTGACTATTTCTTTCTTATAGAATAGCCATTCTCAAGCTGTTAGGTTTCATAACTCCTTTGTATTCCTAAAAATTATTGGGGACCTCAGAGAGCTTTAATTTGTGTGGGCTTTTATAGTGTAACTATTTACCATATTAGGAATTAATTTAGAGTGAATTTCTTGATCTAAGGATATATAGTAGCCCCAGATAGTCTTGGGGAAACTCCACTATACACACATAAGCAAATATAAAAGGTAAAATATTTTAATAGCTTTCATCTTGTAGACCTTCTGAAAGAGACTCAGAAGTTCCCAGTCTCTTTATCATATTTCCTCCATTCTAAGATACCATAGGGTAAAAGAAGGCATTACTTTGGTAACTTGGGTGATGGGCCAGAATGTTCCACTAATAGTATGCATTGATTGTAATATAGATACACAGTCATTTTAGACAAGTTAAAATATGGAAGGAGTAGGAAATACACTTCCAAAAACTGAGGGATTAGTGCAGATCCAACATAATATCAGTGAACCTCTGTAAACCCGAATTCTGTTGATGAAAGTAGTTTTTCTTAGACTCTATTTGCATGTTACACTTTGTGTTTTCATGCTCTGAAATTCTTTGTTTGGGGTTTTTTTTTAACTGTATTTTTTTTGTCTTTTCTTTTTTGGTACTGGGGATCGAACCCAGGACGTTGCACTTGGTAGGCAAGCGCTTTGCCACTGAGCTACATCCCAGCCCATGCTCTGAAATTCTTACAGTCAATGAAACATTAATGTTGTCACTCAACATTTGCCAACAGTAATACTAGATACTGGGAATATAAAAATGAATGAGTTCTCATTGCCCTTGAGGACTCATAGACCTGGTGGAAGACATAGGAAGGCAAACAAGTATTCGTATGATAATGGAGAAGCCCAGTATATGAGAGAGTCCTGGAGCTGGAAAAGCAACTTCAAGTGCCCAGAGATGGAGCCCTGTGTATTCAAGAATGCTTGAGGTTAATCACTAAGTTTAAGCAATTAGTCACCCTCTTAACCAAGAGCTGTCCGAAAACATGGATGGAATTTGAGATCATTATCTAAAGTGGAATTAGACACAGAAAGACAAGTACAAAATGATCACACACATATATGGAATATAAAAAAGCTGATCCCACAGAAGTGGTGAGCAGAATGATAGCTGCCAGAGACTTGGAAAGTAAGAGGGAGGCAAGGATAGGGAAAAGTTCATCAAGAGACAGTTATAGGTACATAAGAATAAGAAGTCATAGGTTGCTATAGCACAGTATGGTAAATTGAGATAACAATAATGTACTATGTATTTCAAAAAAAGAACTACATGATAGGATTTTTAAATGCTACTATAAAAAGTGGTAAATATTTGAAGAGGTAAATATGTTTAACCTGATTTAAACATTATGCAATATGCACACTTATATAAACTTTACATAGTACCCCACTAATATGTGCAAATTTTATGTACATAAAATGTAATCCAGTAATCCTAGCTACTGGGGAGACTGATATCTGAGGATCATGAATTAAAACCAGCCCAGACAGCAAAGTCCAAGAGACTTTTATCTTCAATTAGCTATCCAAAAGTTAGAAGTGGAGCTGTGGCTCAAGGGATAAAGCACTAGCTTTAAGAAAAAAAAAAACCTCAAGGATAGCACCCATGCCCTGAGTTCAAGCCCCAGACCTGGCCTAAAAAATATAAATTCCCTGGTGACCTTTGTCACAGTGACTTTCAGATCTTCATTGATTTTAGTTTAATTTAACCTTGCAACATGAGTGATTCATTCAGAGATGTAAAACCAGAAGTTTATTAACCAGTCCAAATATAATGCTATTATCCAGAAGATTCAATTAAAATAGAAAGCCTAACAGCTTTTTTTTATTCAACCTTCAATAACAAAAAACCTCAGTGAAGTACAAATGTAAGCAAGAAAGCAGCCAGATTCTGTGTATAGTTTAGGATCAAATTGGAAGCTCCACCTTATCACCTAGGATGCAGGGTCCGGTTGCCATCCTAGTATATAACTTCCATTTTTGAGGCAACCTTGAGGCCCAAGATGTCTGCTAAAACTCTCACTACTGTATCCATATTGCAGAATGGAAGGAAGAGCGAAAAGAGGCTTCTTCTAGTTGATTTCCACTGTTTTCAAGCAGGTGGATACTTCCACACTTCCTTTTAGATCATATAATGCCTGGAATTTTATCACATAGATACTAATAATTGGAAATTGTCTTTTATTCAAACATCAGTATGATCAGATAAAGCTTTTGTCCTCTTATTGTTAAGGAAGAAATAATGAACAAATAATAGAATAGGCCTAGAATTATGGGTTTCTACCACAGGCAATGTACAATCACAATTTTAATATTTTATTTTGGTTCTAGTCTGGCTGAGTTTCTTCAAATTTATAAAGAAGAAAGAAATCTCACCCAAAGAACATTTGATTTTCTGTTATGGGAAAGCACAATGACACATAAAAGAGTAATAACCCTTAATAATCTTTTTTTATAAAAAGTAGAAATTATTAGAAAATGAAATATACTGAGATTGCTTGTGAGGTGGGGTTCTTTTTTTTGCTTTATTGTGTTTTGCTTTGCTTTGCTTTGCTTTCTCGACTTCCAAAATATTTGAATGATATTTAATGTATATACTCTGCAATCGTATAATTCTAAAGTGTAAGCCAATTACACCACTTGATTAGACTGATAGTAGCTATTCATTTGCAAGGAATAACACAGCAAAAGTGTCTAGTTTTCTCATTGAACAGCTATAGAGACAGACTGTGCTAATGCATTTGACCAAAGGTAGAGAAGGTCTTCAAATGCTCTATCCATTATGCAGACTTACACAAGAGTGTGGATCTGAGATAATGGCAAATGATTTACCTATTGACAAGGCCATGTAATCTGATATATTTCATCTTCTAATAATTTCCACAATTCTTAAAGCAAGATCAATAGAGGCCATCACTTTCAAAAGTGTCATCGTGCTTTTCAAGTACAAAATACTAAACTTTCTCCAGACAGCCTTTTCCCTCTTTTATAAATTTGAAGAGGCTCAGACAGTATCAATGTCAAGAAATGAGAAGGCCATTTGAAAACTGACAAAAATGATGCTAACAATCTGGAGATGTCAGTTTTTAGAAGCATGGGGAAATATAATGTGGTGCTGCCAGAACACCTGGCAGAGAACATTCATTCCCATCTCTATATCTTCCCCAGGGCTAGCATAGTGCATAAGAGATAATCATATACTTCCTGAAAATTCTTACAGAGATCAAAACCTAGTAGGGACTTTTTAAATGGGCCACATTACTCCAAATGTTCTGAAGGAGAGAGATTTAGAAGTGTCATGTTTGGGTAGGGAGGTAAGACCTTTTGAGAAACAATTGGTTTCTCAACTCGGTTGAATGTTGGGGAAAGAAGCTATTAGCACCTGGTAGCAATTATAAAATACCATAACTATCCTACTTCTGTCCTCTTGTACATACTGGAATAAAGGAAATGAAGTCAGCAAAAGACTGCAAAGTCCATGAGGGGATAACTCACTATGTGTTCATTAGAGCTGCATTCTCAGTAACTAGCATAGGACAAACACATTTATTGGCAGAAAGAAGGAAATAAAGTATTATGTTTTGGGTTTAGAG
This sequence comes from Dipodomys ordii, assembly GCF_000151885.1. NCBI lineage: Eukaryota > Metazoa > Chordata > Mammalia > Rodentia > Heteromyidae > Dipodomys > Dipodomys ordii. The sequence goes on from NW_012267254.1 coordinate 10,483,423, forward strand.
TTGTGTCACAAATACTGTTACAAGTAATAAGAGGAATCCAAGTAATTAAAATATTATTCATAATTGACTGATAAATTTACATGAGATAATATGTCCCAATATAAGCCAACTATTTCTTGAAGGGCACTAAGAAAGGTACATAGTGTTGGGAGAGATGGGAGAGAATGATGAGAGGGGTACTATTGACCAAGATGCATTGTACTCACAAATTGGGATGTTGAATTGAAATCCCTTTGTTCAGCTATTACAGATAATACCTATAAAAAATTAGAAGACATTATTTTACTCTATTTCTAGATCAAAACTTGAAATTCCTCCATTTTTATTTTTATTTGCTCCATTGCAAAGAAGACAAATGATATTGTCATAGTTCCAGACAACACCCTCACTGTTCTATATCTGAGCTTTCCTTACAGGAAGAGAGTACATAGCTTTCATCAGATTCTCTGACATCTCTGTAAATCAAAAAAAGTATGAGAAGCACTGTTTCATACTCCAAGTACCATGAGTGCAGAAACTATGCCTGTCTGTCTGTATAGCAACTCACAAGACAAGTGGTTGGATGGAAGAATATACTAATGGATGAATATGATAAATGGATGGCCCCCATATGAATTCTCCTGCAGCTAGTCAGTTTTTCCCTTCAGAAATCTTCATTGACCCCACAACAGCTATAATTTAAGTCTAAACATCTTCCTATACACTGCATCCCATGAATTAGTCCAATGGTTCTCAACAAGTGACATTTTTTCCCTCAAGAGATATGTACCAATTTGACTGTCAAAACTAGATGCTACCTGCATCTAATGAATAATTCTACTGAACAACATATAGATACACAGACTGATGCCACTTGAAAATAGTACCTCCATGGAGAAATCTGGACCTAGTCCCTGACAAATATTTAGAACATCATTTGCCACTAATTACTATCCTGTTCCATGCTTAAGAAATCCTAGATCATACTTCCCTACTCTCATGTGGTTTCATGTTGCTGTGATTTTGCTCCTTCAGCCTCTTTTGCTGAGACAACTCATCTCACTTTGCTCCTTCTCTATATCTTTGATTAATCTTTCAAGTTAAGTTTACATTTCCCTTCCAGGAAACTTGTCTGAATCCTTCCTCTTTATTGGACATATATCTATCATGCCTGACCCATGCTATATTGAATGACATATTTCTGTATTTGCCTTCTAGCCGTTAACTGTTAAGCTAAGAATGGCAGAAAGTTGTTTTATTTGTATTTGTAATGGTGCTTAGCACATAAGTACTCAGAAAGCATTGAACTAGAAGATAAGAGATTGCAAAGACCTTCTTGGACAAAAAGAACAGCCTTTAGGTTGACTCAAAAATAGAGGGGCAGGACTAATGTGGTGAAAAAAGAGTAAAGAATGATGAATGAGGAACATAAGGACTAAGAAAACATCTGAAAATGGGGATGTTATTTTCTCAAATGAGTTTTTTTTTCCTCAAGCACATAAAGTAATCATCTTGGGTAAATTGTATGACACCTAGCAGACACCCTATAAATAGTTTTATTAATGGCCCAGATTAGTCATCCTGTAATTTTATAGGTGCTATAGATTTGGACCAACTCAATAAAAAGGGTAGCACTTGTTCACATTTAGGAAGTAGGATAACTAAAGAAAAATATTAAATTAATTACAGTGTAGTTGGTATAGGAGTAAGGCAAAAATCACGAAAATGGTAGAAGGATAACTGAAAGGGAACTACATTGAATATTGGTGAAACTAAGTTTCTTCCACTTCTGAAGATTTGCAACCATGAAACCATCATCAATATTAATACCACTAACAATCCAGTACTATGTACCAGACACTGGGCTGACTATATTACCATATCATGTAACATAAAAATTTTAATGTATGTACTATCATTAGTCTCTTTTGTTAGAGAGAAGGAATCCAGAGCTCAGCAGAATAACCTAATTTGCCCAGGGTTACACACAAGTTAAGGCAGGGAACTTGGAACAAAACAATTATAAAGACCCCAAGTATACAAATGATGCTTTGTATCTACAGTGTGGGATTAAGTTTGTAATTGAGGAAATTTCCGACTTCGTTTAATCAAAGGCTCATATTCGCATATTGCTTTTACACATAGATTTTTCCCTGTAGGATTCTGCTGCTTTATAAACTGATACTTAGGTCAGAATTAGCTGGATCTTTAAGCCAACCATGGGACTGGTTTGACCTGAAAGTCACTCCCTTCAAGGTACGTTTTCAATTAGCAGAGGAAGACACGGAGCTGACAAGGGCTGACAAGTGGACCACGCACTCCTTTCTGCTCAGGGTTATTTCTCAAGGAAGGTTGTTGGGAGATGGCCACATTCCACCAGCTGGAGGCTATGCCAATGACCTTTAACGCTAGTCTAATTTAAATACATTTTGACATTTCAAATAAATTAATGTATTTTTACAAGGTGGGGCAAGTACCACAGATTAGGCCAAATGGTTTGCCTGTGGCTGGGACACTAAGCAGAGTTTACAGAATATCACTGCTGTTCTTCAAGCTCTTTCTACTCCCATACCAAAAAGAAGTGTTTATCCTACCACCTCACCTCCCAAAAACATTTGGTCAAATGCTAGCAGCTCTCACAAGGTAACCTTCAGTCCATCTCCGTAGCATGTAATTCTGGAATACCTCTTCTCCTAATAGATGTAATTTTTGTTGTTGTTGTTCTGGAATGAGGCTTGGACGCAGGGCCTGGGCACTGTCCCTGAGCTTCTGTGCTCAAGGCTAACCTTCTACCACTTTGAGCCACAACGTCACTTTCAGCTTTCTATTGGTTAGTTGGCAATGAGTCTCACAGACTTTCCTGCCTGGGTTGCTTTCAAACCATGATCCTTAGATCTCAGGCTCCTGAGTAGCTAGGATTAAAGGTGTGAGCTACCAGCACCTGCCTATAGAAGCACATTTTAACAGCCAGGATCAGTTTAAAAACTGCCTTTCATTGTTAAAAAAGTGCCTTAATAGTAAATACTGGATTTCTACCCTGTGAATGTAAGGCACTATGTTCCTTGAAAATTTACCTGGAAATAGGAGTATTTAACTTCAGACAGACATAAAAGGAGCTGACAACCTAAAAGAGGTGGAAAGGTCCATCTTCTGAAAAGGCAGCCCCTTGACTACTAAGTAGCCACACATCTTTCATCTGGGCAGATTTCATAGACAAGCTGCCCTGCCAAATCAAATGGGAATTAAAGGAATTCTGTGTAGTTGGTATAGAATGTGTCTCAGAAGCCCAAAGACCACTTTAGTCACAGGAAAATGCCAGAGGGTGGCTTATTTGATGGAAAAGAAAACAAATAGGCGCAATAGCTGATGTATTTTTGAAGCAATATTAAATCTAATAAACATGACACCAATAGTATTGGCTTAAATCAGGGTGGGTGACTTAGAGAATTTAACAGCTTATTTTTTTCCACTAGCAGCTTTTCTCTCAGAGGCAGCCTTGATTGCTAAGAACAGTGTCAGAAACATGCTCCTTCTCTTGCTCCTGCCAGATGTGTGTTGTCCCTGGCCTCTGCCCTGGCCTTAGCTCCCAGAGTGGGGATAATTAGAATGTCATTTCTGCCAGGTTTGTTTTTTCTGGGTCACTGACCAGACTCTATTGAAATAGGAATGTTGTACTGAAATAAATTCATTTCCTCATCCTCATCCAGCCTCAGCTTATTTCCTGGGGGACGATGCTCTGTAGGACCAGTGCACACACACAGTTTCTGTGCAAGCATGTATATAGTGTATAGAGAGGTCCAATGCAGAGGCAAGCGGGGGAGGAAGTCAACAACAGCAGCAGCAGGAAGAGTCTCCCCCACCCCGTGTACCCCCCCTCTCTGTCTCTCTCTGTGTCTCTGTCTCTGTCTCTCTGTCTCTGTCTCTCTCTTTCTCTCTCTCTCTTTCTCCCTCTCCCTCTCTGTGGCAGGGCATTGACAAGCAAAGGCCTCACACAGACGTGCTGAAGAACACATCACCACAAACTGCTCTGGGAGCTGTTAAAGCTGCTGTTTAATGTTTATCCAATGGCCTCCGTCAAAAAGGCTCTGTAGAACACGCTTAACACTAGCTGAGCTTTATACCCTATTAGCACTCAAATTCCTAGCTGGTCAGAGGCACATGGTACTGACCAGAGAAGGGTAGTCTATATGGGGGTTGGGGAGAAGGGTACACAGAGATGTGGAGATAGATGAGGTTTCTAGGTATCTGGGAGATACTCAAAGGAGAGAGCAAACACTCCCATGTGGGACAATAGAAAAGGTCAAAGGCAATCTTTGTCTTTGATGACATCACCAGTTGTCTTCCCCTGTGAGACACAAATAAAAGAAAGGCATTATCTCAGATCTCAGACCTGGTGATTTTCTACTTCATCACTGATGACATGTAGGGCCTCTTTCAGAATCCTCTTAGGAATGCAATGACAGCCCATATCTTGTTTCTAGTCTTCTGCATTCCAGGAGAAAAACAAAGCCTTTGTAGAGCTTTCACTCGAAGCCAAAAAGAATAGCTACATTACAGTTAGTATTTTGTCTAGGAATAGGACATTCTTTCTGCCTCTATATGACCTAAAAGGGGAGAAATAAAAACTAATGAGTGGCGAAGAGTGTCATGGAACACAGTTCTCTAAGAGAAGTGCCCAGGGATAAATAGTCACTATCAAGATGTCAGGGCAGACATTGAGGCAAGTCTTGTGTCCAGAAAGGAACTAAAGTGGAACAATGTTTAGTTGATCTATGTGTCCCCAATGCCTACCATAGCACTTGACAGGGCCCAATACACACACACACACACACACACACACACACACACACACACACATACACACACACACCAGTCTTTTTACTTCTCTCTCTTTGTCATGTTTCACATCCATCTACTATCCATGTATTCATTGTCCTAGCTCAGGGATCATAAACTCTTACCTGAACTGCTGCAGAAGCCTCCAAGCTCCCTCCCTGTCTCCAATGTGGTCTCAACAGCAACTGGTACAACCTTCTAAAACCCAAATATGACACTGTCATGCCTACTTAAGATTCTTCAGTGGCTTTCAACAGTTACCAGAATAAAATTGGATGTGTTCATCCTTCTATTACCTGCTATATCACTTTGCTAGGGCTGCTGCAACCAAATTTCACAGACTGAGTGGTTTAAACAATAGAAGTTTACTTCCTCACATGTCTGAATGCTGGGATGCCAAGAACAACGTGTTGACATATCTGGTTTCCCCTGAGTCTCCTTTGTGGCATTCAGAAACCTAGCTTCTTGTCACATCCTGATATATTTATCCATGAGTGTATGTGCCTTTCTTATATCTCTTTCTCTTATTATGTAAACATTTGTCCCTTTGGATTAGCACCTCTCCCCTTATGATCACCATTAATCAAGGCTCTATGGTCAAATACAGACACAGTGGGGGTTAAGATTTTAATAGATTAATTTGGAGAGGATGTAATTTACTCTGTAATACCTGGCCAGTGTCTCCCACCTCGTTTGCCTTACTAAACTTTTTCTTAGTTGCCTAGATGAGCCATGTAGTGTCTTGCCCTGGACCCAGATTGTCCTCAACTCTACTTCTTCCTCAATTTCCACCCCATTTGTCCTCCCCTACTTGTCATCTCAGCCCCTATTTAATTACTTCTCTGATAATATCCTGTCCAGGTAAAGTGGTCTTCTACCCTCACTGTTGCCCTTTCTTATAACATAGAGAATAGTTGCTAATGGTTCTTCTGAAGTCATTTGAGGATAGATGTTCTGTCATAGTCATTTTGTAATCTCCAAACCCCAGCAACAAGCTTTTGTTGGGGATGGTACATTCAATGTCTTAACTGAGTGAGGGGGCAAATGGAATAAACCAGGCCAAGTTAAGTGAGCAACGTAGGAATGGAAAGCAATACTCAATGAACTATACCTAAATAATCCACAAGATGCATATTAGATTTATACGAATGGCAGGTCTTGTCTAAAAAGCTGTTGACTGAGTAGAATAACATCTGATTTCTCCAGAAACTTGTCTAAAAGTTTCTTTTTTAAAATTTTCATTTATTTTTTTATTGTGAAAATACTGTACAATATACTTGGAGCTCAAAAAATTAAATCCCCCAACAACAAATCCTCGAAGAAACAACTGCCCAATAAATAAGTGGGCTAAAGACTTGAAGAGAAACTTCTCTGAAGAAGAAAGAAGGATGGCCAACAGACACATGAAGAAATGCTCAACCTCCCTAGCCATAAAAGAAATGCAAATCAAACAACATTGAGATACCACCTCACCCAAGTTAGAATGGCTATAATCAAGAACTCTAACAACAACAGATGCTGGAGGGGATGTGGTCAGAAGGGAACCTTACTTCATTGTTGGTGGGAGTGTAAACTTGTTCAACCACTTTGGAAAGCAGTATGGAGGTTCCTGAAAAGACTTCACATAGAGCTCCCCTATGACCCAGCAATCCCACTTTTGGGCATTTACCCAAATGTTTACAAACAAGACCACACTAAAGCTACTAGCACAACTATGTTTATTGCAGCATTATTTACCATAGCTAAGATATGGAACCAACCCAGATGCCCTTCAGTAGATGAATGGATCAAGAAAATGTGGTGTATATACAAAATGGAATTCTATGCCTCCATCAGAAAGAATCACATTTTCCCATTTGTTAAGAAATGGAAAGGCTTGGAAAAAATTATATTAAGTGAAGTAAGCCAAGCCCAAGGAAACAAAGTCCCATGGTTTCCCTTATTTGCAATATCTAGTATATGTATGAGTCAAGCAGGAAAGGTCAGATAATGTGATGTTAGGAAAATGAACCCTTAGATGCTTTCACTATATTTGATGTTGGTATAATTTGTGGAGGATATGGGGAAAAACAAGTCGGTTAAGGATACAGGTGGACCCGATGCAACTATGAGAAGTACAAGTTGTCATGTCAAAAACGAACTTTACAACTTTGGGGGGGCGGGATTGGGTGGGGGGCTGGGGGGAGGCTGGGAAGGGATGTGAAGGGTAAACAAAGGAGGAGGCTGCAATGCTTGATAAGAAATGTACTCATTATCTTGCCCATGTAATTGTAACCCCTCTGTACAATCTGTTCACAAAAAAATTAAAATTAAAATTAAAAAAAAGAAAATACTGTACAGAGGGGTTACAATTACTTGGGCAAGATAATGAGTACATTTTTGTCTAAAAGTTTCTATGACTTGCCTTTTTTATGCATCCTCAGGACAGTGAGAGAGACCAGTCTATTATAGCCACCCAGAGCAATAGTCCTCAGAATTACCTAAGAGGATATCTGGGGCCCCACCCCAAAGGTTTCTTGCTCAATAGTTCTAGGAAGAAGCCTGAGAATTTGCATTTGCATTTCTAACAATTTCACACGTGATGCTATTGTTGCTGGCCTGTTGACAGCATTCAGAAAACCATTGCTCTAGAAGATTCCTCTAAAATTTTTGAAAAATTTTGCATTGTGTTAGAAATGGCACAGGTGATAAATATATTTACCAGAGCATGTCACTAATGATCCCCTGTTCCACTATTAGGCAACACTAATGTTGCTGAAATCTGAGGGAGGAGAAAACAATAAGCCAATTTCTCCTTTAAGGTAAAACTGCATCTAGAAAGATGTGGTAACTTAATGGTGTGTGTTCTGTTCTTTTTCCAGGTGCGATTAGAATGGCCAACAGACCTTGCAGTCAATCCCATGGACAATTCGTTGTATGTCTTGGATAACAATATTGTGCTGCAAATTTCTGAGAACAGGCGTGTGCGGATCATCGCAGGGCGCCCCATTCACTGTCAGGTGCCGGGCATCGATCATTTCTTGGTCAGCAAGGTAGCAATTCACTCTACTCTGGAGTCAGCTAGAGCCATCAGCGTCTCCCACAGCGGGCTGCTCTTCATCGCTGAAACAGATGAGAGAAAAGTAAACCGCATTCAGCAAGTGACCACCAATGGGGAGATCTCCATCATTGCCGGTGCCCCCACTGACTGTGACTGCAAAATTGATCCCAACTGTGACTGTTTTTCAGGTATGACCTTTTTAGCAATTCACCAGTTCCCCCTCTCTGTTTTCAAAAGTAAAATGTGCATCAGAAAGCTCAAAAGGAAAACGAAAGGCTTCCTTATAAACAATAGTGTGACCTTGTGGAGAGAACCATGCATTAGGAGTCACATCACCTAAAGTTGCTCTGACAATTTATTCCCTGAGTGAGCCTTAGAGGAAAAAAAATCATAAAACCTCTTCCTGACTCATTTGCCTTATTTGTTAAATAGAGATAAACTCCTGCCTGTCATATCACCTTGCCAGTCGAAAGATAAACTAGCATAATAAAAGACTCTTAAATAGTTAATAATCATTGTACAAATGTAAGATCATGACATTATTTGTGCTTTAAGAAACCTAAAACTAGCTTTAAAAGGCACATTTACTGATTTAGCTAAAGACAGAATAATACTTTTCCTAGGTGACTAACTGGTTTCCAGATTCAAAGCAGGTATATTTTGAGACTCAGAAAAACTTAGAACACACTGTTCTGGAGATACATGGGCAAAAGTCAGTCCAATGATGGAAATTTTTCCTGATGCCAGTCTGATGTATACTCTGTTTGCTTGTTTTTTAATCTAAAACTCTCGCAACAGTGTTATTTACTTTTAATTGAAATAAGGGCAAAATGATCCTTTTTCCCAAAATATGGAATAAGTATTTCACATAGCAGTCTTCTAAATGTCAGCAGATGTATCTATTGTTGGGATGTAGAAATCACTCCATACCCCATACTATGACAAGCAACTCTATATTACTCAGCAGGATGGGGTTGGGAGGGATGGGATAGAATAAGGTAAGGGGGGATTTTGATCAACATGCATTGTACTTGTACACTGATGTGTTGAACTGAAACTCCTTTGCACAACTACTTAAGGATAATAAAACATAATTTTAAAAATAAACTTCATCCAGGCCCAAATGGTCTTCTTAATTTTTGCCTTTTGTTAGGCCAGGGAAATCAGAAGTGAGCAATTTGGTGCTTATGACTTTCGATCAGCAATTTAAACACTTTCCTGGGCAATGCATTTTATAGAAATTTTGCCAATTTGTATCTTTCTTTCAAGACAAATCTGCTGTTTAATTCTAGTTTTCAAATTTGGTGTTCTGAATCACTGTCACACTTATAGACTTTGTATACTTTAACAATGTAACAATGGGAAGTAACAGAAAAAAAAAACACGCCTGAAACAGATCCTAAAAGCAGTGACAGTCTTTAGGCTCATGGACTTCCAGCCAGTTATTTTGTGGCTATTATTATTTACTGTTCTATCTTGCAATACAATAGATTCCGAACAGCAGGATTGAGGATTTCATAAAATTGGTGTAACTGAGATAATTACATCTTACTGTTCATCTTTAGTGGTACTGACTCAAGAATTACAATTTTTTGAATAATGGGTTTCAAAATTGTCAAGGATACCATGCAGAGTATGTTAGTCCACTGATTTTTTTTTTACTTTAAAATGATTGTTGATGCACTGTGATTTCTGTCTATGCTATGTTCATACTAATGCTTCTAAAGGTAATTACTAAAATCAAGGCCTTTCTTCCACAGGTGATGGAGGCTACGCCAAAGATGCAAAGATGAAAGCCCCTTCCTCCTTAGCAGTGTCACCTGATGGTACCCTGTATGTGGCAGACCTTGGGAATGTTCGAATTCGTACCATCAGCAAGAACCAAGCCCATTTAAATGATATGAACCTTTATGAGATTGCCTCCCCTGCCGATCAGGAACTCTACCAATTCACTGTCAATGGAACCCATTTGCACACTCTGAATTTGATCACAAGAGACTATGTGTATAACTTCACCTACAATGCTGAAGGTGATTTGGGTGCAATCACAAGCAGCAATGGCAATTCAGTGCACATTCGCCGTGATGCAGGTGGGATGCCCCTTTGGCTTGTGGTACCTGGCGGGCAGGTATACTGGCTAACCATAAGCAGCAATGGCGTCCTAAAAAGAGTGTCGGCCCAAGGCTATAATCTGGCCTTGATGACTTATCCAGGAAACACAGGACTTCTAGCTACTAAAAGTAATGAAAATGGATGGACAACTGTTTATGAGTAAGTTTTCAATTCTCAACATAGCCTTTGTTACATTTTTATTTGAAATTGTATCACAGTAGGAAAATGGCTTAGTAATTGCTGGCTATTACATTCTATTTTCACCTAACAATCAAAAAATTAAAAGAAAAATATTCAAGGAAAAAAATGTTATCAACTCCTAGGGTTTAGACCCATTTCTCCTGAGCAGTTTGTGAAGGATAATAAAAGCATAGAATGAATGAAAAAGGAATGAAATGTGGCACTGCAGGAAATAGGAATTGATAAGTCCAGATACTCAAAGAATGTACACAATACTTAGAGAAGACTAGGTAAAGCTGCATTTAAATAACAAAACTAGAGAGTAGTTCTAACACAGTGTGATTTAACAGGTATTTATAGATCCTTGCGGGATTTAATAAATGAATAAATAAATGCATGTCTGTAACCAACTCAGTTTAACTTACTACAGAAGATAAGAGAGAGGTTAGAATATATGAAGTGAGCCCTGAAAAGCACTGTAGAGTTTCTGCAGAGTAAATGCTGAATAGTAACTTCATTCCATTGAATGCTTCTGGGAAATGTGGAGCCAAATGTTCCTGTGCAGGCTTAGGCTTTATTAGTGTCCCTGTATAAGTCAAAGAATCTGCACATGTTGGCACTTATAGACTAATCCTGTGATAACTTTGTTTAAATGAGAACTAACACAAACTGCATGTAACAGCAACCTACTCAGAGGTGTCATGACACAGAAATAGAGACCATTGTCCTTGCCTTTTAAAACATGGACAACATTGGTTGTAAGTCAATCCATTTAGCCAGCGAGTCTACAAACACTCAGGAAGTATTTTCTCCACAAAGGAAAATGCTACATTTTCACTAATGTGTTAAGGGAGGAGGATCCATGGGACTGGAATTGAATAAAAGCTGAAGACTGTTAAGAAGTGGCGGTATTAAAAAATGAGGGGTTCCAAGTGTTACTAGTCTTGGAAGAATGTATGGAATATGAAGAAAATATGTCTTGTCCAACAAAAGCCTCCAGAGGAAAAGGACAAAACAATCAGCTTTCAAGTTTTGGATCATTTCCCAAAGAAATGCCATTTACACTAAAGAGCTAGATAGCTATTCTGGTTTCCTTTAGAAAAAAAATGCATTCGATTTTTTTCTATTGCAAGTCTTCCTCTATTTTTAAAATGTTTCTCTTATATCTCAATAAGAGTAGTGAAAGCTACTGCTCACTGAAGATTTACTAACTGCTAGATACTGAGCTAGGTGATTAGCAGAAACTATTTCATCTGACTTCCATAATAATAACAATGGTGCTCTAGTGTGACCATTACATTGATGAGGAAACTAAGACCAAAAAGTCAATTTGTCCCTATTCACAAACATGAACAGAATTCATAACCCAATAATGTGACTAAAGTGCCCACATTTTAAAACAATGTTTTAAGGAGTTGAAAAAAAACTTGAGCAGGCACTGGTAGTTCATGCCAATAAATCTAGCTACTCAGAAGGCTGAGATCTGAAAATTGAGATTTGAAGCCAGCCCAAGGAGGAAAGTCAGTCAGACACCTATTTCCAACTAACCACAAAAAGCTGAAAATGGAGCTATGGCTACAGTGGCAGAGCAGTAGCCTTGAGTAAAAGAGTGCAGAGACAGCATCCAAGCCCCAAGTTCAAGCCCCTAGGACTGCCACAAAAAAAATCATCTCATGTGAGATCACATTGCAGCTGAAAATAGGAAAACAAGTATTCTAAAACCTATAAGTTGAAATAAAATACGTGAGTGATCTAGTTTTTGAAATAATTAAGCTATCCTTTCACTTATTCAATAAATACTATGTTCCATTTGATGTTCTAGGTTGTAGAGTATAGCTATGAACCAAACAGGTAAAAATTCTTACCTCCATGGTGTTTGCATTGTAGAAGAAGGAGTCCATATAAGTAAGGACTGGAACTTCAAATGGTGATAGACATAGATGGATAAGGAAGGGAGGGAGGAGGGAGGGAGGGAGGAAGGGAGGGAAGGAAGGAAGGAAGGAAGGAAGGAAGGAAGGAAGGAAGGAAGGAAGGAA
>NW_012267254.1:10495655-10554303 GCF_000151885.1 Dipodomys ordii
AAGGAAGGAAGGAAGGAAGGAAGGAAGGAAGGAAGGAAGGAAGGAAGGAAGGAAGGAAGGAAAGATGGGAGGGAGAGAAGGTGGGAGGGACAGAAGAGATTTTTATTTCAAATTTGTTGAGTAGAGCAGACTCAGAAAGAAGGTGACATTTGAGCAAGGCCTATTAAAATTTAGAGAGTTAGCTAGATGAATAGCTGGCATGGAGTAGGTGGAAAGTATTCCAGTCAAAGGAACACCAAGTTCAAAGGCCCTGTAGCAGAAACAAGTCTGTCATGTCAAGGAATAGTAAAGTAGCCATTTGTGTCTGGAATGGAATGATTGAAAGTAGTAGGGAAATGCAATCACCTAAGTGGCTAGTGCTGCTTTATGTAGGAATTTGTAGACCACTATAAAGACTTTCCCTGTTACTCTAAGAGCCATTGGTAACTTGTTTTTATTATTATCTTTTAGTTGTACAAAAGGGTTTCTATTCAATGTATCTGTTTATGATTACAATGCATCTTAATCAATATCAGCCTTTCAAGACATAACTCAATCTGACATAGTTTTGCTTTTGTTGTTGTGGTTGTTTGTCGGTTGTGGGACTTGAACTCAGGGCATGGGTGCTGTCCCTGAGCTTTTTCCGCTCAAGACCAGTGCCCTCCCACTTTCAGCCACAACTCCACTTCTGGTTTTCTAATGGTTAATTGATTATAAGAGTCTCATGGACTTTTCTGCCCCAGTTGGCTTTGAACTGAGATTCTCAGATCTCAGCCTCCTGGGTAGCTAAGATTACAGGTGTTTAGCACAGGTGCAGGCTGACCTACAGTTTTCAAAAATAATTTTAAATTGAAAATGAACTGTATGGTAACTATATGGAATGCAGTGGAGGCATGTGGAGATATTATTGCAATAATCCAGAAAAAACATAGTGATTTGTGCCAGAGAGTGGGAGCAATAGGACGTATTGAAATTCTGAAGGTTTAGACGCTATGAGGATTTACTGACAGATTAGATGTGGGATTTACAAAAAGAAAAAAGTCAAAGACAATTCCAAAGTTTGGGCCTAAATAACTCCATATTGAGGTTTCTACTTTCTAGAAAAGGCTGTTTTACAGGAAGTATGCTATCATGGAGGGTTGTGACAAAGGGTTTTATTTTTAGGGTGTTGGAAATGTCCTAGAAGTGGTGATAATGGTTTCACAATATTATGAATATTCTGCAAGTCACCAGATTATACCCTTTAAATGATAAATTCATAATATGTTAATTATATCTCAATAAGAAGAAGAAGAAGAAACTGACTAGCAGCTAGAGATTGGAGCCAATCAGTAAAGAATTACTTTGAAGAGCTTTGCTATAAAGAGAAGAGAGATTGGGGCTGGAGGGGAAATGGAGTAAACACAAGGAATTTTTCAATGTATTATATTTGTTTGCTAATGAAAATGATTCAATACAAAGATAAAAATTGACACTAGAGATAGAGAAGAGGATATTTTTAAGAAATCAGTTTGTGTGCCTGCTTTCTGGCTGGCAGCATAAGGATACAAACACCGTGTACTAAAGAGGATTCTCAGAGTGAGTAGCATCCAGGCTTGTTATCAGGACATGGCCAGCATTGACTAAAAAAGGTATCATCTGATCCCACTGCTACAGACCCAATCTTAAGCCACAAAGAGATGGTAAGAAATCAGGCACCCACATGATTGGAATCATAGTTTTATGATCACAAAGCAGTAATAGAAATCATTTTATAAATAAGCAAATGGAGGCCCAGAATTGGGAAGTAACTTGTCCCTTCACATTCCAAATAGCATCCATTTAGAAGAGAAAGTCCCTCTTCCTTCTGAAGCAATCTATTGCTGTGATGAATAGAAGTCCCTGTCACAACTCTAACATCCTGACTTTTACACTTTTACACTGTTCTTCTTCTGTCACTTAGACTGGTCAATACTTTAGTTTTGAACACCTCAGAGATTCTCCTTATCCTTCTGAAGTTGGGAAATGCAACAGTGAACCTCCTTTTTGTCTGTCAGAGTATGGCAAAATTTGCTAGACAATGATTAGGCCTTCCTAAAAATATCATACACATATATAAATAGAGATATAGATATATAGGTATCTGAGGTGAGTAGGAAGCTTCTTTCTGTAGCCAGAGAGGATAAATTGTTTGCCAAGGTGGTGAGAGAAATTTCATGCTGAGATGACAGTGACAGAAAGAGAAAAAGAAGCATTAGCAGTTTGACCCGATGGCGAACTGCTGTGGAGAGGGGGTGGAGACATGAATCCATTGCACTTGATTATCAGCAGTTATCAAGAAGAGAAATGTCACAAATGACCCCGAACAGTACATCATAAAAATGGAGTTTAAAATGCCTCTTGTGCATTGGTATTTTGAGGGCTTTTATTGTGTAATATGATGTTATTTAAATGGCTAAATGAGTCACCCAATTCCATTTGACTTGATTTAACAAAGGGGTGACTGGCAAGGCAAGAATACTGGAACAATAATATAGCTGAGATCTAAGTGAAATGCCCCACAACTCACACAGTAGGCAAGCAGGCTTTATTCCCCAACAAAGCTACAAGTACCCATGATCCCTTTGTTTGCTTTCCTAGTACTTGTAATCAGTCATAATCTCAGCTATTGAACTGGGTAGGTATTACATGTCTGTAATCCTACACAAACCATAGGGAAGGACTATCATGTTCAAAGAATGATCCTGGTAATTTAGTACAAGATCCTATCTATAAAACATACTAAAAGCAAAAGGACTAGGGGCATGTGTCAAGTGGTAGAGTGTTTGTCTAGTAATCAGGATTTCCTGAGTTCAAGTCTCACTAGGATTAAAAAAACAGGTTTCTGCTGTAACTAAATGGAAAATATTCCCCAACTAAGGCCAGAGCATCAGCTGCATCACTGCTGCCAGTGCAGGCTGAATCAACAGTTCCTCATGTCCTTTGTGAAAAGTGGTTCCACTTCAGGGAGATTGCATTTGTATAATCTCTTTGTCTTTGGCCAGTTCTGAGGCTTGAACTCAGGGCCTGGGCATTGTCCTTGAGCCTCTTTTGCTTGAGCCTAGCACTCTACCACTTGAGCCACAGTGCCACTTCTGCCCTTTTCTTTTTATGTGGTACTGAGGAATCCAACCCAGGGCTTCATGTAAGCTAGGCAAACACACTACCACTAAACCACATTCCCAGACCTTGTATAATCTCTTCACCCTTGGTGTTCTGCATTCTCACTTTGTGGACTTTATTAGTGCATTTCTCCTTCCACAAATGCTGTTTTATTTGGCTAATGGAGACATTCCCCTTTTCCCTGGTAATAACAGAAAGGAGGGGAAAAGTGAATAAGCCATGTCCCTGGGTGAGATATTTTCCATGCAAACAAGGTGTGATCCCCATAAAGAAATGTTTCTGCAACAATGTGTCCATTCAAATGTGTGCAATGTTTCCAAGGAGGCCTCTACAAATCCCAAAGTAGAAGAGGATGGAAGAAGACAGGGTCCACTTTGCTGCCTACTGGCAGGTGAATCATTTCAGGTAAACAAGAGGAGAGAAATGTGGACCATTCATTCACATTTCAAGAGACAGACAGTCAACTTCCTTCCTGTAATGTTTGTGATTGTGTTTGTGTCCTTAATAAGGCTCAAGACTGAGGCAAACAGAACTGTGGTGATGCCCAAGAAAACGGAAATAAAGGTAGAGCAAAGAAAACTTTTCAATGCCTGCTTTTAGATGCAGTGCACAGGACATCTCAGTAAGCTGAGTGTTCCCTCCCAACATCCACCACGGTGATTCTGTTTGCCCTATAACCCCATTGACTCTCACATGTACCTTCCATTTCCTTTGGCAGCACGCTACTTACACTAATTCGACAAATATATGCACTGGAAATGTCCTCTTTCCAGAGTGTTTTGTATTCTGAAAATCGAAAAATGAATAAGACACTGCCCAGCCTGGAAAATGTATGAGTTTACTCTCTAGTGAGGAAATGTCCCAATGATTAGCAATAAGGACAGGAGTCCACCATCTTGTGTTATTTACGCTGAGGCTTCAGACTCCTAATTGTTGTTTCTGCCTCCAGATCTGCTCATCTGTGATTTTCCAACACCAAGTCACTGCTCAGTTCATCCTCTCCTCAATCTGAAAAGCTTTCTAAGCTTACCTCCAGAGCCTGGTCCCAGCATGCCTCTCCAGCCTTTCCTCTCAGTACCCTCCTATACTCAAGCAGTGCTATTCTGTACACACACACACACACACACACACACATACACACACACACACACACACACACACCAATGTCCTCCTCCACCTCCAATCTGTACCTGCCCTCCAGGATTCAGACACTTCCTGCTCTACCTGCTGTCACTCTTGTGCTTCCTCTTCTGCTAGCCCCCCCCCCCGCTGAAAATGACCTTTGCCTCTTCTGAGCCTCTACAGCTCTTTCTTTATATAAATTGATGGAAATAATCTGGCATTGGGTTTTGTTTTCTGTATGTCTTCTTTCCTCCACTAGACTGAATTACATCCTACATTGCATCCCCAGCACCTAATCTGTACACAACTCCTTTGAGCTTGCTGAATGAAGGACAAATTGAGATAGAAGGGCATATGGACTTGGAACTGAATCATAGCAAGCCTGAAATTCTTGATGAGAAAAGAGAAATTCAGTATTTCCTAAAGAATGCTTATTAGGTTCATCAGTTTGCTGAGATGAAAGGGTAAACAAGCTCTGACTCCTTCCTGTTCCCTTCAAAAAATAATGCTATTTCCTATTGTATTGAATATTTTCTTGAAAGCAGAGGTGGTATAGTTCTGGTATAAATGGTCCTCTGGGGGAAAGATTAGGCCATTATTCATAAAAAAATCAGACCAAATATATTTTAGTAATATATAAATATAATTTCCCCAATGAAACTATATGTTCCTGATAAGAATAAGTTCTGAATTTCCTTTACAAATGGCTTCTTTGCTCCAGCAGGACATACATATTACACAGAAACACACATGCATACATGTGCTAATGCCCATGACATATCACAGTACTCAATCAAAAGATAAGTGTGGGCTGGGGATGTAGCTCAGTGATAGACTGCTTGCCTAGCATGCATGAAACCCTGGGTTCTATTCTTCAGTACTACATACACAGAAAAGGCCAGAAGTGGCGTTGTGGCTCAAGTGGTAGAGCACTAGCCTTGAGCACAGAGAGGCTCAGGGACAGAGCTCAAGCCCCAGGACTGGCAAAACAAAAACAGTGTGCCCTGTACTTTACTGGTGGGTACCCTTACAGTGGATCTCTGTAAAATCTGTGCAGGAAGGGACAACTTGATATCAAATCTCCTCTTACCAAAGCCACTTGTGATGACTGGGATGAAAATAGTCATTCCCTCGTGGCACAGTTCCTTGGCCAGACTCTGTGTCTGGTTAGGTGATTGCTTTGAGCTACCCGGGGGGTGGGGGAAAGGGGGGAACTGCTTCCATGTTGTAGCCTGAGGGGGATCAGTTGAACCGTATTGGCTTGTACTCTCTGCACCAAAGGATGCAGACACCAAAGGGAAACACATAACGTGAGAGATTTTGATTAAACTCATTTCTTTGACATTCAGTCTGGAAACATGTATTCCCCTGTGATGGAGTCGGGGGAGAATCCAGCAAGCCATAGGAAATCAAAAGCAGCTCCCCTTCTTTCTTATCCACTTTGAGCCATCTTTCCAAAGTTGTGGGACTCATCCACTGATGTGGACATTTGCCTGTCAGCCTTGCTTTGGAAATGACCCCACAGAAGACAGGTGGGCCTGGTATGTTTGGAAGCCAAGCTATAGAAATGATTGAGCACCTGAGAGATGCCACACTGCAGACACTATCTGATGTGACTGCTTGGACTAGGACCAGCAGAATTCGAATAAAGGAGTGCATTGTGAGATGGTATGTTTGTGGCATTCAAATGAACAGGAGTTTGAAATAAGGATGCCTATCCCATTGTGGAAAAGAAAAGGAGGCAACTGGATAAGCCTGTAGGAAATGATACCTCATTCCTCAAAGCCCTGTTCCCTTTGCCAGGAAAGGACCAGGGAACAGCTCACCCAGCTACTTCTAGCTGGATAGCTATAGTTTTTTATCTAGGACACTAGCTTTCCTTTCCGAGTGTTCCATTGTCAAGTTGGAGAGCAGGGATATGAACAGAATATGTAGGAATGTACCTGTGCTCTTGAGCATTAATCATATCACAGAAAAAGCCTTAAATCATATCACAGAAGAAGAACGCGTATGACGTAGCTTAAAAGGAGCTAGGTAACTAGGTTAGGAAAACAGATTTACCCAGATGGCTTTGCTAACGTTTGTTGAGTCTTTTTACCCTTGCACCTCTGAGCATGGATGGCTCAATTGGTATCTACTCTTGTCACGTTGCTCTGATCACTGGATGCAACCACCGAAGTCCCCTTTATATGAAATGTTGCTTTCAAACAAAGGGAGGTCTGAAGGTGTAGCCCAGGGGAACAGCACCTTTTCTCAGTTTAATCCCCAGCACCACATATAAAATAAAAGAGGAAAGAAGAAAAATGCCCCCTCATCTGGAAAGCCAATTGGAAACCTGCATTCCAAGTGTTGGAGGGTAGATTTCTTGGAGGAAATGACAAAGAGCGGTATCAACCAAGAGGTCAATCACATCAGGAGAAGGAAAGCAATGAGGCAAAGTTGCTGGTGCCGAGGCCAGAATCCAGGAAGCTGGAATCACAGGCTTCCTCTGTGATGAAGTCTCTCACCAACTTCCTCCTATACACTGATTGAAAACTCCTCTCTATAGGGAAAATGAGACTGATACGTGGGGAGAAGAAAGGCAGACATTTTCTTTTCCCTGAAAGAACACTAGGCAGGTCAGATGACACGGAAGCCCTTCTTTCTTGCAGGGGTTTGCTTCTTGCAAATGCAGCTGCAGCTGCAGAGCCTCAGAGCAGGCCATAGGCAAACAAGGTGGTCAGAGGAAAGATTTTGTCATTAACCCCAGGCACAATAGCACCCTGTGGCCATTCTTTGATAATGAGTCCTCAGCTGCATGGTAGCAACACAATAACCATTTTGACTGAAGTCCATTTAAACAAAAAGGACACCCGACTAAACAACTACCTGAATGTATCTGTGGTGTCAAATGAGCAATTTACTTATTTTTATTTGCAGGCATGAGCATTTTAACTGATAGTTTTTTGTCTGCACCCAGACACAAGCTTATACACACAAACCCAAATGAAGCAGCATTGTGCATAGTCTGAAGTTCAGTTAAAGCCTATAAAACCTGGCCTATTTTCCTATCCCTCTTTCCCCAGCCTACCAAAGGTTGGTATAGGTTTTACAATTTCAGCAACTGCTCATATTGAGTTCATTAAAGCCTACTGGATTAACAATGAATCGCTAGGGCATTTTGCATCCATTGTTGGGAGAGGGCATAGTCAAACTAGACTCTACCATTGTGTCTGAGCTGTATCCTGTTCACTTTGGGTAAAATGAATATAATTGTTTAACATTTTAAAGCAAATAAAAGTGCTTAAATATTTTGCAATTTGCAACTTGAAAAGAAAACAGTAATGGGTTTCCAACTGTATGTCTTTACTTTTAATGAAGTGTTTATTTTTCATGGTTCTATTGGCAATAAAAGAACAACTCCGCATCAAAAGCCTTCAGGGAAGCAGTTTCCATTTGTAGGACAGTGAGATTGCCAAAAATTCTGTTCTTTTTTATTTTTTTGACTCACTAGACTACATTTCTAGATATGGGTTATGCCTATTATTTTTTTCTCTCTTACTCATATAAGAAAATGGCAAAATATTATATACTATATGTACTCAAAAAAGATAAAAAGAATTTTAGTGACAAGATCAAGGGGTTTCAGAATGTTTTAATGAACATGTTTCCATTATCCTCAGTACTTGTTCATTTTGTTGGAAAAGTGATTCATTCATTTCAAATTTGGCAACTTAAACAGCAGCAAATTATAATTTTCCCATCACAATGCAAAGTCAGTTTATTGGCCTGCTCAGGCTTTGAAGACCTTTGGTGCCTCCTTTTCCTTTTACAACATCCCCCTCTGCTGGTAATTTTAATGCATCACATGTAAATGGGATCCACCCGAACTGCAAACAGAGGCTTCCCTGCAACATCATTGCACACAGCAGGACATGATTCATAAATCAGATTTCCACACCAGTGATTCATTACTAGATTATTTCTCTATAAAACATCACAGCTCAAGGAAATCATCAAGAATTCAGAAACTGCAAAAAATACCTTCATTTGATTAATCATGCCTCTAACCTTTCTCTTCTTATTGAACAAGGTTAATACTACTTGTTATCACTCAGAGTTAAACTCTATTAGCTGTCAAGTGAGTTTTAGGTTGCAAAGACCTGTTATCACTGACAAGAAGCTTCAGAGTTTGGATTGGTTATATTCCTCAGATATGACCCAGAGGGACACCTGACCAATGCAACATTTCCTACCGGAGAGGTCAGTAGCTTCCATAGTGACTTGGAGAAGCTGACAAAAGTGGAGCTAGATACTTCCAACCGTGAAAATGTCCTCATGTCAACCAATGTGACAGCAACTAGTACAATATATATCCTAAAACAAGGTAAGAACGTTAGCATCTTCACTTGTTCAGAACAGCATGTATCTTCTCAGCCATCTTCTAACCTGTGCATACCATTAATAAACAGAATTCCCCTTTGATTCTGAAGCTACATTCTTCTTATTTTCCAGCTGAAACAAAAGCACATTCCCATCTTTTATTAGTTCACATCTCCACTTTAGGTCACATCTCTGTGGGAGTAATGAGGTTAAATTCCTGCCAAGTCTTCTCTTCTATCAAGTCATTTTCCAATACCCACCCATTTGTAAGGCTCTTTAAGGCCAAACTAGGCTATATGAAAGTAATAGCATCCTTTTGAACTTAGCATGCTAGATCAGTGCCGACATGGACCAATAAACAGGACATACCAGAATTCATACCAAGAAAGCACAGAAGAGAAATAAGAGGATTAAAAGCTCATTCTGTACAAAGCAAAGAAAAAGGTTTTAAATGGGGGAAAAATAAGGTACAATTTGGAAGGAATTTCTTGGGAGCTGGAGGGAATTGGACAAAGAGAAATTACTTTCTCTCTACCCAGTCATTAAGACCTTTTCCTGTAAGGCTGTGAGGCCAGTTGCCATTTTCATCAAAGTTAGGATTTTGTGAGCTGTACTAATTTGTGATGGAAGTCCCCAGGTAAGAAGGATGCTGGATTGAGCTTCATATTCTTCTCATCCTAGCTCCCAGCTTATTAAACTAAGGGGGGGGGTCAACCCAGCAACTCAGAGAGGGAGTTTGTGAGGGAATACTTTAAAAACAAAAACAAAAAACAGCCTAAAGTGTTATCCAGTAGTCTTTCATCCAGGAAACAAGATGCCCCAGCTGTGAAATTAACAAGACCCAAATGGATGTAGAGGATATCTGCCCTCCCATGAAGTAGTCTAGTCCAGAAAGCGGTTATGCCCACAGTGCCTCACTTGCTTATCCCTTTCCAAATTCACTTCCTATAACTCAACTTGTCTTTTCCTGCCTCTCCTACCCTTTCTTCTTCCTTTTTTCCTGTGGTTTTTTCTATACAGAAAATACTCAAAGCACCTATCGGGTGAGTCCAGATGGTTCACTACGTGTCACCTTTGCTAGCGGGATGGAGATCAGCCTCAGCTCAGAGCCCCACATCCTGGCTGGGGCAGTCAACCCCACCTTGGGCAAATGCAACATCTCATTGCCTGGAGAGCACAATGCAAACCTCATTGAGTGGCGGCAAAGAAAAGAACAAAACAAAGGCAACATTTCAGCTTTTGAAAGAAGACTGAGGGTAAGGAATGAGCTTATCCCAGATACAAAACTTTATGAGCTTCTCTAGAAAATGCAGAGCCTGACGGATCTGAAAGTCCCATTTCTCCAAAGCGTTTCTAGGTGACTGACTAGCTTATATGATTATACTAATTCAAGAGAGGATGCTAATGGCTGATAATGGTTCAGTATCCCTAAATGAGCATTCTAATAGGAGCTTTCTTTGTCATTAGCCAGCTAAAGTGCTCTAACAGTAGCAATTTCAAGCACCAAGGAAGTCTGGATGGAGAAGTATGTTTAGTCAGGAAGCCATCTAGTACCGATGCCAGCAGGCCCTGTTCTTCCAGGTTAACCTAGGTTTCTATTTGGGATTAGTTCTTGAAGACATTAGGCAAGCACACACAACACAGGAGACAGAAGGCAACATTTGGATAAAGGCAAGGTAGGACATGGGGACTTGCTGAATATGAGTTCACATGGCAAGGAATACTACTTATGAGCCAGAGAGGTGACGAATTAGCACTAAGATTGAGCTGGAGTCTAGAGAGATCAGTACCTGGTGAAAATGAAAAATTTGAAAATATTCAAGTTTGGGGGTTTTAGTATCCGATCTATTTTTATTATTAGTGTAAAGACTGCAGTGCTTACTTTAAGTTGATGACAAGCTAGTATTGAAAGATAGCAATTTACAATATAAAAGTTGTGTGTGCCTACCCCAAAAAACAAATGACTAATCACCTATGGGAGGAGCCAATGGAATGGCTAGTCTTTATTGGGAAGAAGAAACTTTACAGAGCATTCTGAGAACATTAGTATGGGGTTCAATGGCCCATCTGGTGGGGCACCAGCTTGTAGTGGCTTCCACTACTTAGGCATCGCAGCCGGAACCAGATGCCAGTACAGTTGTCTTCTTCACAAATGCAGCCCACTATCCTCTTGTTGCTGATGGACAGAACCAAATTAGGTTCTTCCTTGGTGCCTGAAGCTGCTTTGGGGACGAACATATTGCTTGGCCATCAGTAGGAACACCACCTCTAGATGCTGTGGAGCACACCACAGCTGCTCCATTGGGACCATGGGCCCTTAAAGCCTGCGAGGCCAGTGCTCAAGCTCCAGGAAGTAACCTTGAAACCATAGGGCCTGCGACTAAGAGCTGCAGTTGCCTGAACATGCTCTGGAGATGACAATATTCAAGTTTTTACCAAGTACAGTTCACTACTGTTTATCAGATATCTCTGTCCAAACCACTTTTCTGCAGCACAAAAATAAACCTATCCACCTGTCCCTTCTGGAAGAGGAACCAATAGTAAAATGATGTGACCAACTTTCCACATAGAGTAATGTTCAGTATCAGCCCTAGAGCAAGTGCCAGTCCAAGGAAACACTTGTTCTTGAGGCCAAACCTGCTCTGAGTATCTGCAGCATGCCTAGGATACTGAGAATGCTTGCATTTTTGTCATGCATAGTAAAAACTTCATAACCTTACAGGTGTAGAAATGAAACTTTTGGGTTGGGTATGGTGGCGCACATTTGTAACCACAGCTCTGCAGGAAACAGATTAGAGAAATGACCCTTTAAGTCGGACCAGACCAACGAAAATGTTAATGAAACAACAAAGAACAAGCAAGTAGCAGGCAGTTGTAGGAAAATTGCAGTGTACGGGTGGCCCAAGCAAAAAACAAAAATCCTGTATCTGAAAAATAAAAGCAAAAATGCACGGAGCACCTGTGGCTCAGGCCTATAATCCTATTTATTCAAGAAACTGAGATAAGAGGGTTATATTGGTTCAAAGCCAGCCCATACAGGAAAATCTGTGATACTCTTATCTCTAATTAACCACCAAAACAGCCAGAAGTGGAGTTATGCCTCGAGCACAAAAACTCAGGAACATTGCCCAGGCCCTGAGTTCAAGCCCCAGGACCAGCTCAAAAAAAGAAAAGTTAGAGCATTGCTCAGATGGTGGAATGCCTACATAGAGAGTTTCAAAGCTTCGAGTTTAACTCCTAATTCCAAAAATAAAAAGGAAAGAAAAGAAAATTAAGCAATTAAAAAGCCATCTAATTCCAGAAACAGGCAGACAAAACATTCGGATAGTTTGGTATGAACAAAATAAATGATGTCCAATTGGGCATACTTTTCAACCAGCTATTGGTGACACACAGGCTCAGAATTCAGTGGGTATTCTCTCATAACAGCCACTGAAGTTTTCTAGGTACAGTCAATTTGGATATTTTAATTCTATTGATAAACCTCTCACAGGACATTGAACTGTTGAGACTCTGAATCAGGAAGTCAAACCAATCCAAATAGTCCAACTTCTGCGTATGTATTAGAAGTCTGAGTTTACATCCAATTTCTTTGAGAAGTAATAGTTCCTAGGTAGAACATTGGAGGGGAACGTTAGATGACCTGACATTCCTACCCAGTTTTATATATGGCTTAGGAAGTGGGTTTTTTGTTGTTGTTTTTTTTTTTTTGAGCCAGGTACCAATGGCTCATGCCTATAATCCTAGCTATTGAGAAGGCTGAGGTCTGAGGATCATGGTTCAAAGCTAGCCCAGGCAGGAAAGATTGTGAGACTCCTATCTCCAATTAAGCACCAAAAACCAGCTGTAAGTGGAGCTGTGAATTAAATGGTAGAGAGCTAGCCTTGAGAAATAAAAAGCTCAAGGAGAGTGCCCAGGCCCTGAGCTCAAGTCCCAGAATTGGTACAAAAAAACTGCTATTTGCTGTTGACAAATTTCCAGTATATAATCCAAGCTGGCCTCAATCTCACAATCCCCATTTCAGACTCTTGGCTAGGATTCCACAAGGTGGCATCTGTCTTAGTTTTTTAACCTGTATAATGGGAAGATAGTGCAGATAGATACAGAAGAACCTGTATAATGAGGATCATTTATAAATGGCTTACCAAACTTGTGGGTTCAACACTAGGAAAAAAGTGCATTAAATAAAGGATCCTTTCATAATTTTGTTACCTTACAGCATCAAAGAACCATTAGGAACCAAATCAGACACTGTGGAATTTAAGGATTTTCGATTATAGCCCATCCATAGCAGGAATTTTTCCCATGTCTAGGATAACCTACCTTATGATCTCCCCTTCATATACATAGGTGATGGAAAGAAATTATAAACTATAAATTTACAGGTTAGATCTCTAATTGTTTTTAATGTGGCAAAGCTAATGGTCACAAAAACATCCAGGAGCACTTTAATGTCGAGGATTAAGGGTTTAGTTAATACTAATACTAACTTGACCCATTCTTCATTCTGAGGTAGATATGGACAGAGTGATAGAGCAGACTATTAGTGAAACAAGTTCAATGTCTTTCCCTCTTTGTGATTTCTAGAGTTCTCCCTGAGAATTGAAGGATGGACCCCTTTATGGGCTAGGTGATGGTAGTGTATGTGTCCTAGAAACCTAACCATAGCAGTCCTTCACATGTAATTAGTGACAGAGAGTCCAGAAATGCTTCAAAGCCCAGATTTTATTTGTTTGCCACAACTATCAATTGCTGTTATTCCCAATTTACAGATCAGGACACCAAGGCCCAGAGAGGTTAAATGATTTGCCCAGATTCAAACAACTGTTAAAAGATCAGAGCCAGATCTAAAATGCAGGTCTTTGCCTAGTACAGCACTCTTTCCAATGCATCATGCTGTGCTGCCTTGCTCCTTAAAATAATTAATCTATAAATCATTGCCCCACTCAGTAGAGCCACCTTGGCAGGGCCTGACTCCTCATTTCAATGCTGACAAAAAGAGACAAATAATGAACTCTAATGTACTGGCAAGTGTGGGTGGTGCAGGGCAACTGGCTGGCCTCCCAGCAGGAAAAACATGGAGGAGACAAAATGCACACAGTGACTGTTTCACTTGTTGATGCTTTTTTTTCAAATTTTGAATGAGCATAAACTAAGACCATGAATGGGCTTTGTTGTGGTGCATTGTATACTCAGAAACACTTTTTAACCTCTTCTTTATGTTTCCATTTCCCCTTCTTCCTCCTCACATTCTCCAACCACATTTGTTGGGTTTCAATAAGCATCCTCCATGTACTTATCTATAATAATTGATCTCAACATCCTTCCCTTTTGCATTAATGCCCAATCATCATCATCACCACCATCATCATCATCATTATCATCATAATCATCAGGTTTTAAGTCGAGGTTCAACAAATGAGCAAGAAAATGTGGTATTAGCTCTTTGAGTTTTGCTTACTTCAGTCAACATGATCATTTCCAATTCTATCCATTTCCCTATGAATGATGTAATTGCATTTTTTCTTTATGATTGAGTACTTTTGTGTGAAATATACATACATATTCTATATTTTCATTATCTATTCATTGGTTGCTGCACAACTCAGCTGACTGCACAATTTGGCTACTGTGACTAGAGCTGCAATAAATATGGATGGGTATGCAGGGATTTTTCTTGTATACTGATTCATACTCCAACAAATATATGCCCAAGAGTGGTATAGTGATGGGGCAAAATAACAACTAGTAGATTATTACCTGTGCTTCCTATTCAGAGAGATGTTTGTTTATACTGCCTTTCCCCCACTGACTTTATTTCATTTCTGGTAGCTTCTCAAGGGATAAACTGATAACCCTCTCTTTTCCTCAATCAAATATTCAGTGACCCATTTTTAAGCATACCAATAAAGAATAAGCTTTTCAAATACCCATGAATACCTCCATGGATTAACTGCATTATTTATTTCCCTAGTTAAAGCTACCACTGTATGGACACCAGTGCCTCATGTATATAATCTTGCTCCTCAAGAGGCTGAGATCTGAGCTTCACAGTTTGAAGCCAGACCTGCAGACAAATCCATAAGACGCTTATCTCCAATTAACCAGCAAAAAGCCAAAAGTGTGATGCAAATGATAGAGCACCAGCCTTGGGTGAAATAGCCTAGCAAGAGCACAAGGCTCTGAGTTCAAACCCTAGGACTGGCATAAAAAACGAGCAGAAACATGGACAATTAAGATTACCAGAGCTACGTAGACAGAATTTTAAACACTCACTTGGCAGAGTCCCTGTACTGTATGGTGCAAAATGAGGACTCTCTGAAAACCCACAAAAAATTGTGGTTATTATTGTAAATGTGCTCTAGCAGCAGGTCATAATCCACTAATTGTTCAAGCACAAAATGACAGGTTCATGTAAAGGCTTCTTTATAAGATGGTGGATATTATGTGTTTCAAGAAACTATCACACCTATCCCACATCTTCTAACTGGAAAGGAAAAAAATAAATAAATAAAAGTTGGACCTGTCTTTGAGATCAGCAAGAGCTATTTTGTTCCAATAATCAGTGATTTGTTTTTACATATCAGGATCACTTTGAAAGTGGGGGAGGCAAACTGTTGAGAAACCTGATCTTCTGCTTAGCCTGCGCAGCCAGGGAATTTGTTAGCTCTGGGCCATTCTTCACCAGCACCATTAAGTGAAATAAATCACATTAACATCCTGAAATTTCATTTATTTGAAAAATCCATTTCCCCCAACCTGAATTGTATTTGAATCATCTTCCTTGCAAAGTACTTTTGCACCCAATCCATATATCTTCTCATCGGCTGTATAAATCTCTTCCCATAAATACATTTCCCTGGACAATAGAGAAATTAGAGTGCTGCTAATAATGGAGGTAGTTGTCAAAAAATTAGGCATTCAGTAAAAGCAAACTGGTTTAGGAACCACAAGCAAATTGCACCTTGCTGTGTCCACAGATGAGAATGTCATATGAAACGTATCACAGCATTGGATCCTAGAGCTCTTTATAAGATCTTGTAGACTGAATAGTAAGGTCATGGCAAAACCACAGAACTACAGCCTACTTTTTGAAAAAAATGAAGCTTAAGCTGGGCGCCAGTGGCTCAGGCCTGTAATCCTAGCTACTCAGGAGCTGAGATCTGAGAAATGTGGTTCAAAGCCAGCCCAAGCAGAAAAGTCTCCCCGTGTGACTCTTATCTCCAATTAACCACTCAAAAATGAGAAGTGGTGCCATGGCTCAAGTGGTAGAATTCTAACCTTAAGCACTAAGAAGCTCAGTGTCAGAGACCAGGCCGAGTTCAAAACCCACAAATGACAAATAATATGAAGCTTAGCTCTTAAAACCAAACTCATAAAATCAATTGGGATGATTTTGTGTCTACAAGCAAAATATAAGAAACTAAAACCTTTACAACTAAAAGATAACATAATGGCACAGGATGCATTTTTTTCAATTAAAAAATTATTGTAAAGGTGATGTACGGAGGGAGGAGTTAGTTACATAAATCAGGTAATGGGTACATTTTTTGAACAGTATTATTCCCTCCCCCATTTTCTCCTAGTTTTTTTTCCTCCTGACCCCCACCCCCCCAACTTGTAAAGTTCATTTCCAACATAGTGTCTATTGAGTGTCACTGCTGAATTAGTTCAGCCTTCATCCCATCATTTCTGCACTTCCCCAAATCAAGTCAACTTACACGCAAGACAAAAGGGTACAGAAATCAAAAACAGTGACAAAAATCAAAAACAGTGACAAAAAGGGTGAAAAAAAACAGAAAAAAAGAACTGCAAACAGTGCAACAGGATGGATTTTAAACGCAACATGGGTGTATTCGCATGTGACCTCAGCTCTGAAGGAGAAATTGGCCTAACTGAAACACAGAGACTCAAGCTGACGGATGATGGGGAATTGGAGGGGTCATCAAAAAGGTTCCAGCATCTCCTTCGGCTTCTGAAATCGCCTTTGCTGACAGGGCCATCTGCTAGAGGGTAATCTCAGTTGGAATTCTCATTTCACACTTTTTTAACTCTCCTCAGATTTCGTGGTGGCACTCACATTGTGAAAGTTTATACAAGAAGCTGCTTT
The DNA here is from genome assembly GCF_000151885.1 of Dipodomys ordii. Taxonomy (NCBI): domain Eukaryota; kingdom Metazoa; phylum Chordata; class Mammalia; order Rodentia; family Heteromyidae; genus Dipodomys; species Dipodomys ordii. Next base: position 10,512,370 of record NW_012267254.1, read on the forward strand.
AGAGATAGATGAGTTTGTTCTAAAAGCACATCTGTATTTTTCAGTTTCAAGTAAAAGTCTCTCCCTCTAAGGGAGTCACATGAAGACAGGCAATTTCAGGAGTCAAGGCTATAAGGAAATATTGATTTAGAGGAGAAGGAATTATTGAGGCCATCAAATCATAGAAACCACTATTTTTGCTAAACTTCAGTTGTCCCTACTAAGCTAACTAGAAAGTAAGCCCTATTTCACATACTAGTTCACCTAGATGTAAGCAGAAATAATTCTACACAATTTTCCCCTTTTTTTATTAGACAATTTCATTATTGCACTTTCTCACATGTTCACAATGTATTCCAAATCAGTCTTATACCCTCTACCAATCTCCTTTTCTTCTTTATCCCCTTCCCAAAAGAATTTGGCATAATTTTTAAATACGTGGTATAGGTTTACACAGATAAAATAATCAATAGGAAATTACTTAAACAATCACAAATTAATAGAGTACAAAAAATATCCCTAAGCCGTGGGCCAGTGGTTCACAGCTGTAAGCTTAGCTACCCAGGAGGCTGAGATCTGAAGATTATGGTTCATATCTAGCTCAGATAGGAAAGTCCATGAAATTCTTATCTCCAATTAGCCACCAAAAAGCTGGAAGTGGAGCTGTAGCTCAAGTGGTAGATAGCTAGCCCTGAGCAAAAAAGCTCAAGGACAGAGACCTGATCCTGAGTTCAAGTTTCAGGACCAGCACATACACACACACACAAAAAAAGATTTTAAAAAAGAACTAGTATACCAATAATTTTGCACTGTTCTCATCTCTGAATTGAGAAGTATAGGAAGTACAGGTGTAGCTCAAGTGGTGGAGCACTTAGCGCATAAAAAAGCCAAGTAAGAGTTCTATCTCTTGAGTTTAAGACCCAGTACTGGCATAAAATTAAATATATAAAAATTTAAAAACATAAAAGGAGCTATATTATAAACTGATCTTTATTATCAGCAATAAATACAATAAAAGCAACTGACATTTCTTGAGATATCACTATATGTATTGCTATTCGTTAACTCATTTACTATTCATAACATTTTACCAGACTAGTTCTTATAATTATTCTCATCTGACAGATGAGAAAACTGAAGTAGAGAGCAACTACACTGCTAGTAATTAGTGATTACAATATTTGAATCCAGGCAATCGGGCTCAATAAACCAGAGCCATCTCCTAAGATCCTTTCTGGCACTAAGATTTTCTTGCCTGGCACACAAAGGGAATGTCATGGAAGTGAAAATGAAGACAAAGAAATTTAAATGAAATCTCAGAGGCCAATATTAAGATTGAAGATACAAGCTGTTCATTTTTAGGCAATGCTGAGATAAAAGTGAGTCTAAATAAACTTTTGATCTGTAAACTAGAGATATCAAAAAAAATAAATTAAATCTATGGAATTAAAATAGTGATCTTTTTAATCCAGTCCTGATTACCTTAAAACTAGTGAGGGTAGAGTAGCTACTTTAAAATCAGCTGTGACTTTTCTATCCCTTCTCATAACTTCATGAAAATTAAACACTGTGCATCTTCCAAATTCTGACGTGGCTGTTTGGCTCATCTCTTATTCACCTTCTGACTTCTTCAGCAGAAATTAAAGAGGTAATTCAGTTGTATTATGAGTTGAAATGCTAGAGAGTGTCCTTGAAAATTCACTCTTCTCCTCTCACAGAGGAAAGAAAATCAACTGGCGTGATTGTAGTTCCGAATCCAGCACCTCTGGTGGGTGGGGTCAGTTAAATCATATCAAATTTCTCTTTGTGTAGGCCAAACACAGCCAGCTATCTCTAATTGCCAATGTAGCATTATCCAATGAATTGAATGAACGTTAGATTAGAAGGTTTTAGGTGGCTTCCTCTGGAGCACTTAGAGCACAAACTCTTAAGAGCTTCTAGTTCTACCTAACCTTCAAAGCAGTTCTAACAAAATTACTCATGGCTCTCCAGAGCAATCTCCCATTTTCCTCTCTGGCCTCAGTGCAAAGACTCAAGCCTTTCTCTTTACTTCCATTTAGTATAGCTAGAAAAATAAGTAAGGAAAACCAGAGAATAATTTTCATCATACATATATCCTGTATTAAAGATGAACAAGTCTAGCTTTCTTTTTTTTACTTTGCTTTCTCCTTTTTATTTTTTTTATTTTTTTCCACTATAATAAATTTTTTATTTTATTTTTTTATTTTATTTTTATTTATTTATTTATTTTTTATTTGTGAACATACTGTACAGAGGGGTTACAATTACATGGGCAGGATAATGCGTACATTTCTTACCAAGCATTGCAGCCTCCTCCTTTGGTTTACCCTTTACATCCCTTCCCAGCCTCCCCCCTCCCCCAAGTCTAGCTTTCTTACCATAACATACAACTGACCAGTTGCCCAACTCAAAGGTCTTAATGTCAGTTATTCCAGAAAGAGACCCTTTTTCACTTAGGGCAATATTCACACTTCAATTCTTTTTCCTTTCCCCTCTTTTCCAGGGGAAGGTTTAGAGCAAGACTAGAAATAAGTACTGTTGGCCAATAATTAAGACAAGGGCTATTGTCTTTCAGAAAAACAAGCACAGATATAAAAACAGAGCATTCTCAACCTTGCTACAGACCTGAGCCAGCCAACCATGGCATTCAGTCTAGCTCTGATATCTGCCATAGAAACTGGCTGAATGTAACCCCTCTGCGCAGAGGTTGGGCAGGCTTCCCAGGAAAAACATTCATCTCTCCAGGCTTCCTACATGTAGTTTCCATGGTCATATGAGTTAGGAAGAAAGCTACAGCACCTCTCATTCCTTCATCCTCTCTCAACCTTTGATGAATTTTAACAATGACTTCTCAATCTGAGTTTAAATGAGTATGTCAGCAACACCAGTGCATCAACATGCATTATTCTGAACCAGAGAACACCCTTGGACACATCATAACAAAGAACATTAGGCAGAGTCTTTCTCTGCTTTTTCTTAGTGGATTTTAACAGTGATCACTGCTTATGTAGCTGTAATGACTTTATTAAGAAATGTGTTCTTGAGTAGTAAACTTAATCTATCAGACAAATAAAACCACGAATTTAGTTGAATTGGAAATCACTTGCTATTTTGGCTCTTTAACTATCATTAGAATATAAATTGTAACAGTTACAACCATCTCTCGGAGTACATGGATATTTTACAGCTGTTGTAAATGAACAGTATTACAGTTGGAGATACACAACTATAAAACCACAGGAAAGGTAGTTGAAGCAAAAACACCTGGTTTTCTGTAGGCCACCAAGCCCTGAGTATCAAAAGACAGGAAATATATCCTTTGCTATCGCATTTTAGGTGATCACAGCAGGTTACTGTATATTTATTCAATACACCACTACACACATTTACTACAGATGCCTTAAAAAGTCATGATTTTCTATCTGTAGCTCTATGTCCTGAATTAAATCCACCTCTGAAACTAACATTAATTTCTCCAAATAACTTGAGTATCTAATCACTAGTCTCTTGGATAGAATTCATGGCATGCAACATTTACTAGGTCATACATACAGATATATAGATATAGATATAGATAGGTAGCAGAAATTCAAAATTAGGGACAAATATCAGTAGTGCCAGTTGGCTGAGGATCTGAAATCAAAAGTGGCCTAGAAAGCCAAGTAAGGAGGAACAGTGAGCAAATGTTGTCATAGTATTCAATGTACACTATGCTAAAAAGGAACTATGCAACTTGTCAGGGATGTGAGAAGGAAATGGGGGGAAACAAAGGAAGAGGTGACACTGTTCAAGAAGAACTGTACGCATTATCTGACTTGAGGAATTGTAACATAACCCTTTTGTACAACTCCTTAATAATAACATTAAAAATAATTAATTAAAAATAAATGACACTTTTCTATAGAAACATGGGTAGATACTATGAGCAAGCAATTCATGGAAGGCATACTTGTGGTCAACATTAAAAAGAATTCAAACATATTAAAAAATCAAATAAATAAAAACGTAAATCACAGTAGCATGCTTTTATCCCACTCTCAAATCAGGAAACGTTTACTAACAGTGCTGGTAAAGATGTAATGAAAGGGCTCTTCTACTCCTAGTTAATGGGAATATGAATTTTTACAGTCTTAGTGCACAATAAAATAATCTTTCAAATTACATCAGGAGTCTTTTGATATGTTCTCATAGATGCAGTATTTTCACCCATAAAATTCTGTATTAGGGAAATATTTATTTATAAATATGTTCCATAAAACCAAAGATATGAAAGAAAAATGAAAAACATGAACTTTCCATGTGCAAATGGATAAATGTATATCTTCTAGTCTAATAACATGAATACTGAGTATAAACTTAACAGAAAATGTAGAATACTTGTAACTTTTAGTACAATCCTAATTGTGTGATTTAAATGTATGAACAAAGATTAAGAAAAGCTGGCACCAGTGGTTCAGGCCTGTAATCCTAGTTGCTCGGGAGGCTGAGATCTAAGAAACACAGTTCAAAGCCAGCCTGGACAGCAAAGTCTGCATGAGACTCTTACCTCCAGTAAACTACTCAGAAAAGCCAGAAGTAGTGCTGTGGATCAAAGTGTAGGACACTAGCCTTGAGCACAAAGAAGCTCAGGCACAGCACCTAGGCCTTGATTTCAAGCCCCAGGACCAACAAAAAAAATTTTCTTAAGTTTTTAAAAATATCATGACAGTGGGAGGGAAGCTGGGAAGGGAAAAAAAGAAAAAAAATATCATGACAGGATCAAGAAAATATGGAGCATATATATATATACATAATATGTATAAGTAATATGTACATATATTATATATATTATAATACATAATGGAATTCTATGCCTCCATCACAAAGAATGACACTACCTCATTTGTTAAGAAATGCAGACTTGGAAAAATTATATTAAGTGAAGTAAGCCAGACCCTCCAAAAAATAGGTCCTATGGTTTCCCTTATCTTAATAATGAGTATATGTCCCGGACAAGCAGAAGAGGTTAAAAGCTATGTACATATGACCACATAAGTTGAGGCTAAGCAAAATGAACCCCAAGATAGGGACAGAGGAGATTTTATCTTTCTTGCTGTTTTTTTTTAATGTACTTACAATGTATTATGTGATTTTTTTTTGTTTCTTTGTATGTTCTTCCCCCTGTTGTGACTGTGTTTAATTCCAGTGTCCTGCATCTTGTATATATATTTTTCTAATTTGGAGAGGGGACAGAAATAATAAAATGCTGAACTAAGGATACAGGTTGACTCATTGTAACAATGAGATGTACAAGACATTACCTTGAAAACGAACTTTACAACTTTGCAGGGGGGAGGGGAAGGGAGGAGTTGGAGAGGCGGGGAGGAAAGGGATGGTAGGGGAAAAACAAAGGAGGGGGCAACAATACTTGATGGGAAATGGAGTCATTGCCTTGCTCATGCACTGTTACCCCTCTGTACAGTATCTTTAAAATAAAATATATAAATATAATAAAAAAATTAAAAACAAAATAGGAAAAAAAGATCATGACAAAAAGTGTAAGATAAATGTGATGAAAAAAGTTTATTAAATTGCTAACACTAATGCTCAGTGGAATGTAAAATTACCAAGAATGATTAGTTTTGTACATTTTTTGTTTCCCAATTCTTATTCAGTAAAAAGTGATAACCACCTTTGTAAACAAGGAGAAGAGGTAAAGGAAATTATTTTTTTTTCATCAATTGTGGGGCCTGAACTCTGGGCCTGGGTGCTGTTCCTCAGTTTTTCAGCTCAAGGCTAACACTCTACCACTTGAGCCACAGACCCACTTCCAGCTTTTTTCTGCTTATGTGGTGCTGAGGAATCAAACCCAGCACTCTACCACTGAGCCACCTTTCCAGCCCCCAGAAATTAAAATGTACAAGATTACTGAGCATCGAAAGTCCAGAATCTTGTATTGACAATGTTGGCTTTGCAGTCATCAGATAAAAAAATCTTTCCAATCAGGATTTTGAACTTTGATTCCTGAGAACCTCTAGAAGTTTCATGTTTGAGTTTCAGCACAGTTCAAAGGTTGCCAAAAATGTTTATGTATGTGCATTGTGTGCATTTTTCTGAGGACAGAGTATATAGTTTCCAGGTCTTTAAAGGGATTTTTGACCACAAAAAATAAAAATTAACATAGATAATGTGTGAATGGATTTCTTCCTGCTTCATTAACCTGATATTTAACATTCTGTTTGGGATCATGTCAACAATGCTTATAGAACTAAATCTAACACACTAAACTAAAACCATGTTGGAATTTGACACATAGGTGTATCATAGGTCTATAGAAAATGAGAAGAGTTTTCATTATAGTAAAAATAGTAACTACCAATATTGTTTCACAGTTTACTTAGTAATCTCACAAATACCAACAACACTCTGTAGCATTAAGTAGTAACATCATATATAGGAAAACTGAAGCCGAGGTACAAGAAATGACTGGTACATAGACAAGCAACTGGATCTTAACATTTCTCAGAGTCTCTCCCTTTTCATTCTTGCCTTTGTTTCTGGCAAATATGCTTAGACTCTTTCAACTCGAATCCAAAGTCTGACTAGAGAGATAGATGAAGAGTACCTAGTAACTAACATGGTTGCAATTTTTTTGGTATCAAACTGTTTCAAAGTAAAAAAAAAAAGATTAAAAAAAAAGACCTACTCAAACGCAACTTTAAAGGAACAAAGCTAACTAAAATAAACAAGTTTTAGAAGCCCTTCGAGGCCATCTACCTACCTCTCTTTTCCACAGAGCCTTCTTCAGCACAATGACCAGAAGGGACTGAAAGCCCTTAATGATTAAAATCAAGAAACCTTTTTTTTCTAGAACACAAGAAAACTGTTTGAGTATTGTGTTTTCTCAGAGTTGTTATGCTGTAATAAGAAAGCCATCAGAGAAGTTACTGTGCGGTCTGCCAAGCACTGACATTACTATGCTGAAAATTGGAGACAATCAAGTCAGTGTTCCCATTGCTTTGGAAATGCAGTCTTTCTCTCTCTCTCTCTTTTTTGCTTAATTTTATTTACTTTTTATTCTTTCAGCTATTTACTTTTCTCATGTGGACTTAGTTGAATTCTATCAGAACCAAGCACAGATGTGTTTGACAAGCATAAGATGTGTTGTCTTTCACAGAATCCAATTCAAAGTCCCTTGACCTCTGGGTGGGTCAATGGCAAAAGACCCAGAGGGATGCTGTTGTGGAATAGGTGAAGCCTAACCAGAACCAAGCCAAACTATTGTTTCTAAACTCAGAATCCAAATGTAACTGCATGCTTTAAGCAGTTAGTGGTGCCATCCTTGCATATGCTAAAAGACCAATCAACGCTAGCCATGTTTACCTGTTGCCTTCTATGGAAATATTGTTGAGAGGCATTCCATCCATAGAAAATCCATATTTCCCTTTGATGAGTGTGAAATGCAAGACGAGCAGAACCATGGAGTCAAAGTAGCAAAATCTCCATATAAACTAGAGCAGGCTCACTGAGTTGCTCTTTTTTCGTTGATTTCTAATGCTGCTACTAATTCACCATTCTATTTTCCAATCACTTGATTATTAAAAAGGGAGAAGCAAATCCGGAAGCCCCACCCTTTACAAGGTATCTGACTCACATAAAATAAGATCATAGAAATATTGAAAATTATGATAGTTCATCTGAGTCTTTAGCTGAGGAAGAAATAATTGCCAAGCACATGTTGAAGGTAGGGAAGATGCCAGCTAATGTGTCCATAGCCGTGACCCTCCAAGAGTATACACCATGGTGAGGAAATAAAGCTAACTGGGCCAGGTGCCAGTGGCTCATACCTGTAATCCTAGCTACTCAGGAGGCTGAGATCTGAGGATCGGGGTTCAGAGCCAGCCCAGGCAGGAGAGTCAGTGAGACTCTTATCTCCAATAAACCACCAGAAAAGCAGAAGTGGTACTGTGGTTCAAGTGATAGAGGACTAGCCTGGAGCTGAAGTCCTCAGGGACAGCCCCAGGCCCAGAGTTCATGCCCCACAACGAACAAAAAAAGAAAGGAAGGAAGGAAGGGAGGGAGGGAGGGAGGGAGGGAGGGAGGAAGGGAGGAAGGAAGGAAGGAAGGAGAAAGAAAAGAAAGAAAGACAACTGATATCTGAAGAATTTGAAGCCATTAGGATTCTGAGATAATAGAGAGTTTATCTCTGGCAAATCAAGAAAAGCTTCATGATAGTAGATGTCTTAAATAAAAAATCAAAGCAGCACTTAAAATGTATGTTATGTCTCTTTTTGTAGGCACATAACAGAAATCTACTCTCCATAGACTTTGATCATATAACTCGTACAGGGAAGATCTATGATGACCATCGCAAATTCACCCTGCGGATTCTGTATGATCAAACAGGACGACCTATTTTATGGTCTCCTGTAAGCAGATATAATGAAGTGAACATCACATACTCACCTTCGGGATTGGTTACATTTATTCAAAGAGGAACATGGAATGAAAAAATGGAATATGACCAAAGTGGAAAAATAATTTCAAGAACATGGGCTGATGGGAAAATTTGGAGCTATACCTACTTAGAAAAGGTAAGTCCATGAGTGGGAACAGATGAGAATACTAAAAGTGTACACAATTACCCTTCACTTGGTGAGGACTGCAGGAAGAAAAGCTTGTTCTTACTTTTTCTGTACAAGTAACAACAAACATGGTGAGCTTCTTCAACTGTTTCCAGTTGAAGTTTGCCTAGTCCCACCCTCTCCCAAGTACTCGTTTAAATGGAGGTGTGGATAATTGGTTAACTCTCTTCTCATTGGAGTGTATTTGTTCATGCTCTTGAAAAAAGGGAGCTTTAATATGAAAGCTCATACAGAGGGGAAATAGCTAGAAAATCATAAAGCTGTGTATTAATATAGCTCCACTCTGGTAAAGGGCCTCTCATGCAAAGCATAAGATATGCTAATTTTGTTAGCATAGTCATTGAAAGTTTACTTGTACACATTGGAGAACTAATTTTCAGAAGGAAGCAGTTTCAGGCCATGATAGCAGGGAGGCCTCATTGGAAATAGACTTTACTGTGTCATGCATCTCCAATAGCATCCATAATAGGAGCTTGCAGCCTCTCTCTAGTTTAAAAAAGAAAAAAGAACACTAATCCCACCTCATGAAATATTTATTTGTGAGGCCTCAGCCCCCACACAGCAAAATGGTCTCTGGTCAGATCAGTATGAGCAATCAGTCTCTGTCTGCCATCTCTATCTGATCTCCTAAGATGATACCTCATGTTTCCCAACTTTAGCCATTCAACTCAATTGAACTTTTTCGTCCTGAATCAATTCCTGAGAAATTTACAAAAGATTTTTTTCCCTAGAGTGTTCAAGGGTAAATGAGTTCAATAGAACTTACAGAAGTTCTTAGAAAACTCACAGCTTACATGACAAAATGTCACAATTTGTGCTAAATGATGCCAAACCTTTTGATACAACCCTCAAACATTTTTTTTTAAGTTTGCCAGGTACTGGTGGCATATGCCTTTCATCCTAGCTATTTTGGAGGTTGAGATGTGAAGCTCATGCCTCAAAGCCAGACTGGGCAGCAAAGTCTGTAAGACTCTTATCTCCAATTAACTACCAAAAAACCAGAAATGGAGCTGTGGCTCAAGTGGTAGAGTACTAGCCTTGAGAAAAAAAAAACTCAGACAGACCCTAAGGTCAAGGCAAAAAATATTAGTAAGTCAGTGATAAAAACTGTTTTCCTAGTTCTCAAAGTCAATTGCTGGAAAACGTACCAAGCTAGAAATAACTAGGAAATAGCTAGGAAATAACACTGAGTTAACTCAGGAGATAAAGTAGGGAGTACTTTTCTAATCCACCCAATGTTCTTAATTTCTGAAGAAATTTATAGAATCCATAATTTGTCTCATACACTAAGAAAAATGCAGTCTTACAGACCATGTCTTTCTTCATTTGAATTTCTATAACAAGAATGACTGACAAGATTCTATGACTAATATCTATAAAATGTCAAACTTTTAAAAAAATTAGTTGAATCCAAACATTGTTAGTGTATATACATAGGCAAAATATTTCTTCAAGCATATATTGACAGTCTTTCTATGAAAAACAGATGTCACTCCTTCAGAGCTGGCTTCATTAGTTTTTCAGAACTGAATGTGACACCAATGAGAAGATTATTTCTCTTTCCTGAATTAGCTTTTTATTTGAGGAAAAAAGACAATCTGAAACAAATCTAACATGAATTATTTTTGCTATGGAAACAATGGGTGATACTTCTTTTTAAACACACATACACCAAATAAATATATATACATACATACATACATACATACAGGAGTAGTTGTACACATCTATAATCTCAGTACTCAGGAAATGGAGGGATGAGTATCTAGAGTCTAAAGATTCCTTGGACAACATATGAACACCCTGTCTAAGAACAAAGAGTCAGCCTTGATGCTACACACCAGTAATCAGCTAGGAGGCAAAAGGCAGGAATTTCACCAGTTTAGAGACCAGCATGGACTACACCTGGGTGGGGCTAACAAGTTCAACAAGAAATGTACTCACTACCTTACTTATGTAACAGTAACCCCTCTGTACATCACCTTGACAATAAAATTTTTTAAAAAGAAAGAACAAAGGAAAGTTGGAGAAAACTAGGAAAGAGCAAGGGAAAGGGTGACATTCCAAAAGGAAATGTACTCTTTACCTGACTCATATATCACCTTTATAATAACAATTAAAAAGGGGCACGGGGAAAAAATCAGAACAAAAAATTTGTGAGACTAATGTCTACATTGGACAGAAATTTACCTTATTGCGTTATTGACATAGAACAATACATCAAGAAAAAAACCAGGGATTTCCAAAAACTAGTTTAGGGATCACTGGAACAAGCCAAATCATTTAGCCTTTTAGTTGACTTTTGTTTTTATTTCATGTTAAATTTGTTCTCCAATTAAAAAGGTAGTCCCTTATTTAATCAATCCTATTATGCAAAACTAAGAAGCTACATAATATATAATTATAGAATGGTTCCTTACTTTCAAAAACCAATTTATCATGAAATTGATTTTAATAATATTATTATCACCCATGATAATAACTAATTCACTGAATGGAGGTGGTGATTCAATTAAATAAGTTAATATAAAGCAGCAAGGTAGAGAAATGAAGTGCTTAGCTGGCACTTACTGCCACTTGAAAGTATAGAAAACAGGAAAGAACAAAAGAAAGAGGAAAGACAAAAGAAAGAAAAGCAAAGTGTTTTTGAAAAAGAAGGAAAGGTGTCTGAAATTGCACGTAATTTTTTCAGTGACTTGATGGCATTTTGGGACACTTTGTGTTCTTTCTCATTTCCCATTGTTTGTTTAGTAATATGAACTTTGCTGGCTCATTCTTTCCCTAAGACAAGAGCACAGCAGAGACACAGAGGCTGGTCCTTGCAGTATGTCTTAAAGTAAGAATTTACAAACTTAAAAACCTACCCCCACATACATGTAGCATTACTCTGTAAAGTTGCTTGACTTCCCATGGAGTAAATAAAAATTATATATATCGTGTTAGTGTGCAATGGTTTATAGGCATTTGGAGAAAAATAATTATTTAGGTAACGGCTCTTGTTGCTTAAATGATCTCTTCTCTATTAAAAAATCAATTATTGTTTCTTAAATTTTCTCTGTGTGCCCATTAATTCTCTGTCTTAATTTATGACACTTCTGAGTTAATTATATTTTGAAGCTAAAATTTTATATTACAGTAAATGTAAATCTTTCAGTTCCCTAAAATCATTCTTATTAACTTCATTTTTAATACATTTAAATGTATTTTATAATCATTTAATAAGATGCTGTAGTCTTACACATTTGCATGAAATTACCTATTTGGGGCTGAAATTTTTCAAAGGATGCCTACAGAGACAGAGTGAAGTCTTTAGCTTACAAGTGGCCTCACGCTGCCATCTGGTGGCCATTCATATGCTGTGCATTTTTCTACTCTAGAAATGAACAATAGAAATTTCTTGTTCAACTAAATACATGGTCATGATTGTTCTTTTTTCTTTGCGAAGATCACTGCTGTGATCAATTAAATAGTAGGGTCAATGAAAATAATAAAATCTTCACATTCCATTATTGAGCTAATAAGAAATGGCTTTATAATCCTACCTGAACACTGTGGTCACTTGATTGTTTCATAAGCATTGTTATTGAACAAACTAATAACAATGACCTCCCAGAGTGAAAAGGCAGACAAATAGAGCTAAATGCTATTCCAGAAACACAAGGCTACATTCATGAGATTTGTTATCACATTATCCACATTCTTGCTATTGGCAGAGAGCTTTAAAGGAGTAAAGCTTTAAAACATACCCAGGACCTTCTAAGACAAGTCAACATCAATTGTCACCATCCAGGAGCAAGATTCAGGCAGCAGTTAGTGCAAGCTGGAATATGAGTGCAGTAGGAAGAACATGATAATGCAATATAAAAAAAGGCTTGGCTGAAGCTGGATGGAACTAGATAATGGGGGGTGAGGGAGGGTAAATGGTAATTGTCCCTGGCTCAAGTCAAAAGTGACAGTGACAGATGTCACTTTTTCATGACAACTTGACAGAACAGAATGAAAAAGAGCTGGGAAATCTGATTTTCAGCCCAGAGGTAATGCAAAGTCATTTTCCACCAATTCTTTTATAAAGTCACTCTGCCACACCTTATCCCACCTCACCCCCTCCCACTTCCTGTCCCAGTCAGGAAAATTCTCTGCTGGTGCTATTGAGTTCTACCTTGTTCAGGAAAATCAGTTCCTACATCCATATCCAAAGGCACAAAACAAGATTTCCAAAGTCTCATGGGCACACACACACAAGTCCTAGAGCTTTAACTCAGGGCCTGGGAACTGTCCCTGATCTTTCTTGCTCTAGGCTAGTGCTTTAACACTTCAGCTACAGCTCTACTTCTGGCTTTTTGGTTCTTGCTCTAGGCTAGTGCTCTAAAACTTCAGCTACAGCTCCACTTCTGGCTTTTTGGTGGTTAACTGGAGATAAGAATCTCAAGTTCAAGCCCCGTGACCACCAACAACAAAAAATATGGACTTACCTGTCCTGTCCAGGCTAGGTTCAAACCACAATCCTCAGATCTCAGATTCCTGAGTAGTTAGGACTACAGGTGTGAACCACCAACAACCAGTGGTCTCGTGCTTTTTGTTCAGGAAGGTTTTCAGAGGTCACAATAATGGAACTGCAGACTGTAGCAAGCTGCAGGTTATTCACAGATGAAAAATTGACAGGATTGTGCACTTACCTCTGGTTCTTCTTACTACTGGTGAAAATGAAAGAAATAACTAGGAAGGTAAGATTGGGAGGATTATGGTTTGAATTAATCCTGGTTAGAAATTAATCCTGGTTAGTGTGTAAACTCCCTTCTCCACTGAGGCATGCACCTGTTTTCTCAAAATACTCTGGAGGCTGAGACTGATTCTAGGGTAGCCAAGGTTGGAAAGTCCATGAGATTTCATCTCAATGGAAAAATGGTACATGCCTGTCATCCCATAAAAGACAAGGATCCTAAAGTAGGAAAATTGCAGTGTAGGAGCATACTCAGGTGGGAATGAGCTTCTATCTCAAGTATTAACCAATGAAAACCAGGACTGATGTCTTGGTTCAAATGGTAGAGCACCAGCCCAACAAGCATAAGGCCCTGAATTCAAACCCTTGTACTGCTAAACAAAAGCCTATTTATTGTAATGGTATAATTTGTTTAGTTGTCTTTCTCCTCTTTTAAACTGTAAGTTGCATGAATACAGAGCAGTTATTGTATATTACTGTATACTCAAGGGTCTGCCACACTTGGGCCCATATATTTATGTTGAATAGATGAATGTGTATTTACTTTAATCTGCTCAACTGTAGAAGGACTTATGGTATTTTTGCCTTTGTCTTGTTTCAGTCTGTTATGCTTCTCTTGCATAGCCAGCGGCGTTACATCTTTGAGTATGATCAATCAGATTGCCTGCTTTCAGTCACCATGCCTAGCATGGTGCGCCACAGCTTACAAACCATGCTTTCAGTGGGATACTATCGGAATATCTACACTCCACCAGACAGTAGCACCTCTTTCATCCAAGACTACAGTCGAGATGGACGACTGCTACAGACTCTACATCTGGGGACAGGGCGCAGAGTTTTATATAAGTACACAAAGCAAGCAAGGCTTTCAGAGATTCTTTATGATACCACTCAGGTCACACTGACATATGAAGAGTCTTCTGGAGTGATTAAGACAATACACCTGATGCATGATGGATTCATCTGCACAATTAGATACCGGCAAACAGGTTTGTGATGAAAGGGTATCAATGTGTTTATCGAAATCGTATTCTCTTTTAGAAGATTTTGATGTTCAGAAAGATACATGCTAACCTATGACCTATGTTTAATGTAAAAGATTTTGCTTTTTGGTCAAATTAGCTTTCATTGAAAATTTAAAACATGTTATCATCATCATCCACCTGAAACTTAATTCTTTTGAAACATTCATTTGTCTTTCTCTCAATTCTCAAGAATGCTGCAATCTAATACCTGCTCAGAGTGTTCTTACTCCTTTCCCCACAGATGCAGTTATAAGATATCAATCTCTAAAACTAGCTCAAGCCCTATGTAACCTCTGGAAGATGGAACTGATGACAACACTTAGAACAATAGAGTGTATGTCATTTGGGGGGTTTATAACATGCCCAAATTGAGTTACTTTAATGCTGGATGTTGTGAAAACACTACCCTCTGAGTTGATAGCATGATATGAAAGCATTTTGGTCAGTGATTCTACCAAGAGAGCCTGCTCATAATATCAATTTCATCATCTCATGCTACTTGATGGGCTATTACTTCTGTAGTTTATATAATTAGATCATTCTAGAATTATTCTATTTAATGTTTTTTTCTGCATTTGGTGATTACCACTATAAGAACATGTATTTCTGGTGTAAGACATCAGAGGCTAATCTATAATATCTTATTGTGAATGTTAAAAGTGTCAATAATACAATAACATTAGAGCTTTCAGATTATTCCATATGTAGCACCTGGCTTTTTCCCTCATGATTTTTATTTTGATTTACTACAGGACCTCTTATTGGACGACAGATTTTCAGATTCAGTGAAGAAGGTCTTGTGAATGCACGGTTTGACTACAGCTACAACAACTTCCGTGTCACCAGCATGCAAGCTGTTATCAATGAAACCCCTTTGCCCATAGATCTATACCGATATGTCGATGTCTCTGGTAGAACAGAGCAGTTTGGAAAATTCAGTGTAATTAATTATGATCTCAATCAGGTCATAACTACCACAGTGATGAAGCACACAAAGATCTTCAGTGCCAATGGACAAGTCATTGAAGTCCAGTATGAAATCTTAAAGGCGATTGCCTATTGGATGACTATTCAATACGATCATATGGGCCGTATGGTAATATGTGATATAAGGGTAGGAGTAGATGCCAATATAACAAGATATTTCTATGAATATGATGCTGATGGGCAACTTCAAACTGTTTCTGTAAATGACAAAACTCAGTGGCGTTACAGTTATGATCTCAATGGAAATATCAACCTTTTGAGCCATGGCAATAGTGCTCGCCTCACTCCTCTCCGATATGACCTCCGAGACCGCATCACCAGACTAGGAGAAATTCAGTATAAAATGGACGAAGATGGCTTTCTGAGGCAAAGGGGGAATGACATATTTGAATATAATTCTAATGGTCTGCTGCAGAAAGCCTATAATAAGGTGTCTGGCTGGACTGTGCAGTATTACTATGATGGGCTTGGGCGACGTGTTGCCAGTAAGTCCAGCCTTGGCCAGCACCTCCAATTCTTTTATGCAGACCTTGCCAATCCCATAAGAGTTACTCATCTGTACAACCATACAAGCTCTGAGATTACATCTCTGTATTATGATCTCCAAGGTCACCTTATTGCCATGGAATTAAGCAGTGGTGAAGAATATTATGTAGCCTGTGATAATACAGGTACCCCACTAGCTGTCTTCAGCAGCCGAGGTCAGGTCATAAAAGAGATTTTGTATACACCATATGGAGATATCTATCATGACACTTACCCTGACTTTCAAGTCATCATTGGTTTTCATGGAGGACTCTATGATTTCCTTACTAAATTAGTGCACCTGGGGCAAAGGGATTATGATGTTATTGCTGGTAGATGGACAACACCCAATCACCATATATGGAAACAGTTGAACCTCCTTCCTAAACCATTCAACCTCTACTCTTTTGAAAATAATTACCCCGTGGGAAAAATTCAAGATGTTGCAAAGTATACCACAGGTATTTATACACTATAAAATGAAGCTAAACATCAGCTAACTGAGTGCTGTTTATTTTATCACATTATCTTGACACCTTTGTAAATATGTTTCCTCTTCCTGCCAGTTGGCCCACAAGTTTGCTTGCATTCACTATCTTCCTTTGTTTCTAGAGTGAACAGAGGGTACAGTGAAATGTGATGCTTTTGCACCCTGGTACATTTTTTGTCTTCCTTTTTAGCTATTTCTGTCTCGGTATTTCTTTCGTATACACTTATGGATCTCATTTCACAAAAGGAAAAATCAGAATTAGGTTATGTGAAATAAATTGAGCATCACAATCCATGTAATATTAGAATCACTACCTCATTAGATGTTTCAGCGAGGTATACTGAGCCTATATCTGTCATTATCCATGAGTCCAAAGGTTTCCCTGAAGTATGAAGAACATGAGTTTTACAGTGAATAATACTGAGGTGTGGGGGTATATCTCCACCTTCCCATTGTCTACACATGCTAAAGGCAGGAAAGCAGCTTTCAATTTTGTATGGGATTCTTTTCAAATTTTTTCTTTTAAATTTGTATCTTACAGACATTGGAAGTTGGTTGGAGTTGTTTGGTTTCCAGTTGCACAATGTGCTACCTGGATTTCCCAAACCAGAATTAGAAAACTTGGAATTAACTTATGAGCTTCTCCAGCTTCAGACAAAAACTCAAGAATGGGATCCTGGAAAGGTTAGTCAAAAAGTTTGAGTACCCTATATAGCTGAAAAAGAAGAAGAGCATTTAACATTATTCTTTACATATGTTTGCTTATTGATTTATTGAGACTTTTGGATATTCTTTGAAATATGCATGATTTGTGAGGAAGGAAACCTCCCTGTAGAAATTTGTGTTTTAAGAAAAGGAAAGAACATGAGGTTACTTGATGACTGCTGCATGATAAACAAGAGAGAACGGAACTTTTTAAATTTTGGAAATGATCTTATTACCAATGGTAATAATGGATTCTATAGAGAGGAAAATGTTACAGAGAGACCTGAAAAATATGAGTTTCAATGGTCAAGTAACATGGAGCATGAGAATGACTGAATAAGATTACTCTGATAATCACAAAGTAGGCAAACAGCAAAACCATGACATCAAATACTATAAGGAAAAAATTTCTGGAAAAAAAAGAGGAATATGAAAACATTCAAGAAAACAGATGATCTCATCAAGAGTGTCAGGTACACTAGAAATAAGAAAATCTAAGAAGATCTATGTATGCAAAAAGTGGTTTCAAAAAACTAAAGTTGAAATTTGGGTAGGATTTGAAATTTATGTCAAAAAATTATAAGAGAAAGGAAATTTCATGTCCATGCTGTACTCTTATCCTGCTTTGTAAATTACATATGTGTGTTTTTAAAATTAAAAATCCTTTTTAAAAAATATGTTCTAAATGTTGGCAATTGCAGGATATTTGGAAGTTTATTAGTCTTTATTTCTTAGCATGGTTGAAAATAGCCCAAATGAAAAGATTTTGTTCAAGTACACACAAAAAGATCAATGAATGGCTTGTTATTTTCCCATAGCCATTAGTACAGTCATAAGCAGTTAAAAGCAAGAACTATGCCTTATGTCTTTGTATACCTCACTGTGCCTAATGTGTTACTATATATGAAATAATAACATCTAATATCAGTTAATAAAAATAAAGCAACTGGGTGCCAGGAGCTGATGGTACACACCTGTATTCCTAGCTACTCAGGAAGCTGAGATCTGAGGATCATGATTTGAAATCAGCCTGGACAGAAAGTTCTGTGAGACTCTTAAAGGTCTGTGAGATTCTTATCTCCAACAAACTACTAAAAATGGTGGAAGTAGAGTTGCTAAAAAAAATTCAGGGACAGCATCTATGCCTTGAGTTCAAGTCCCAGGACTGGCACAAAGTAAAAAAGAAATCTTGGTTTGAGAGCAGCCTTATAGTTCTGAAATCCTGTGTCAATTCTGAACCTATTTTCCTACCAAGATAAAAGAATGCTAGGTAAACAGTCACCGGCTATCCTTTTCCCAACTTTGAAAAAGAGATTCTAGACTTGGCTTGTTTTGTTTTGTTTTAATTCCTCATGGGAAAATTAAAGAGAGAAGAAAACAACCTTGCTACCCCCCTGTGTATAGTACATGTTTAACTGTGTATTGCATCTGTCTTGTGTCTTTTCCTAGACCATCCTGGGCATTCAGTGTGAGCTCCAGAAACAGCTGCGGAATTTCATTTCTTTGGATCAACTTCCTATGACTCCCCGATACAATGAAGGGCGGTGCCTTGAAGGAGGGAAGCAACCAAGGTTTGCTGCTGTCCCTTCTGTCTTTGGAAAAGGTATTAAATTTGCCATCAAGGATGGCATAGTAACAGCTGACATTATAGGAGTAGCCAATGAAGATAGCAGGCGGCTTGCTGCCATTCTCAATAATGCCCATTACCTGGAAAACCTGCATTTTACCATAGAGGGGAGGGACACTCACTACTTCATTAAGCTTGGGTCTCTAGAGGAAGACCTAGTGCTCATCGGGAACACTGGGGGGAGGCGGATCTTGGAGAATGGAGTCAATGTCACTGTGTCCCAGATGACTTCCGTGTTGAATGGGAGGACTAGACGGTTTGCAGATATTCAGCTGCAGCATGGAGCCCTATGCTTCAACATCCGGTATGGGACGACTGTCGAAGAGGAAAAGAATCACGTGTTGGAGATTGCCAGACAACGTGCTGTGGCCCAGGCCTGGACTAAGGAACAGAGAAGGCTGCAAGAAGGGGAAGAGGGGATTCGGGCATGGACAGAGGGGGAAAAGCAGCAGCTTTTGAGCACTGGAAGGGTACCAGGTTATGATGGATACTTTGTGTTGTCTGTTGAGCAGTATCTAGAACTTTCTGACAGTGCCAACAATATTCACTTTATGAGACAGAGCGAAATAGGCAGGAGGTAACAAAAAAAATCTCTGCCTTTGCGTCACCAAAGACTGCCTGTTTTTAAAAACATGAAATGGTTTGTTGTATTGGTTTTCTAGATCAGAACTCTGTAAATGTAAATATGGAGGAAAAACATATCCAACTGCCTTTCAATGTGACGGAAGATGGTATTTTAATATTGTTTGTTTAAACTCTTTAAGAAATGACAGAGATTTTTAGTTCTTGTGTGGCAGTATTCAAAAGAACACAAGCTGAACTCCAACAGCTAAACAATGTTTTCTGGAAGCACCACATTAAATTTGTCAAGCCATGCATATGTTCAACTATACAGGAAGAACACAATGTTCTCTATCTCTATTGTGACATCAAGTTTCATATCTAACTATTGGCAGGACTTGCGAGCCTCTGGAAAAGGTGGTGCAATAGTATCTGAACCTTACTTACATCTTGAAAGACTGCCAGCCCTTTCACATTTTCCAGATCTGTTATAGGAAACTTACAAAGAATTGTAAAATGTCCTCAGACACCATCTCCTAGAATCAGGACCCATTTCCCTCCTTCCCCGGTTATTCCTCCTTGCTTGTTAAAGTAAATGCCATGTTGTTGTGCTGTGTTTTGGCGTGTGGTGGCTAGATTCTGTCTTCCATGCCTCTCTGTGGGTGTGGCAAGTAGCCTGAAGAGCCACTATTTGCTTGTGTGGGCATGATACCAAAATAGCTGGCAAATGTGACCTCTTTCACATGACTTGTTTGACTCAGTGTTTAATCAAATGGCCCAGCTGCATTGGTGTCGTGTAAACATAGATTTTTATTAACCTGGGTAGGAATTTCTCATTTATATATAGGGTGTGTTTTGGTCATAGTTTCACCTTAGTGATTCAGTATTTATACACTAATTCAATGGTTTTGTGCACATGAAAGGTAGTTTGCTAAAGTGTATGATCGTGGCACATAAAAAGAGGCTTTAGTAGGCACAAGGGCCTGGGATGCTGATAAGTACATTAACTACTACTGCAGAAATTTATAAGAGCTCAAACCTTAAAGAATAGTGAAAGTACCAAAGGGAAAATCAAACAAAATTTAACAGCAGTTATTACCATATTATTTCATCCCACTTAGTTTCATCTTTCAAATGTCCCATTCTGTACTGAACCTCTCTCAGACGTATTCAGAAAATTGAATTAAGTGAACCCTTTTCAACCTAAAACATTTCAACAAATTACATAGAAACAGATGAGTTTTTACAAATCCAAATTTCTATAATTATTTCATTTTCTTTACTCCATTTATTTTTATTTAGTCATGTCTTTGTCAAGGAAAATGTTATGTCCCAGGTGGGTTATTTGTTCTATGATCATTTAAAGTTTAGAGCTAGATCAGGATTGGTGTGAGTAACAACTGTATTTTCTCAATCTGTCTGACTCCTGCAGTAAAAGAAGTTCTTAAGTGTACTGGGGGATTTGTGCCCTGTGAAAAAGAGATAGTTTGTAAAATGCTGTGTAATTGTAACTTACAACAATGTGCCCAATAGATAATTCCCCTGAGCCAGCTTCTGCACTTTCATCACCCAGTCAGAACATATGCTGTCTGAAGGAGAATTTATGATGGAATGTTTGTTTGGATTTTTTCCAGCTACTACCTAAATACAGTATGGGGTTACTGCCTTGCTTAGTGATGACAGTTTCATTGGAAATATGTAAAATCAGAATCCTGGCTTGTGTTAAGTTTTTTAAGGAGTCTGTTTTTATCTCCTAAAGAAGAATGTGAGGAAAGGGGGAAGACAGTAGGGAGGGTATTCTCAAACATTTCATTTTTAAAATTTTCAGATTGGGACTATTTCATTCTTATATATGAAGCGGGAGAAAGAAAGAGAGAGACAGAGACAGAGAGACAGGGAGAGAGAAATTCATGGTGAACTCATTTCTGTATTTGGAAGCACACCAGCTCAAGATATCGATAACCCAGAATAAAATCATATCGTTGAGTTTTTCCTGAATCAGGCCTGTGTTTTCTGTATAGCATTTATCCAAGTTGGAAATCTGAAATCACTCACAAACTTGCTGAGAATTTGAATACCTCCACACTAACCTAAAAATAGACCTTAATTTCCTAGACCTTCTGATGTTCTTTAAAATCAGTGAGAAAATAATTTGTTAACTGTATATAAAGAGTTCATTAAGTGTGATGATGTATTTTATCTCTAATCCAAGATGTCAATATTAGAGTCTATTTTAGTTATATTTTAAGTGATTATACTTTTTTGCAATTCGCTGATGATGTATCATTTTCAAACTGCTTTAAATATCATTAGAAACAAATATTTGGAGCTTTTTACTTAATAGTAATTAT
The DNA here is from genome assembly GCF_000151885.1 of Dipodomys ordii. Taxonomy (NCBI): domain Eukaryota; kingdom Metazoa; phylum Chordata; class Mammalia; order Rodentia; family Heteromyidae; genus Dipodomys; species Dipodomys ordii. Next base: position 10,533,985 of record NW_012267254.1, read on the forward strand.
CTTGTACTGTGCATTTCTAGTTTGTAATACATATTTAGTTAGTTTGTGCCTTTAGTTTCTTAACATTATATTTGTATTATATTCAGGAAATGCACTTTTAATCACTTACAACTGTGATTTAATACTGCCTTGAATTATTACTCTCTTTAAAACTCCCAAAGTTTGGGGGAGGAAAGAAAAATAACCCAAAAGTTTAGCACTTACAAGTAGTAAATCTAAAAGAAACATTTTGGAATTTCTTAATAAGAACATGAAGATAATTGAGTAGATAATGTCCTATTCAGCAGGATAGAAGGAATGCCTTCACTGACTTTTATTTCTGAAGCTTAAATTAAGGGGAAAAATATTCATTTGTATTTCCTGATGAAAGCAAAACAACTTTAAGAGAAATATATGTATTTCTCACACCCAGAAGACAGGTGGCTGACACTGCATAGCCACCATTCAAATAAGTCAACATGAGAGCACATTAATTGGACTCTTGCTTGAAGAGAATGCTGGGATGGAGGCAGGGAATTCTCTAATTGCTTCTTTCCTGAGGCCCAATCCATTTGCACTTTTTTGGTTTTTGTTTTAATTTTCCTCTTGCACTACTGTCTAGAAATCCAAATGAACTAAAAAGTTCAAAGTTGAAGAGATATTTAAATGCATTTATTTTTAGTTCTCATTCTAATTGTTATTCATCATAAGCATGAGTCCTGAAGGAAAGGAAAATAAAATTCAACTCATACTTTCAGCCAAACATTTACCATAGAAAGAAGTATATGTTTTATTTTAAACCCAAGAAAAATAATGTATAAATAAGTGTGTCATTTACTGTCAACTTATCTAGAAGATCTATAATATATAAACTACATATATATAATATAATGTATACAACATAGCCAAATGTATGAAAACTTGACAATGTATAATTTGGAATTCACATGCTACCTACATAGACAGATTTAAACTTAAGTTATACTTTTTAATAAGACTTTTTTCATGACTGATTTCTACTTTTCTTTTTTTTCTTCCTTTCCTTTATTTTGTTTTTAAATCAGACCAGGCCCCATTGTAATATCACCTGAGAGAGTAAGGGCAAAGTTTTACATTTAAAAAGGCATGTTTATGTTAAAGACAATTTAATAGAGATTAATGGTGATGTAAGGAAAAGTACAGTAATCAATTATTAAAGAAAATTTTGGAAAGATTGGACAGTATTGGATCTTGTGGGAAAGCATAAGGCTACAGACTGGATGTAACATTTTTGTTTTCTTGGAAGAACTGACATACACAAAGCTGACCTGACTACTGCTACTTCAGATTTCAGACTGCTTTTCCACAGCTTTCTGTAAGGTTCTTTATTCTGCAAAGAAAACCAAACCAAAAAAAAAAAGAAAAGAAAAAAAAAGAAAAAAATGACAAACAGTAAAACATAAACAAAAAAACAAAACAAACAAAAAAGCATTCAACCACAAAATAGTGACTATTATTTCACTGTGTCCTTCATGTGAAAGCTATTAAGGACCAAATATACTACTGTGTGTAAGAAGAAATTACTTCCTAAACAGTAACTAAAAATACTTAGAGTTAAACTTGCTGTGGATTTTGTTTTGGCAGTTGTCACCTTACGTATTTGTCAAAGGAAATGTGTTTGGCAGTAAAAAAAAAAATCTTTCCTTAGATGTAGTGGTGGAGTTTAACCTCTTAAATAAATGTTAGTATATCAGATTGTGTCCTTGAAAAAATATTTTACTTGTATGAATCATGGCAATGTCTAAATCTTTACTATTCTTCTGGTGAAAGTATCAGTAAGAGAGAAGGTGAAAAAGAGAAGTACAGCCTTTACATCAGAAAAGTATTCTTTTTAGCTGCTTACTTTCTCATGAAAAGTAAAGATGTTTACAATGTATGCCAAGATTTTCAGTTTCTATATAACAACAGTTAGAGGTTCTAATCATACTGAAAATTGTGTTACAATGGCCTGAGCCATGTTGCTAGGAAACAATAGGTTCCAATTTTGTATTCCTGCTCTCACTCCTGTGCTGAAAGTGACTGGATACTGTACAGGTTCATGTTCTCTGGCTGCAGTTAAATGGTCTTTTGCATTTTGCTCTGGCTTTCAGGCCAGAAGCATGCATTTTTCTACAAGAGCATCACAACAACATGCTGTAAATATTTAAAGTTAAACATTATGTGTCGATATTTGAAAGAAAAGTACTTTGAATATTTCATTTTTAAAAAATAAAACTGCAAATGAGCCCTGTGTACCATTTTATTCATGCGCCAAACTGCATTGCTGAGTCCATCTGGTCACCTGAGATAGGTAGGGTAAATAAAAAACACCACATCATCTTGAAAATATAGGTACAAAAATCCAAAAGGCATGAATTTGAAGCAAAATTCTGTTCATTTTTATTTTCATACAAATAGGATCTATGACATAAATGACTACTTAATAAACAAAGAAGGGTAGCTACTGTGGATTTAAATGCATCCACGTTATGACATTTTAATAGGTTTCATTTTGATGCCTTTCACAGCAATAAAGAAAAATAGAAGGGGGAGTGGGCAGTGAGAGAGAGCTAGGAGAAAAGAACACCCAGATGACTGGCAAAAAATGGATACGAGAGTTGGAGATAGAAATCATGACAGACCAAAAAAGAAAAAAAAAACAGTAAGCTCTTCAGAGGCCCTACACTACAAGTCATTGCAATTGCCATTTATCACTCACTTTCCACTAGAAGATATTTCCAAGTGACACTGGAAAAGCTGGCCAACAGATCTTGAAAAATTCAACTAGACAATAATGTGGCATATATACTCCAAACTACCCTTGACTGAAACTTAGAATTTATATCACTTCAAAATGCCCTGCTGCTTTTCTAATCAATAATATGTATATGTAATATCATATATATGGCATCACACATATGCATACACACACAGAGGCACACATGTACAAAGACAGGCTGAAAAGATTATGGAGCAGAAGATAATCTTGGTATCAATACATCTCATCAGCAAAATGGAGGGTTATTATTATAATCACTTGGGAATATTTCAAACTATGCATTCCCCATTGACCCTCAGAGTTAAAATAAGAAGATAGGAGTTTTTATTCCTATTACACAGCAATCACTAAAGGAAAATGAGCTTTTTCTGTGTCCCTTCCCTATTCACTGTAGATTAGAGAGATCTTCAAATATCAACACCATCAAACATTTAATAATATTACTACTTTAAGGTTATATGATTCTGGTAGTACAATAATCCTTTGAGGGTAAACAAGACTTCAGTATTCCTACTTGAAAAACACGATAAGAGTAACAAACTGTCTTATATAAGTTCACAAAGATAATCATTGGTAAAACTGAAAGGAAATGTCAGGTCTCATGTACTCTTGCTTTAACACTGAATATGGCACCAACTTCTATCATGTTATAAAAAATCAATTCAATCTTGGGATGGGAGGAGCAATCAAGGGGTGTGTGTGGGTGTGGGTGTGTGTATATATGTATGGGCACGATCCATTTGATCATGTTTGTTATACTTTTCTACATAAATCTCCAAATGACTGAATGAAAAAAAATTCTGCTTTTTACTACATGTTTGACCAATGACCCTAAATTATAAAAGTGTCCAAATGAGGTAGTTTAACTTCACCCCCAGCTTCAGGTTGAAAATTAATGGATTCCCACTAACTACAAGTGCAAACATAGGTTAAAAATGTTCTAATTTATAGCACCCGAACAGGAAAACTAAGCATCCTGTAACCTTGAAATGCTCAAGGGCAAACTTGAGTTTTATTATGAATAGATTTTGGATTCTGAGCTAACAACATGAATCACATAAGAGGTCAGTAAATATTGAAACATACTTAACAGGATTATAAACGGTTTCTCACATTTTTTACAATTTTCTGTACATTCTACTTCAAAGAATATCTTTATTCCAGTCCTTTATTTGTACTAGATGACTTAATCAGAGGAATTCTCTGTAGATTTGTTCTACCTGTTTACTATCACAAGCATTCTTGCCTGTCACAGTTAAACAGAAATTATCTAAGCAGACAATTATCTTATCTCTTAAGAACAAATTTCAGAGGAAATGAACAGGTATTTCATAAGCTGTGGACTTGCTGACATACCTTTTTCCCTAAAGAGGACACACTTAGAATTATATATATATTTTTCTACTTTGACTCCACATGTACATGTTAATATGGAAATATTTTAGATACAGCCAGGATATGATCTTTCTGTAAAAGTGTAGTCTATTATATACTGGAAACTAAAAAAGATGATCACATTGGGAAGTAAAAAATGCAATAAATTTGATAAATAAAAGTAAAGCCAAAGGGGATGGAAGTATGTTCATCAACTGGGAAGTTTTATCATACTTAAATCAGAAAAATATTTGCCTTTTCTAGGAAATTGGTTTAACAACCTTTATCATGCTTCAGTTTGATGACTAGCACCTCTCTAAACATTTTAGATGGATATACTAAAACAAAAGTAGTTTGATAAAGTTTTCAGATACTTTTTTAAAGTGTGAAATACCACTGACAGCAGAAAGCTTTCCTCAAAAAAGGACTTTCGTAAAGGAACATGCTGACATCATTCATATATGTAGGATTGTTTCAGAATTAACAAATTAGAGAGTAAAATTATTTATTTGTGGGCATTTTAATTTGAAATTAGGTTTCTGAATTCCTTTACAAGTGGTGCTTATTACTTCAAGAAATTGGGAACTGCCTACACTGTACTACAGTGATTATACTCCACCTTTGCACTTCTCTGCTATCCATATTAAATGCTCAAGGGACAAAGAGTAACTATATCTGTCAGGAATTCACTAATTATTAACCAAGCCCACAGATTAATGTACAGCCCAGAATTTTAACATATTAGTTTACAGTCCAATATAGTCTTTTCCTATGTAACATAGACCAGAGTATTTGCATCAACTCAACTGTTTCTAAAGACATATTGGAACCTCACTTACATACTTATAAACTTATATAGTTATTTTTGTCTTTTCCTTATATTGTTTTTATTGTTGTTGGGGTTTCTTGTCCAAATGTATGGTGAACTACTTAAGAGCAGCTAACAAGTGCTTTTACTTCTCTATTCCCAGCAACCTATTACATTGTTGAATGAATAAATGAATTCTGGAAGGCCTGAAGCAGGTTGGCATGTAATCACTCAAAAAGTGATGACAATATAGCAGTGAAGAGAAAATGCTGTATAAAATTCGGACTCTCATTTAAGTTTCAGAAAAATTATAATTAATTAATGTAAAGATAAACTTCCCAGTGGTTTCACGATTCCCTTCCAAATGAGATTTTACAGGTAATAGGAACAACTGGGGCACAGATAAACGAAAAGAAGAAAAGTCCACTTCATCAGACCACTCATCTGTAGTATCAAATAGAACAAACATTTAGAACATCTTAAATTATAGGACTTTAAGCTCCAGATTGGTTTGTACATCTTATGTCCAAAACTAGAATTCTAGACAAGTAAGTTTCTTTCATATTTCAAATGGATTTCTTCACTATTTATCTAGCACTGGTTTAAGCATACAGTTTCAAAGCCCCAAACAGCCTATCACATCATAGCTAGTGCAACATTGCACATTATAACTACCTTCCCACCCTACAATCAGAGACACTCAAAAATCACTATCACAGAATATCTCACCTTTCAAAAGTGGTCTTTTTGACTAAAGCTGAGGATTAGTTTTATTTATGATTGGCAAGAATTGACATTAATCTTTCATAAAGTATTCACTAGGCTTTAACTTCTCTCTTATTTTTAAAATATAATAACTAAAAATAACCTAAGGAATCATTTTTCTCTATCCTATTTCAAAGCACTTCATTATCTACAAGGTCCATTTCAGCTTAAACATCAAGCTAGATGCTTCCATCATAGGACTATGATAGAACTAGAAACGCATTTATGGCTCACTGAACTATATCATCTACAACATACAAGACTTAATCTATATTTAAATTATTGACAGTAAAGTGTTTTATTTTTCTTCATGGAGTTTTCAAGCAGACATCAGACTCTCTTCTCCCTAAAAGAAAAGAATAATAAAAATTAAGAAAAGATAAATTTATAAATTAAAATTACAGATTAACTAAAACCTGTAAATTTTCTAGTTGTATGAAACTCATAATACAACCCAATTATACTATTTAGAACAGAGTTATAAAGAATGGAATACTGCTGGGTGCTGGTGGCTCACACCTGTAATCCTAGCTACACAGGAGGTTGAGATCTGAAGATCACTGTTCAAAGCCAGCCTAGGCAGGAAAGTCCATGAGACTCTTATCTCCAATGAACTACCAGAAACCCAGAAGTGGTGCGGTGGCTCAAGTGGTAAAGTGTTCACCTTGAGCTGAAGAGGTCAGAGACAGAACCCAGGCCCAGAGCTCAAGCCCCATGGGGGAAAAAAAGGGAATGGAATACGGTGAAGAGGAGAAAAATCAACTAATTTGTAAATTACAGTTATCTTCACTTTTATAAAAGATAGCTATTTGTTAATTTAATTCATCACTTGAATCAGATTCTAAGTTTATGCCTGAGACTAGGACTCTGTCAAAAAGGATGTTAAAAATCATTTTCTCTTATTATAAATATCAATTATTTCTATCAAGACATAACCTCTCCAAACAAATGATTAATCTCAACAGTAGAGTAAACAATACCTATAGATACTGGCTGGTTTTCTTTTTTTTGAGTGTAGTACTTAGGGCCTCACAATTGCTAGATTGTCCCTCTACTATTTAAGGCATATCTCCAGCCCTGATTTTTGGTGGCTATTTTTTAGATAAGTTCTCTTAAACTTTTCTCCCTGGGTTAGCCTCAAAATTTAGTCTTTCCACTTTCAATCTCCTTGAGTAACTAAGATTACCAATATGAGCCTGAGGCTTCAATCTTTAGCATGATGCATAAAATAAAAGATCTTTTGCTGTTTTAATTCTTTTGCTATAGTAAAAACTCATTCATTCAAGCATCATCAATTCAGAAATCAGAGTCACATGAAGTAAGCTAGCATTAGCCCTTATGTCCCTGAAGGAAAAAAAAGTGTCTGAATTAGTGATGTGAAATAGTGTTTATAACCTACAGCAATGAGTGGAGAGAACAAGATGGAACAAAAGAGCTTCAAATATTTTTCATATGTCTGCAGTGTCATTTAAAGCTTATAGTGTAGCATATTGAAGTTATAGCATATAAATAGTCAACTCTCACTTGATGTTTGGCTGCACCTACCTTGTTTTTACATTTTCTTACAGATCTTTCAGTTGATTGTATGTTTATGACAAGATTGGCTCTTAACCTTGAGCCTTCAAACTCTGTGAAGAATAATCTGTGGGGGGAAAACATACCTGTAGTTCCTTGTGTACTTCGTGCTGAGGACTTCTCAACTGGATACTGCAGAGGTATTACAATGCCTTGATCTGGCTTTTGAAATGCTGAAATGAGGTTTTTTATTTTCCGGAAAAATCTTTTGTGTACCCCAGGTGCTGTCTGGAAAATAAAAGATCAAGCAAATTATTTACTTGCCTCATAATGCTACCAAAAAAGGCCTACAAAATGGGCAAGGGATGCTTATAGAGGTAATATTTGTATAACTTGTTCAAATATTTGGAAATATAAGGAAAAAAGAAAAAAACAACACTCCAGAAGAGCTTACTTTGGTTGGCTGAATTTCCCTGCAAGAGGAGCTAATGGGCTGTCATTTCAGTTCTCCCAGGGGTGGTATTAGTTTGTACAAGCTCTTTCTCATAGGCCTGCCCTTCCTGCCTGCTACCCATCATACATCCTGAACCTCTAAGGGTATACAGGCCATTACCCACAATGAATTCAGCAACAGAGAGATGAAGTTAAACATAGAAAAAAGTCCAGATCCTACAGGTCATTAATAAAAAGTCTGAGGACCCAAACAAATAAAAATAAATAAAAACAACTCACAGCTGCTCCTCCCTGTCATTCTTTTACAATATAAAATACTATGCAGGAAATTTTTTAAATGACTGTGATGGAGCATGCAATGCATGGCTACTCCTGCAGCTCACAATATGTCCTGCTTTACCCTTCGTGTTCATTTTTTTTCTTCCTTGGGAAACGTCCCTGTGCCTCCCCAAATGGCTCTTGCTGTCAGTACTATAGTGACAAGATTTTTCTCTATGACATGGAAATGAAAGACTCTATAAGGTCACCTTTATTTATTTGCTTGTTTGTTTTTAACTAGATCATTATTTGCCAGTAACTATTAAAATGTATTCCTTTCCTGACAGCAATTCTCTTGCAAAGACACTGCCTAGAATCAACAATTTCCCACAAAAGCTTATGAGCCAAGCTTTAGGCAACCATCTCAAACCTGTCATTTTACATAAAATAAAATAGCATCGCTACAAGCAATTGAACAATGACTAGGGATTTCTTAGAAAAAAATTCAGCTATTGCATCTGGAAGATTTTTGCAATAAAAACAATTTGGCTTTTAGCATTTAATGAGAAAACACGATGACTGGCATGTGAACTTCTGTCAATAGACAGTGACGACCCTATCTACAGTAACTCTCAGTCATTGCCTACCTTGGGGTAAGTAGGTTTTTCATTGAGAGCACTACAGACATTCTCTGGGCTCTTAATACACTGACAGTAGAAGTCTCCCACCCAGCTACAGCCGTGTGATCAAGACTCTTCATAAAACTCTCTTGAGACCTCATCCAAAAATAATATGGTCATTCTTATTTTTTTGAGGGGGAGGGGAGAGGATGGTACTGGAGCTTGAATTCAAGGCCTGTATATATACTCAAGCTTTTTTACTCAAGGTTAACACTCTACCACTTGAGCCGCAGCTCCTTGTATGGCTTTTTGGTGATTAACTGAATATTGGAGTCTCACAGACTTTTTTGCCTGGTCTGATTGTGAATGATGATCTCAGTTCTCAACCTCTTGAGTAGCTAGAATGATAGGTATGAGCCACTGGCACCGGGCATATGGTCATTCTCTCCAAGAGAGAATCTCCAAATTTCAAAGATGAGTCACAAGAATAACTCCTTATGTCTTTCTGAGGGCATTTTTTTAATTTTCAAAGCACTTGTCCATCTGTTGCCCCAACTATTATGGTATAGATAGGTAGTGTTGGCTGATTGGACTATTATCATTTGACAGATATGAAAAATGAAAATAATCAACTAGCCTAAGATCACATAAGCAGCCAACAGCAATAGAATTGCCTCTGTATTCATTTCCGATAACAACTAGCAAGAAGGCTCTATTGTAGCTGGAATCACCTACTAAGACTCCTCAAGTTGCAAACATTTTTGTCAGTCATAGGGCTTGAACTCTGGGCCGGGGCACTATTCCTTAGCTTTTCAGTTCAAGGTGAGCACTCTACCCCTTGAACCACAGCACCACTTCCAGTTTTCTGAGTGGTTCATTGGAGATGAGAGTCTCACAGAGTTTCCTGCCCAAGCTGACTTTGAACGGTGATCCTCAGATCTCAGCCTCCTAAATACCTAGGATTACAGGCGTGAGCTACCAACGCCCGGCAAGTTGCAATCATTTTAAGACATATTTTGTTAAACTTCTTTTAAAGCCATTTTCAACCAAAGCATCATTTTTATGGAGACATACATGCAGTTAACACTTGATTACCCATGCTAACAAGAGAAGAATGCTAGCACTCTATGTATAGAACCAATATGAATTTGGGATACAGGATTTCCTTAACAAATGACAGACCAGTCAGTGCTTTTCTACAAAATCAGGAATAGTGATTTTTCAGTAGCTACAGAACTACTGAGCATCAAAAACCTATAGAAACCTAAAATTAAGCCAGGTACCAGTGGTTCAAGCCTGTAATCCTCACACTAAAGAGGCTGAGATCTGGAGGGTGGAAGTTCAAAGCTAGCCCAGGCAGAACAGTTCACTAGACTCCATCTACAAAATAACCAGCAAAAGACAAGGTTGGAAGCATGTTTCTAGTGGTAGAGTCACAACCTAGAAGGCTCTGAGTTTAAATTCCAGTACTACTACCAAAAAAAACCCCTAAAGACATCAAAATCAGCTGATAATTTGTAAATTAATTAATAATAGTTAATCATATGTAGAATTATCTAAATTAACAACTCATCAAAAATTTTAGCTTGAGTCACATGCACTAAGTTCACCCAATAGGCCATAGTTTAACCTAAAAGTCTATCTAAAACTAAAAATACACAATGTTTGTATTTTATATTTAAGTGGATCTAAGATTTAATTTCATCTCACTCTCTAAAACAAATCTCAGATTTTATCCAAGATTTCTAACACAGTCTTTTCACTAGAGAATATAATGCTACTGCCATGGAGGGTTTTGTTTCCTGCAATGGTGGAAAACTAAAACGTTGTTTCAAAAAGCACATTTACCACAAGAATTGTACCACTGAGAACTCCCAACCTATTCCTGAAATCAGTAATTGCTCCAATTTGTATATTTCCCATACTGTCACCACTTAGTTATCCATGGAAACATGTTTTGCATCACAGCTGGTCTTCAATATGCTCTAGAGACATTTTTCCCAGTCAGGTGGTATGAGCTCTGAGAATACACATGAGTTTCATATTCACCTTAGCAAAATATCACTGAGAAGGCAAATTTAGTCAACAGGAAAAATTGCAATATGCATTTCAAAAATTGAACGATTTTTGAATTGTGTTGCACTCACATCAGTCTTTCACTCTCTTCGTGCAAATAACTGGAATATTATTATATAAACAGGGTCAATGGGGTACATTTATATTCAATAAGTGCCTTCTTCTTTAGCATGATCACAAGTATGTAATCATTTGTATATAATGTACTTGAAGTGGAGAAAAGCGACTCTTAAGGTTGTTAAGTCCTACGAACCAAAAATCTTTTCTATTAAGAATATTCTGCCACAACTAAAGAGCACTCTCTAGTGAGGACTATTTCTGGTCAAATCACATATATCATACATAATTCTTGATAAATTAAGTTTAGTTTTGTATTCAATTAATCATATCTGTGGTGCTACAAAGAAATTTAAAAATTAATAAGGATAGTTTTTTTATTAGAAATGGAACTGCTTTTTCATTAATTCTTATTATAATGTTAATTATTTTGATGTAAAGTGAGAATGCATAGTGGTACATATCTGTAATTGCAGCACTTAGGAGGCTGAAGTAAAATGATTTTTATTTGAAGCTAGTCTGAGTTATCCAATAAATTTCAGGATAACTTAGCACACTTCGATTTTTTGTCTCAAAATCAAAGTTAAGGTAATACGCTTGAAAATAAGTCCCACCTTAGTAGTTCTAAATATGTACAATCTCAATTTTGTACTTTTCAGATTATTGATGTATTTTAAAGCTTAGAGTTACTTTAAATTTTTGAGTTTAGACATGAGTGTTTAAAAGCATACATTAAGTTACTAATAGAGGTTGATACTAACATTTACCACAAGCTAATAATGAAGTATTTTCATTATAAAAGATCTACTTTTAAACAGTTAGAAAGCAGAGAAAGCACTTGAGGTTGAAAATTTCAGTTGTAGAGACTTCAATGATTAGTAAAGTATGATATAGCATATGACCCTGGTCCACGGGATTAGATTTCACTCCTCAGGCTCTTCTTGGAATGGTACAGTGATTTTCAAAAGTTTTCAAAACCTCAAGAATTCTTTGTTCTAAAGAAACCTTAGAGTCCTGGTTTATAAGCAAAGTAAAAGAAACTTGTTCAGATGGAAGCCACTTACCTCCTCCTCTCCTGCAACCCTACAGGCAATCCAAGGTAGAAAAGCATCAAGAGTTAGCAAACAATAGCTTCAAAACACTACATCTCCATTTCTCTATTCGAAATATCCAAAACATTTCCAACATAACTCCATTGGGGTTCCTGACTCCTCACACAGCAGCAATTACTTGAGAAATTCCCAATTACTTGAGAAAACCTCCCTTTTTCAAATTCTTGTAAGTAACTTAGCAGTGAGCTGACTTTATGCAATCACACTGCTCAGTTGTTTTCAGGAATGTGCGTTTTTGTGCCAGGCCCTGTAGCTAAGAGTTTCTTTCCATGCATTATCTCATTTACTCCCCTCTAAGTCCTGTGAGTAAAGGACTGTTTTTAGCTTCATTTTGCAAGTGAAGAAATTAGATCACCAAAAAGTAACCTGCAATTCTCAGTGTATATTTAGGGAAAATGGAATCAGGTAACTTGAGGGGTTGGGTGGGTTTAGGATAGATAATGTGGTAGAGAATGTTGGCAGGGGTGATACTGATCAAGATGGTCTGTACTGATTTTCCAAAAGACTAAAATAACATATAGAATAATTAAATGACCTCTGCAAATGTACTGGGATTAGGGATATCTTTCTCTTCAGTTGCTGAAATGTTCATAGTTTATTTTATTGTTTAAAATTTAAAGAAAGCATGCTTGTATCACACTGGCCTCTCTTTCTTCTTACACAAAAGCTTTTGTTTGAAAATTGTCTTTCTTTGAAAGTTAATTTACTTGCCCCATACAAATATTAACTCCTTACCCTCTGATCAATAGTAGGTTGTATAATTCCTTTCAATAATATTGTTTGATTAAAAAAAACTTACATTAGAAAAGAAGATGCATTGTACTCAAATGAAAATGTAGCACTGAAACATTGTTTTGTTTTGTTTTTTTGAAATATTGTTATACAACTACTTAAAGATAATTTTTTAAACTAAATCCAAGTAAATGTTTTAAAAAGTAGCCTGCCCTAAATTATAGATGTGTTGAGGAAGAGGAGGGCAGCAGAGTTGGAAACTTGAAATTGACAACAACGAATTTCACATTTCATCTCCTCAAAGATATTATAGACTCTTACAAATAAGAATCCTATTTTTAAGATACAATAACACCAATACTCATAACAGTATCATTCAGTAATTAAGTCTGATTTAATGATTTTACCTGCTTTTTTTACACTTTCCTATAGGAGCTAAAAATTGGAAACAATCCTTCAACTTGTTTATCTTTCCCCAGATTCATAACACTCTAATAATACTGGCTGGCTACAACTGGAACCAAAATTCCCTAAAGGCTTCTTAATGATCCATGAACAATTTTGGAAAGGAACTGTATGGATTTAAATATAGTGGATATTTTGTTAGTGTGTGATATGATTTTTTCTTTTATGAAACCTATCTAAATTTCAAACACTTCCCTGATATCCACAGAAACAAATATAAACAAAATAGCTGTACCTCAGCACTCCAAGATCCAGTTTCTGTCTGGGACACTCTATATGTATAAATATAACCTTGATACCTGTGAAAAAAATAAATTTTTATTACTGAAAAATTCCAAAATAGTGTAGTAGGTACTCAAACTCTGAGCTTTAACTTTGAGCTTACTAGTCTATATAAATGTTACAAACACTAGGATGCACATAGTTCTACAGCATTCACAGAAAACAAAGTCAGTGACTTTAATTTGCTTGCACATTATAACACCCTAATCACAGCTTCAACTAAATCTTCTTTATCTTTTCAGCTTTCTAAATGTGGCAATTAGCACTCCCAAGGATTTGTCTAGCTGACAGACTAAAGACAAAGAAACTTAGACTTGTTATGATTAACAATAATCAAGAATTATTAAATAGTTTTAACAAACCAAATTCTTATTTTTAAGTACATATAACAACTTAGGTTTTTCATTTGTTTTTTTTTTTTTTTTGTAGGTCGTGGGGCTTGAACTCAGGGCTTGGGAGCTATCCCTGAGCTCTCTTCCTCAAGACTAACACTGTAAACACTGAGCCACAGCACCACTTCCAGTTTCCTGGTTGTTAATTGGAGATGAGTTCTCACAGACTTTCCTGTCTGGGCTGGCTTTGAACCATAATCCTCAGTTCTCAGCCTCCTGAGTAGCTATGATCACAGGCATGAGCCACCAGCACCTGGTTCATATAGCATCGTAGGGCAAAAATATTTCACTGGTATAGCACTTACCATTCCCCCTTCAATTGATAGTAATATGGATAATATTAATCATAAAAATCAGTATTATTATAACATAATATATAATACTACAAAACTATTCTTGTCACATTATCATTAGAATGTGTAGTAATAGAGTAATACTATATGAGTTTATAATATATTATAATGCAGTAGTAATAGTAACTTGAATTTAAAAGGAGTGTTGTTCCATGTGATATTATCCAGTCACAAAAAGAATGAAATTCTGCTATTTTCAGCAATGTGGATGAGACTACAAAACTTTTTTTTTTGGTCGGACATGGGGGCTGAACTCTGGGCCCAGGCACTGTCCCTCAACTCTTTAGCTCAAGGCTAGTGCTCTACCACTGGAGCCACAGCTCCACTTCTGGCTTTTTTCTGCTTATGTGGTGCTGAGGAATTAAACCCAGGACCTCATGTATGCAAGGCAAGCACTCTACCACTGAGCCAACTTCCCAGCCTGAGACAACAAAACTTTGTAAATGAAGTGTGAGAGACTCAGAAAGACAAAAACTACACATTCTCACTTACACATAGAAGCTAAGAAATTGACCTCAAGAAGGCATAAAGGAAAATAGTGGTTACCAAGGACTAGAGAGTGTTGTAGGTGGGGGTAGGGGGAGAGGATGGTTAATTGTTACAGGGCATGGATGGAAGGGAGGATTAAATCCTAATGTCCTATAGCACAGTAGGGTAACTATCACTGACAGAAATTGTATTGTGTATTTCAAAGAAACTATTGGGCAAGGTTCAAAATGTTCTCAACACAAAGAAATGATAAATGTCTGAGGTGATGAACATGCCCACTACCCTGATCTAATTATCACACATTGCAGATGTATTTAAATAGTGCATTGCTTTCCAGAAATAAAGACAATTATATATATTGGTTAAAAATAAAAAATTTTAATAATAGCATATTGATAATGTTCTTGAAAGCAGTTGTTTAGAGAAAGAATAGGCATTCTCATCATTACTCAGTTTATATGTATGTTGCCTATATGTATAATTGATTTCTATTATATCCTGGGAGTTTTATATGCTATGATTGTCTGCCGTGCTGCCATACTATTGTCTGGGTCACTTAAACAACAGAAAGTTATTTCTTATAGTTCTAGAGGCTGGAAGTTCAAAATCAGGGAATCAGTAGCACTGGTTTCATTCTGAAGCCTCTTCTCTTGGCTTGTAGATAACCTGGCCTCTTCATTATTCATGTGTTCTTGTCTTCTTATACAGTCACCAATCCAACCATCAGAGATTATCTGTAAGAACTCTAGAGGGTTTAATTGCCTCCTAAAGATCCTATCTCCAAATACAAATACAATAGGGCAAGAATTTAAACATAGGAATTTTGAGAGAACACAATTTAGTCCATTGTACATGCATTAACACCTTTGAGCCCTTCAGAATCCTTTGAGCTTTATATTGTGGAATTTATTCTATAGCTAAAGAAACAGACTTTGAGAAGTAACCAAAGCCAGACCAAAGGTCAACCAGCAAAAATGTGATTGTAACACTCCAGCTCCTGAGCTACACACTGAAATTTACATTGATTTATTATATTTAAGGATACATGGTAATCCTAATTTTCCTAATAAATTTCTAAAACATTTTATTAATGAAATTTATTTATTTTATTTTATTTTATTTATTTTCTCTCTAATAAGGTAATATGATATTTTGATATGAGTATGAATTGTGTAGTGTTTAGACCAGATTAAATAAGACTATCTCCTAAATGTCATTTCCTGTGGTAGAATCTTTCAAACTTCTAGCTCTATAAAATCTGTGATACATTATTGCTATCTACTACCCAACTGTGAAGTCGGACACCAGAATGTCTTGCTCTTATTGAAGCACAGATAAATATCTAATAAGCAGCCTCTCCTCCTCTTCCCTATCTCATTCCTACACTCCTTGGCCTCTGGTAACCCCACAAATGATGAATTTTCATAATCTTTACAACTGAATATTTTGCCATGGTGTGTGTGTGTGTGTGTGTGTGTGTGTGTGTGTGTGTGTGTGTGTGTGAGACATTTGCTTTGTCTATTCATCAGTTGATGGATACTTAGGTTGTTTCCATCTTGGCTATGATGAATAGCACTGAAATGAACCTGAGAATCCAAATGTCTCTTCAACACATTGATTTTATTTTTTTTAGATAAAAAATACTAGTGGGATTGCTGGAAAATATGGTCATTCTGCATTTTTGAGAAGTTACATTTTCACCAATGGTATGTGGTGTGCAAGGGTTCCCTTTACTCTGCATATTTACCAGCACTTTTAATTTTTTGTACTTTTGATTACACTTATTCTTACTAGAGTAAGGTAATAGCTTATATGGTTTTAACTTGCATTTCCTTGATGATTAGTAAAATAACTATTTTTTTCACCATTTACTTAACCTCTTCTTACAAAAGTAAATTTTACAGTAACTTATTTCAAATTTTTAAATTGCATATAAATCACTGTGGTTTTATATTTAATGCATTTTGCAGTTGCTGTTCTTGAACATAAGTTTGGACCAATAGATATCTATGGTTAGGACACATGCCAAACTCTGTTTAAAATCAATGTGTTTAAGCTTAAAAAAAAACAAAGATGATGCTAAAGAATTCAAAAGGGCATGCATGCTTAAGACATTGGCCTTATTTGCACTTACGTTCCTTTAGAATTAAGTCTTTAAATATGTGAATTAAATTACTATACATTCAATCCATTTACATTGGTGTTTATTACATAAAGAACTAAAAACTTTAAGTACTGTAATCAGGTACATTTGATTGGTAACAATGAAAAAAGGTCAATTTAACTGCTGACATGAGGACTAGAAATGTTTCATTTTGTTACAAACATGTGTCAGGCTATTTAGATTGTATGTAAAATACCTTGCTATGGGCCTGCATATAAAATGATGAATAAATATATCACATGATACTGTTAAAATTTTGATTTTGAAGCAACTGAAATCTACTTGATTTATGTTACTCTACAGGGAACAAGGCAAAAGATTTGATTTTCATGTTTCACCATGGGAACTTCAAACAGGCTTAAAGAGGCTTTCTTAAAACCACATAACAAAATAGAGATGGACACATTAAAACAGCACAGGTTCTTAGTTCCATTTTCCCTAGGAGAAATGACTAATGGAAATAATTCAGTAGCATTAAGGGTGATGATGTAGA
The DNA here is from genome assembly GCF_000151885.1 of Dipodomys ordii. NCBI lineage: Eukaryota > Metazoa > Chordata > Mammalia > Rodentia > Heteromyidae > Dipodomys > Dipodomys ordii. The sequence continues at coordinate 10,551,169 of NW_012267254.1, forward strand.
AATCCATTAGTTAAAACCTTAGTGATGACAGAAGCAAAATGTAAGTCATCTCCCACATTCTAAAGCAATGGTCTCTACAAAACATCCAATGAATCTCTCCTTACCATCATTCTTTCTGACTTAGTCAAAATAAATGAGACTGTTTTGATAATTGTTTCCTAACGAATCTGATCTTATCTTAGTTTCAGTTAGGCAGCAGGAACTTGGCTACCACTTCAAAAGTTCTTACCTCCTTCAGTCTCTGAACAACCTGGTATCAATGACATATAAAATTTCTCATGATCAATGTATGTAATGTTAACAAATTTCCCCCAGTAGCAACCCCTTCAATTTCTCAAAAAAATATTTTCCTCAGTCAAATAAGTGAGCAGTTTTAAGTAGCCAAAGTAAATGAACGCCAACCACCTCGGGTTACAAATGGTCATGGATGCAAAAGATCTAAAATGTCACAATTTGAATTGTATTCCTAGGGTATCAACATTGCCATTACAGAGGAGCTTGTGAGAATTGTAAGATCTCAGGTCCCACCTCAGATCTATTGAATCAGAATGGCATTTTAAGGAGATTTTCAGGTGGCTTGTATAAACATGTAAATTACTAAAAGAACTGATTAAAATGCAAAGACAGAGTTCCAAACTCACTGGGAATATTGATGGCAATATCTCTGACACCAAGCTGGCTTATTTCAGCCACCAAAGGCATTTCTGTGCAACCTCCCCAGTAGTCTCTCAGGCTATGGCTTGAAAATGCAATTTTAGAATTAAAGCCCCTTTGTACAACTACTTAAAGATAAATTTTTAAAAAAGGATAGCAAAGAAATGCAACTTCATTTCAATATAAGCTAGATTTCCAATTTATACTGAAATAACTTCAATTGTTTCAGCCTTTACAGAAGAGTTCCTAAATCATTTCTCCTCCCAACAAATGTTTCATTTTATTTTCATAAATTATGAAACATTAATTTCATATTATAAAAATAACCAAAAAATCGAATATCCTTTTTCAAACTACACATACCCTCTGTCTATAGAAAAATTACTATTGTAAGAAATAAAATATTATACTTTGAACAAATAGTCTTGCTTATCTTCATACACTCTGAGGAAACATGTCAAAGGGAAAAAGGAATTTCACATCAATTTTCATAGTAGTTTTACTCTAATGGTGAAAAAACAAAATTACCTAAGTATGCCAAAATAAAGAATGATTACTCAAAGTAAGGGAATCATTTTTATATATGACCCCAAATGCATAAATGACAAAAGTTAAAATAGGTAAGTGGGATTACATCAATACCAAAAGCTTTACAGGCAGGGAAATACAGTTATTAGACTACCTACTGAATGACAGATAACATTTGCAAATCGCATATCTGGTAAAGGATACATGTCCAAGATATAAAAGGAACTCATAAAACTCACTAGGAAGAAAATAACCCAAGTAAAAACCCAAGAAAAGCCAGTTTCTCATGCCTATAATACTAGGTACTCAAGAGGCTGAGATCTGAGGATCATGGGAAGTTCAATGCCAGCCTGGGCAGGAAACTCCATGAGACTCATCTCCAATTAACCACCAAAAAGCCAGAAGTGTGGGTCAAGTGGTAGACCACCAGCCTTAAACATAAAAAGCTCAGTGACAGTGCCCAGGACCTGAGCTCACAACCAAGCACTAGTACAAAAAAATAGACTCCCAAACTTATAAAGGGTAGAGTTTGTGACTCAAGCGATGACCTGTCCAATAAATGTAAAGCCCTGAGTTCAATCCCATAACACCACTTCCATCACCAATCACATCTTTAAAGGCCTATCCCCTAATATAGTCACTTTGGGGGTTAGGAATCCAAAATATTTTTTTTTCTGGTACCAACTTTCTTGCCTGGACTGGCTTCAAACTGGGATCCTCAGATCTCAGCCTCCTGAGTAGCTAGGATTATAGGTATGAACCACTGGCACCTGGCCAAAAGCATTTTTTTTTTGGTCAGGAGTAGGGCCTGAACTCTAGGCCTGGGCGCTGTCCCTCAGCTATTCAGCTCAAAGATAGTGCTCTACTACGTGAGCCACAGCACCACTTCTGGCTTTTTCTGCTTATGTGGTGCTGAGGAATGGAACACAATGCCTCATGCATGCAAGGCAAGCACTCTACCACTGAGCCACCTTCCCAGTCCCCAAAAGCATTTTTAAAGAAGAAAGAAAACTGCAATTTGGAGCTTTACAAATCACAGATCAGAAAAAAAAATATGATCTAAAATATACTTGGAACTCAAAAATTAAACCCCCTAAAACAAATCCTCAAAGACACAACTGCCTGATAAATAAGTGGCTAATGACTTAAAGAGACAATTCTCTGAAGAGGAAATCAGAATGGCCAATAGACACATGAAGAAATGTTCAACCTCCCTAGCCATAAAAGAAATGCAAATCAAAACAACATCGAGATACCACCTCACTCCAGTTAGAATGGCTATAATCAAGAACTCTAATAACAACAGATGCTGGAGGGGATGTGGCCAAAAGGGAACCCTATGCATTGTTGGTGGGAGTGTAAACTTGTTCAACCACTTTGGAAAGTAGTATGGAGGTTCCTCAAAAAACTCCACATAGAGCTCGCCTATGACCCAGCAATCCCACTTTTGGGCATTTACCCAAATGATCACAAACAAGACCACACTAAAACTACCAGCACAACTATGTTTATCTCAGCATTATTTACCATAGCTAAGATATGGAACCAACCCAGATGCCCCTCAGTAGATGAATGGATCAAGAAAATATGATATATATATATATATGTATGTATATGTATGAATTCTATGCCTCCATCAAAAAGAATGACATCACCCCATTTGTTAGGAAATGGAAAGACTTGGGAAAAAAAATAACATTAAGTGAAGTAAGCCAGGCCCAAAGAAACATAGGTCCCATGGTTTCCCTTATTTGCAATAACTAGTATATGTCTGGGACAAGCAGAAAAGGTCAGATAAGATGATGTTAAGCCCCAAGATAGGGACACGGTTTTTTTCTTTCTTGTTATTGTTTCTAATGTATTTATAAGGTATCATGTGATTTTTTTATTTTTATTTTTTTGTGAACATACTGTACAGAGGGGTTACAATTACATGGGCAGGATAATGCGTAC
>NW_012267254.1:10554558-10621681 GCF_000151885.1 Dipodomys ordii
GAGGTGGGAGGGAAGGGATGGTAGGGGAAAAACAAAAGAGGAGGCAACAATGCTTGATAAGAAATGTACTCATTACTTTGCTCATGTAACTGTAACCCCTCTGTACTGTATTTTCACAATAAAAAAACTTACTAAAAATTGGTACGTCTTTTCTTAATTGTCAAGGTGATGTACAGAAGGGTTAAAGTTATATAAGTAAGTTTTAGTGAATACATTCCTTATTGAACTTGTTACCCCTTCCCTCATTTTTCTCCTACTTTCCCTCCCCCTCGGAACCCTTCCCGCTGTTGTACGGATTATTTCCAACATATTGTCTTGTGAGCAGCACTGTTTTGTTACAGATTTTTAGGATTATATTTCCTCTGGCTCTATGCATTATTAAAGATAAATCAAGAATGTATAATTTTAACTTTCTTCTCATGTTAAAATTATTTTGTGGACTTGATGATGAGTCTGGAATTTTAAGTTTCTTATGGAAAAAAAGAGAAAATGAGTAATTGGTACAGAAGAGTAGTCTAAATTGTTGCCATTATTTTAATAATCAATATTTTTCATTTCAATGACTAAAAGGTGTTTATCTACTTTTTGCTGATATTAAAATTTGTCTTTATTTCATCAAAAGCTGTTCATAAGTCCTTTTTTAGTGTTTTAATTAGAAGTAGATAAGAAGAAAGCCACCCAACCTATTATTTTCTTAATGGGTCAGTGTGGAGGACAAATCTTGGTTTCAAACCAACAAAACCACAGTAATTCCTTCTTTATACCACTTCAAGGACTACTCAGAAGAAAATGTTTAAGTATATCTGACTTCTTCATGACACTTCAAACAAAACAATATAGTTCCCATGACCTCTTATGTTCATACGATGTAAATGCTCTGTGCAAAATTCAAGACATGATTACATGTCTGATTTTTAAGTAAATATTCTATATCCAGAGAAATAATGTCGCATACAAAACCATCATCATTGATTCAAGACATTTCTCAAGTTTCTGTGACCCAAACTTTATTCTTTCAGGGTACATTTCAGTTTTCAGAATAGTCAAAAGTCATCCTTTTCCAAGCAAGTAGTAAAGCTAGTGATAGTAGTTTTTGATATGTCATGAAAATAAACATAACTTTTTCCCTTAAACGTGCATACGCATTTTATTTATGTACATTCATGATTATCTTTTTTTTTGCAGAGCTGAGAACTGAACTTAGGGCTTTTTACTTGCCAGGCAAGTACTTTTTCATAAGCTAAAACCCCAACCCATGATTATCTAATTTTGTACTGTATCTTGTAGAGATTTTTATTTATGTTAAAAATGTATTAAATGTTAACTTAATAAATATGAACTCATACAATAATCTTTGTGATTATTATTACCATTGTATGTTTTGTAATTTTTCTTTAAATAATTGTACAAGAAGTATCAATGCACTATGTCAATTTATGTGTAATATGTAGATAGATAGATAGATAGATAGATAGATAGATAGATCAGGTTCAGTGACCATTGCTTGTTTTATAGATAAGAAACTGAGCCAGGCGCTGGTGGCTCACACCTGTAATCCTAGCAACTCAGGAGGCTGAGATCTGAGGATCATGGTTCAAAGCCAACCCAGGCAGCAAAGTCTGTGAGACTCTTATCTCCAGTAAACCACCAGGAAACGGGAAGTGGCGCTGTGGCTCAACTGGTAGAATGCCAGCATTGAGCTGAAGAGCTGAGGGATAGTGCCAACGCCCAAAAAAAAAAGAAAAGAAAAAGAAACTGAAGCACAGAAAGTTCAAGCAATTTGCCCGAAGTAAAATAGCTAGATTAGGATGGGAACTAGATGCATCCTCAGAGGGTCTGGCTGGGTGATATGAGCGATCTCCCTACCATTCTATCATGATTCATTTAGAAGGAATAAATTAACAGATTGATCTAAAAGGCAACTGTCCACTGAGGGAAAAGATAATGAAGTGCGCTAAGAAGAAAAAGTCAGGTAAGGATAACCTGGTAGGAGAAATCCCAGAAAAGGTCAATTCAGACTCAATCTTTGCTAAAAACTAAATTGCATCTTCAATATAATCAACTTCAACTTCACATCATCAGCTAGTGTAAGAACTTGGTTTATTTGCCAGTGAATTTTTCATTTGATAGTTTATGTGTGGTAAATTTAATCTTAGGCTTGCTTTCAGGGTCACTCCACGAATTGTATCCAGAAAATTTAAAATAACTTGGGTGACTTATCATGAAGATGTGTCAACATACACCTATCAAATCGAATTCAAAAATTATATCAGGCACTTGTGGCTCAAGCCTATACTTCCAGCTAGTCGGGAGGCTAAAATCTGAGGACTGTGGCTTGAAGCCAGACCAGACTCTTATCTACAATTAAGCACCAAAAGAAGTCCAGAAGTGGTAGAGCAATAGCCTTGTGCACAAAAGCTCAGGGACAGCACCCAGACACTGAGTTTAAGCCCAAGGATGACACCAAAAATGAAATAAAATAAATAAAGCAAAATTAAGTTTTAATTTCATGCTAAAGAAAACTTAAATCTGAAGTTTTTGAAGTTCTTTTGGACACTGTTCTCCTCTATGACAAATGATAAGTTGGAATTTTATTTTGTACTGCTCCTCCTCCATTTTTTTAGTTCAGTTGTTTGACAGGCACTTTATTTCCAGTAATTCCTTTAAATCTTAAAGGGCAAAAAGATAATTATGCTTTTTATCTGAGGACATACATGTCAAATGACTTCATTATGTGCCCTTGAGGCAAAATAATTATAATACCATTTATTCTTACAACCCGTCCATTAGATAACTAACAAAGCCAGATATGTACAGAAGGATGTTAACTACAGAAATAAGCTAATTATTGGAAGCTATTTTTTGAAATATTTTAAATTAGTTTTCCTCTTCTTGCCATCAATCAATCCCATTGGATAATTGGTACTTTCCAAATGGCGTCTAAAAGGAGGATAAAAATGGAAAAAAAAAATGTAAGGACATATATGTACCTCAGTGATAAGAAATCTAGTATACCAAGAAACTAAAGACAAAAATATGAATATATGTTTGCTTTAATAGGAGTATTGTATATACCAGAAGAATAACAGTACATAAATCAGAGCTTTTGTATGTAACAGAAAATAAAGTGGAAACAGATTTCTTTATGATAAAGAAGACAAACCCTTTCATCCACATAGTAAATACAGTGTTTAAGACCTACAGAAAAACAAAATCTCTATTGATAGTTATGAATGAAAAGTTATAACAAGAGAGACATGTATTTGGAAGCAAAGAGTATATTCTTCAAAAACAATTTCTCAGCTGGATGCTGGTAGCTCACAGCTGTAATCCTAGCTACTCAGGAGGCTGAGATCTGAGGATCACAGTTCAAAGTCAGCCCTGGCATGAAAGTCCATGAGACAGTTATCTTCAATATACCTCCAGAAAACCAGAAGTGGTGCTGTGGCTCAAGTGGTAGAGCACTAGCCTTGAGCTGAAGAGCTCAGGGACAATGCCCAGGCCCAGAGTTCAAGCCCCATAACTGATTAGAAAAAATTCTCCTTAATTTATTAATTACATTAATGCAATCCCAACAAAGTTTATTAATTTAACAAAATTGTTTTAAGTTTCACCTCAAACAACCGATAAGGATAGAAAATAAATTTTAAATAAACATGCTTTTGTAATGCTACCTGTATAAGGATAAATAGATCCATTGGGACAAAAGATAGTTCAGAAAGAATAACTGTTAAACATATACAATATTATTTTACTATATAGTGAGGCAGTCTAACAAACTAGGGAACAATGGAAGTTCTTTTTAATAAATTGCATTGGAACAATTGCTGCATATGGGGGAAACAAAATCAGATCAGATCCTTTATGTGCATAGCAATAAAATTTCAAATGGCATTAAAGGGTTAAGTGTAAATTAACAAAACAAATTTGTTACAAATCAGAAATGAAGTTTTACAATATCTCTGAAGGAGAAAGGATTTCCCAAACTGAGAGATAAAGAAATTAAAAACAAAGAAAATGAGTGACAAATTTGACTACTAAAATGTTTGTTGTTTTCTTACTTTCTTGTGGCATAGAGGCTGGAACCCAGGGTCTTGTGCATGTTAAACAAGTACTTTTCCAGTGAACTACATCCCCAGATGTACAAAGTTAAACCTTGTGTGTCAAAAAAGATAATGGCAAAGGAGGAGGCAACAATGCTGGATAAGAAATGTACTCATTATCTCATTATCTTGCCCATGTAATTGCAACCCCTCTATATTGTATTTTCACAATAAAAAAATTTATCCCAGCACCTAAGATTAGACCTTAAAAAAAAGGGTAATAGCACCCAGCTGCCAGTGGTTCATACTTCTATTCCTAGCTATTCAGGAAGCTAGGGCTCAGAAGACTTCATCTCTGAAAGAAAAAAAGCAAGGCTACAGGTATGGCTCAAGTGGTGGAATACCAGCCATGATCAAAAGAGCCAAGCAAAAGAGACAGGTCCTGAGTTCAAGCCCTAGTACTACCATGCCAAAAAAGAAAAAGAAAGTATATAGCAGATGAAGGTTAGTATGCAAAAAGATTATAATGCATTAAGAAAAACAGTAAGACATAAACTAAGTGAGAAAGTATACACATAGCCAAACACAAAGAGCCAATTCATGAATTAAGAAATAGAATTGCAAATTTAAAAAATAGAATCACTTAATACTCATATAAAATGGCAATTGCTAAACATGAAAACTAAAACATGACAAATTAAAAGATAAGTGTAAACACAAAATAAATAATAGTATACCAAATGTGAAGTAGAATTATTTTTTAGCAAGTTTACCCAATTTTAGGGTAGGTACCTTTCTGATAAATATATAAATTGGAATAACCATTTTGAAACTTAGTGTAATAATCATATATGTGTTATGAATCTGAAATTGTTTGTATTTTCTGACCTAGAAATTACATAAGGAAACAGTCACAGAAGCAACAAAACTTTTTTTTTCAGTCGTGGGGCCTGAACTCTGGGCCTGGGCACTGTCCCTCAGCTCTTCAGCTCAAGGCTTGCACTCTACCACTTGAGCCACAGCACCACTTCCAGCTTTTTCCATTTATGTGATGCTGAGGAATCGAACCCAGGGCCTCATCCATGCAAGGCAAGCTCTCTACCACTGAGCCACCTTCTCAGCCCCTCAAGAAAACTTTTATATTCTGGAATATTAACTATGGTAAAATAATCTTAAAATGGAATGATATAAATGTCAAAAAGATTATGACAAAAATATATATTCACTATCTCACAGCTATTCTACTCCCTTCAAATTATTATCATTTTTTGTTGGTGCTGGTCCTGGGGCTTGAATTCAAGGCCTGGGTACTGTCTTTGAGTTATTTTGCTCAAGGCTAGTGCCCTACCACTTGAACCACACCTCCACTCCCAGCTTTTTGATGGTTAACTGGAGATAAGAGTGTTACAGACTTTCCTGCTCAGGCTGGCTTTGAACCACAATCCTCAGATCTCAACCCTCTTGAGTAGCTAGGATTATAGGCATGAATTATGGGCACCCAACCTTTAAATTATTTTTAAGAATATTGTGAGGATTTTTTTCATACCTAATGGGAAAACCACAAAATATATGATAAAAGCATATATACACTAACAACAAATGCAAAATATTCACTAAAATTTTAATAGTAGTTATCTTTAGATTGTAAAATTATAGATGATTTCTTGTTCAGGCCATTCTCTATGTTTTTCAAATTTTCTAACATGATCAAGTATAATGAAGCATTTTTAATAGGCTTATACAAAAAAATCTAGGTTTAGAGAAAATAATTGAAAGAAAAATTTCTCACTTTAAATGAAGGTGAGCAAGTGTATAAATGAAAAACTTCCATTTTGCTTTATGAGATTTTACTTTCTAAAACTGAATAGACTAAAAAGCTATATCTGAAAACCATGATTGAGACATTTAGAACTGAACAAAGGGACAAGCCTGGTTTGAAAGTACAACTTAAAGTACAGTCTGAAAGGACGATGACGTGTTATCTCTACAATAAAAACACAAAAACTAAAGCCCACTCAAATCTTTGTGGTTAAAAGGAATGAAAAAAAGATAGAGTGAGAAACCATGGAGTCAAATCTGCAATCAAACTAATTACATGGATTATTCCAAAACAAAATTTTGTAGTCACAGTGTAGTACCAATAAGAGGTAATAAAGTGCTTATATGTATCTAAAAGGACCTTGGCTTTATAAGGTGAAGAAATGGATAGAAGGTCATGTGTCCTTGTGACTTGCCTCTGCAGCAGTCTGGCTATCACGTTAAAAATCTTTGAAGCACTAGGGCACCATCAAAAGACACAGGAAGGGAACTCCCAACTTGCTTACTACTTTATGCTACTTCATGAGGACATTTTCGGAGAGGAGTAAAGGTAAAAAACTAGCCACTTTGGGTAGAAACTTAAATGTTTGAGAATTTCACACTTATTGTGTGAACCGAATGTACATTTGAAAGTAGAGACCATAAGTGCTTCAGTAATGTCTGGAGGACCAGTGAGGTTGTAGCCTTTGGTGTGTCTGTCACACAGTGTCTGCTGTTCTCTCTCCCCTAACTCACGCTTCTTGTGAACCTTTACATTTATCTCAAGGTTAAAGATTGCTTTCTCCAGCTTTGTTAGCTTTCCTAAAGCAGCCACTTTCAGTAAGTCTTCTTCTTTAAAAAAATTGTATATAAATATAGATGTATATATGTATAATATGCATATAATATATACTATAATACTATAAACAATATATTATATATCTACATAGACATATATTTAACTGCAATGCATCTTGATCAATGGCACTTCTTCCATATTTCTCTCCCATCCCTCCCAACCCAATCCTTCCCTCATTTTTCCTAGTTTCATAGGATATGCATTGAATATTATGGACCCTAAGAATCCCAGTTGGCTTTCCTTGCTCTTTTGGGTCTCATTTGGAAAAATCAACCACATAAGCAAAACAAAAGATCCAGAATAGGGCTGGGAGGTGTATGTAGCTCAGTCAATGGTAAAGCAGCTGAGACCCTGGGCTCCACTGACAGGCATATATTTACATAAACACATACACATAGAAATTAAATCGAAAAAATTCAGAGGCTTCCACTCATTTGCTTTCAAGTTTTTATAATAAAATTATTTAATGTGTGCTTAGAACTGCCACAAACAAGACAATCTTTTTTTGGTACCAGTTCTAGGGTTTGAACTCAAGACATGAGCTACTCAACAGCTCAGAACTGTCCCTGAGCTTTTGTGCTCAATGTTAGCACTATACCACTTACGCCACAGCTCCAATTCTGTTTTTTAGATGGTTAAAGAGTCTCACAGCCTTGGAAGTAAAGCTGTGGCTCAAGTGGTAGAACACTTAGCTGAAGAGCTCAGAAACAGTGCCCAGGCCCAGAGTTCACATCCCGTGACTAACAAAAAATAAAAATAAAATAAAAAGAGTCTCACAGCCTTTCCTGTCCAGGCTAGCTTCGAACAGCAATCCTTACATCTCAACCTCCTGAGTAGCCAGGATTACAAGCATGAGCCACTAGTACCCAGCTCAAGACCATTATGTTTAAAGAAACATAAAATGAAAATCCTCTAACAGAATTGATAGTATTTTTTTTCTTTGAACCAGAAAGAATCATTAAGTACTGAACTCAGTACAAAAATCTTTCTTTGTTTTGTTTCTGTCCAGAACTTAATGGTTAAGATTAGGTATTTTTATCTTGCTGACAGTGCTCAAACTGGTTTCTCCTTCAGAAATGTCTCTATGAGTACTAAAATATATCCTCTAAAAAGATAAAAATGTAATAATACTGCCAAATGGCTTAGATTTACTGAACATGCACTGAGTCTGGTCCAATGCTCACCTTTTCACATACATTATGGCATTTAATCCTCATGACATAGTTTTTATTTTTTATTTATTTATTATTTGTGAACATACTGTACAGAGGGGTTACAATTACATGGGCAGGATAATGTGTACATTTCTTACCAAGCATTGCAGCCTCCTCCTTTGGTTTACCCTTCACAATGACATAGTTTTTAAAATGATGCCCATTTGATAGATAAGAAAACTGAGAAACTCTGAGATTCATTTGCTGGTATCACACCCTAGCATCTATTACTGAAAATTAGGCTTCAAATCTGCCAGCTTCTGGAGGTCTGGAGCAAAGATTCGAGTTCCTATTCAAAACTGCCTAAGCAAAGAGCAAGACTGAATCATAACAAGGGTGTTTTCCATCTATGCTCTTTACAATTCTTGTCAGTTCTGGCTTTTATTGAAAAGGGTCATACTTCTGAAACCTTTTACCCACTATACAACTCCAGTAATGGAAACTAACTCAGCAGATCCAGAGAGGCAGACACACACACACACACACACACACACACACACACACACACACACACACACACACCAGCATCCTGATCTAACTGGTATTACATTCTTAAAGTAATGGGCTCCATTTCTTACTTTTCTGTCTCCCCCGAATTTACTGCTCTCTTCCTTTGGGATAAAATGTCCAAATCTGCTTGTGGCCTCTACTAGACATCAAAACAGTAATCCAGAGCAGTGATGTTTCTCAGAATGAAAGAAAATTCCAGGGCACATTTTCCCACTGTGAAGGGCATTCCACACAATCCATAAAAGTCCTGTTCAGCACATAGGCCATTTCATGGTCACCATATGCCTCCGTTCAATCTAAGGAAGTCTTAGGGCCATGGATGTGGGGAGGAAGAGGCCTCCATGAGCTATGGCCACCTGTGCTTCCTCCTGCCTTGATAAAAAAAAACATATGTATTACCCCCACCCTCAGCAGTCCCAGGCCACACATGTAGCCAGGCTACCACCATAATGTACTCACAGCACACACAAGCAGTACACTCCTGGAACACTCTCGCTGTCTCTCAACAAATAGCTGCCATCAAGTCCCCTGGCAAGCAGTAGCTTCTCCCCAGTCTCCCGGCTGATCTTGCCATGATACACAGTCACTGCCTCCATGGCTTGATGTATTCAAGAGGGCCAAGGACAGAGATGGTAAAAAGGAAATATTAGTGGTGCTGTTGCCGCCAGGCACAAATCAGCCACCTGACTCCCAGTTCAGCCAGATGTGTGTGTGTGTGTGTGTGTGTGTGTGTGTGTGTGCGCGCGCGTGCGCGTGCGCATGTTTGTATGTGAGAGAAAGAGAGCAAGAGCAAGAGAGAGAGCTCAAAGAACAGGATGTTGTCTACCTGTCTTCTCACACTTCAATTAAAATGAACTCAGCAATTTAGCAACTAATGTCCCATAGAAATTGCCATGGCATTTGATCATCTGCTCAAATTCCAACACAGGGTTCAAGTGGAAAGGACAAAAACCTTGGAGAAACCTCAGGAGATTTGAGTTATACTGGTAATGCAAACAGATTTTGTTAAAACCCTTAGTAATCATTCTATCCTCCTTAGCCTGCTACCTTTAGAGTCACCAAGCAAGGCTTAACTAGTTTCCGAAGGAGTTGATACAGACAAATTTACATGTCATACTGTGGGACAAAGTGAAACTGACAAAGTAAAAAGAATAAAAGCTCTATGATCAAAACACTAGAACTAGGGCTGGGATGTAGCTCAGTGGCAAAGTGCTTGCCTAGTAAGTGCAACATCCTGGGTTTGATCCCCAGTACCAAAAAAGAAAAGACAAAAAAATACAGTTAAAAACACTAGAACTATTAACATGCAATCACAACTGAACACTGCCCTTGAGTAAGTTCTTCTACTCTGTCTTCCTGCCTCATATGATTCTCTTCAACAGTCTTTTTCTTTTTTTTGTGGTAATGAAGATTGAAGCCAGTGCCTTGCACATGCTTACTAACACTTTTCCACTTGAGCCATGCCCCAGCTCTTTGGTTAGTACATTGTTTTTGAGTTAAGCACCTCACTAACTTTGTCCAGCCAGCCACCAATATCCAGTCCTCCTGCTTCCTATCCCATGCTGCATATGAACCACCACATCTTACTGTCCAATTGAGCAATCTTTTTATTTTTAGTTTTTACAATACTAGGAATAAAGAATCCAGAGACACACATGAAGCATAGTGCCATTGAACCACACCCCCAGCCTCCTGAATAAACTTTTGTTGCTCTTTTTGTCAGTTGTGATGCCTGAACTCTGGTCCTGGGCGCTGTCCCTCAGCTCTTCAGCTCAAGGCTAGCACTCAATTACTCACAGAGCCACTTCTGGCTTTTTCTGCTTATGTGGTGCTGAGGAATTGAACTCTGGGCCTCATGCATGCGAGGCAAGCACTCTACCACTAAGCCACCTTCTAGCTCCCTGTATAATATTGTTCTTAACTAAATATTGATGTTTTTGCAGTCCTGGAATTGAACTCCAGGACTGAGTGCTGTTCCTGCACTTCTTTTTGCACAAAGCTAGTGCTTTACCACTTAAACCAGAGCTCCACTTCTGGCTTTTTTTCTGCAGACCTGGGGATTGAATTCAGGGCCTGGTCACTGACCCTGAGCTTTTTTTGCACAAGGCTAATGCTCTATCACTTGAACCACAGATCCACTTCCAGTTTTTGGTGGTTAATTAGAAATAAAAGTTTCATTGACTTGTCTGCCCTGGTTGGCTTCAAACTACAAGCCTAAAATTTTGGCCTCTTGAATAACTAGAATTAGAAGTATGAGACTGGTGCCCATCCACAAATACTGCTTATTTTTCCCTAACACCTTATTCAAGATCCCAAAGTACTTGCTGAAGTACAAAACACCCAATGTTATGTCCAAAGATGTCCAATATTTACTTGATATGTTCTAGGTGAGAGAATGGATTGGATTATGTGAAGTTGGTGCTTTGTCTTTATGTGGATTTGTATGTTTTCTCTGGTATACAGGACTTGATTTTCAGCACTTTATTCCTAAAATCTCTTTTAAGTCATTGTGTAAGTATTGATCATTGTAATGTACCTTTTCACCAGGACCACAACTTGAACGCAGGGTCTTATACTTTTAGTCACATGTTGGTGCTCTATTACCTGAGCTTCCCACTCCATGTAATGTAACTTTCATTCTTGGTTCTAGAGAATGATTTTTGGTAGCTAATTTTTGACCAAAAAAAAACTTTTTTAAAAAATTTTTAAAAAATTTGTATTATGAAAATACCGTACAGAGGAGTTACCATTACATGGGCAAGATAATGACTACATTTCTTATCAAGCATTTTTGCTTCCTCCTTTGTTTCCCCTTCCTATCCCTTCCCATACCCCGCTCCCCCCACCCCTACCCTTCTTCCCACCCCCCCCCGGCCAGTTGTAAAGTTCGTTTTCCAACATAACGACTTGTACATCTCATTGTTGCAATGGGTCCACCTGTATCCCTATTTAAACGATTTTTTATTTCCTTCTCTAAAATAGTGTTACATTTATTTCAAAACGTGCTAAGTAATATTTCCCAAACAACTTCCTCTAATTTTACCAGAGGAAAGCTTAAAGCTGAACAGTCATTCATATTGAGGGAGAGGCAGAAAGGGAAAGAATAAGCACATAGGGAGGTGTTGTCCTTTCTCTGTCCTGAAAACCCTGGAAAACAACTTGACTGAAAATTGTTCATCCTTAGTAACTAAAGTGTAAACAAAAGTTTCCTACAGTCATTTTCTACACTAAGAATGAATAATCAAATGATGTTGAAGTGACAACCAGAATGGCACAATGGCTTCTCATATGACTCTAAGGAACTGAGCAAAGATTATCTCATCAGCATCCCACCTCAGGTTTTTGCCCAGCTCTCTCTTAGCCCTTTGAATGCTTTGAGTTATGGAAGAATTGATCTTATTCCTGTTAAAAAACTTCATAAGACCAGGTACTGGTGGCTCATGCCTGCCATCCTAGCGACTCAGAATGCTGAGAATCTGAAGATTGCTGTTTGAAGACAGCCTGAGCAAAAAAGTCTAGGAGACTTTTATCTTCAATTAACCACCAGAAAATCAGAAGTGGAGCTGTGGCTCAAAGTGGTAGTGCACTAGCCTTGAGCAAAAAGAGTTCAGGAAAACTTACCCTCCCCCTAAAAAAAACTTCATAAGTTAGTCCACACTAGACTCTTCACAGAAGCAAATTGTTATCTCTGAAAAATTAATTATAATGGTGACATTTCAAATAGGAAAAGATAAGACAGGGAACAGTATCCTCTTACACGTGTCCATAGAAATAACATCCCACCTCCCACCACCTCCCAAGGGAACTGTGAGAACACTCAGTGTTACATAGGTTAAAAACAAATCCTAACCTTTTGTTGTCCCTGAGCAACTCTGAACAAATCATCCACAAACTTAAGAATAGAGCAACCCACATCTGACAGCACAAGCACACCATGTATTCTTCTTTTCTGTCTCTGTTTTGTTCTGTGTTACTAAAATAGTACACCTGTCAAAGCATCCAAGTACAGTGGGGTTCAGCACAACTAAAACTGTATTAAAAAACAGATAAATTATAAGGTAATAGTACAACTCTTACATCCAGTACTTCTTTGTCATCTCACAAATGAGCTGACAGCTAAGCCAGCCCACTAGTGCAGTGTTGATGAAAAATACTTATCTTCACTCTTACGTTACACTGGTACAAAACCTGACTTTAGCAAATTCAAAGCTTTACCCTGATCCTGAAATATACAGAAAAATGAAAATGACATGGTTATCTTCCTTCTTTCATGTTATACCCACAAGAGAGATAAAGAAGAAAAGTGAGACCAGGAAGTAATGGAGAAAATAAAAGTATCAATAGACCCAAAAGTTAAGGAACAGGCTCTAAGATCAAGTACATATTAATAGAAGCTGAGGAATCTGATTGTTTATTGTCTATCTCTTCCAATTAATTATAAAGTCCTCTGTGGAAGGGTTTTTTTTAATTTAATTTAATTTTTTTGTGGACATACTGTACAGAGGGTTTTATATACCTTGTTCACCACTGTATCTTCAGTATCTAGTACACAGTAAATGCTAATGTATTTTTGAGTGAATGAATAAAGTTTATGGTCCCAAGAAAATAAAAGAAGAGTAGGGCACAGTGGCTTTAGCCTGTAATTCTAATTACTTGGGAGTAAGAGATAGGGAAATCATGATTTGAAGCTAGCCAGGCAAAAATAAATGTACATAGACTCCATCACCACTAATGACTGAATGCAATGGTTCCTGCCTGTCATCCCAGCAACAGAGGCACACACAAATACAAGGATTTGGTCTAAGCATGAAGCAAGACCTTATCTCAAAAATAACTAGTGAGCTGGGCACCAGTGGCTCACACCTATAATCTTAGCTACTCAGGAAGCCGATCTCTGTGGATCATGGTTCAAAGCCAGGTAAAGCAGGAAGTCCATGAGATCTTTATCACCAATTAACTACCTTTTAAAACGTTAGATGTGGGGCTGTGGCTCAACTGCGATAGCATAAGCGTTGAGCAAAGAGAATGTATAGAAACATTACTTAGGCCCTGAGTTCAAATCCCAGGACCATAACAAAAAAACATAATAACCAGTGCTAAAAGGGGCTAGCAGGAAGTTGGCTCAAATAATAGTGTACTTGCCTAGTAGGTACAAGGCCTTAGTTCAAACTCCTGTACTGAAAAAATAAACAAAGGTACACTCTCTCATCTAGAGAAAAGTGAGTATGTCCTCTGACCCATCTTCCACACTCTATGTTTTGCCATTCAATTGTTTCCTCTTGGAATCTCATTATCTTCATCTGTGAAATGGAATTGAAGCAGATGACCCTTAAGGTTACTTTTACTCTAAAAATTCGTGTTTTAAATAAAAATCAAAGGTGTTTCTTTAGAGAGAAACAGAAAAGGACTCAAATCACTTTTATGCTAGAAACAAGATCAAACAATAGGGGAAAAAACCTTGTTCTTGTTTTAAAATAACCTAAGAAATAAAAACTGTAGAATCTAGGAAGAAAGCTTCACAATTTAAAGAAAACTACAACCTTTTAGAGTATAGCTGCCATTTAAATAAAGCACAAAAGCATTGAAAGTAAGAAACTGTCATCCAAGGTTCAAAGTGTCTTCTTATCTAAACCTGTCACCTCCTCAGGTCTCTGAGAGGTGACGGAATTTTGCATGTGTATACCCCATCTGAGGTGATAATTGTCTTCATTTCAAAAACCCTAGGCTATTCTCAGACCCAGACAGATTAAAAACATGATGCCAATGGTGGTCAGTTTTATACAGTGGCTCTGACATTTTAAAATCTTTTTCTGTAACCTTTCAAAACTAACTTTGTTCTTCCACTAGCTCATCTATAAGTGTGAATTCTCCTGTGAAAGCGTTATAATGTTGTCACATGTGGTGAGTTTACACATTCTCTCCACACTTCATAAAGTTCACTTCCTTTTTAAAGCAAGATAAAAACGTCTTAATATCTTTAAAAAAATAAAGAGTATATCCCTTGGTAATACCTGGTTTACTTATGTGTAGCTAATAATTGGCTTACTGATGTGACTACTATTTTTTTAAGTCAGAGACTAAAGACAGGTACTTGTACTTAAGCCTGTTTAAAATATATTTCGTTTTCAAGGCCAAGCGTTAGTGAGTCACGCCTATAATCCTAGCTACTTGGGAGGCTGAGATTTGAGGACTGCAGTCCAAAGCCAGCCAGACAGGAAAGTCCATGAGACTTTTATATCCAATAAACTACTCAAAAGAAGCCAGAAGTAGAGCTGAGTCTCAAATGGTAGAGCACTAGACTTGAGCAAAAGCTCAAGGACAGCACCCAGGTCCTCATTCAAGCCCCAGGACTGGCACAAAATAAATAAACATGTTTATTTTTTCAGTCATTTATGAACATCCAATAACATATGCCAAATTATGGAGTAGATATTTATTTTTATTATTTTTACACGTTTTTTATTGTAAAAATAGTGTACAGAGGGGTTACAGTTACATGAGTAAGGTAATGAGTACATTTCCTATTGAGCATTGTTACCTCCTCCTTTGTTTTTCTCCTTCCATGCCTTCCCTCCCCATGGAGCAGATATTTTAAATGTAGAAAAATGGTGTACCTATACTTAAGTGCTCACTGCCCAGTGAAGCAAGCAAACAGATTATTGTAATTTACTGAAAGGCTGTATTATAGTTTGAAAATGAAATGCCTCCCATAGGCCTATGTATGAAATGCTGTGCTCCAGATATTGGCATTTTTAGGGGAGGTAATAAAAACTGTAGGCAATAGGGCTTAGCTGGGGGAAGTAGTTCACTAGGGTCATGCCTTCAAATGCTATATCCGATCTTTGGTCCTATTTTCCCTGTTTGCTTGCTATCATAAGATGATCTAGTCTGCTCATCCATACCTTCCATGCCATGATGCTTAGCTTCATATGGGCTCAGAAACAACAGAGCCAGCCATGATGGACTAATGTATCTGAAACCATGAATCATAATAAATCTTTTCTCCCTTATTTATGTCAAGTATGTTTCCACGTGATGTAGAAATAACTAATACAAGCTGTGCTAAAGGAAACTACAGGGCTCTAGGAGCACAGTAGTAGTACATGGAATTTAACTTATATCATCAGACTTCACAATCTATCTAGGATAGCAAGGTCTTAGTTTTCTTGTCTACTGGATATGGATTCTTTTACTTGTCCTGATTTTACCTCCTTCTATGACCTAAAGGAAATCTATTTTTTTTTTTGGTCCAGTCGTGGGGCCTGAACTCTGGGCCTGGGCGCTGTCCCTCAGCTCTTCAGCTCAAGGCGAGCGCTCTACCACTTGAGCCACAGCACCACTCCCAGCTTTTTTCTTTTTGCTTATGGGGTGCTGAGGAATCAAACCCAGGGCCTCAGGCATGCAAGGCAAAGCACTCTACCACTGAGCCACCTTCCCAGCCCCCCCTAAAGGAAATCTAAATGTGTGTGTGTGTGTGTGTGTGTGTGTGTGTGTTGGTCCTGAGGCTTGAGCTCAGGGCTTCAGTGCTATCCCTGAGCTGTTTTGTTCAAGACTAACACTCTTCCACTTGAGTCATGGAACCATATGTGGCTTTTTGGTGGTTAATTGGAGACAAGAGTCCCATGGACTTTCTTGCCTGGGCTGGCTTTGAATCATAATCCTCATATCTCAGCTTCCTCAGTAGCAAGGCATGAGCCACTAGTACCCAGCTAGGAAACCCAATTTTGGCTGAAACTCGGCATTGTTCTAAGATTCTGTGTCTCATTGGTTAATACTCATTGGAATGGTCTTAAGAGTCAAGCCTGTTTCCAAGCTTACAGGCCTGGAATCTGAATCATCAGTTGATCCATCCAAAGCAAGAGATCCATGTGTCCGTACTTCCAGCTACTCAGGAGGATTGCTTGAGACCAGGTGTTCATTGCTAATCTGGGCAACATAGTAAGACCTCATCTCATAAAAACTGTAAAAGCTATGTGCTGGTAGCTCACGCCTATAATCCTAGCCTAGGAAACTGAGATCTGAGGATCGTAGTTTGAAACCAGCCCAGGCAGAAAAGTCTGTGACTCTTATCTCCAATAAACTAGTCAGGAAAGGCCAGAAGTGGTGCTTTGGCTCAAGTGGTAAAATGCTGCTAGCCTTGCACAAAAGAGATCAGGAACAGCTTCCAAGGCAGAGTTCATGCCCTAGAACTGACAAAAAAAAAAAAAGAAGAAGAAAGAAAACTTTAAAAAGCCACGGATGACCATGGCTCACACTAGGTAGCTAATCCTGTAAACCTAGATGTCACAGTATCTGGCATCTAGTTAGCACCTCCCTTCCCCCTTCCTGTTTCCCTTTATAGAGTAAACCCTTTAGAGAGTGAAGCTTCTAATTTACCTCAAGGAGTATATCACTTCTGATACTGACTTCTTGCACATTCATTGCTTACTAACATCTACTCTGTGATCTGCTTCATTTTGGTTTGTAGAAATAACTTCACATTCCACTTCTCAACCCATGACAGACAAATAAATCATTGTGTAGCTCTTTTGGCCTCATCAACCTAGTTGCCTCTAGATAGTGATTGAATCATTTTTCTATGTCCTTTCATCTTGGGTGGGAACCCTCAGCATGTAAAAGTAATAAGCAAATACCACTTCTTGTAAAGAAGCTCTAACTTCTCATCTAAAAATCTGTTCTTTTGGGGTTGGAGATTTAGCTCAGTGGAAGAGCACTTACCTGGCAAGTGCAAGTCTCTGAATTTAGTTTTCAGCTCTAAAAAATCTGTTCTTTTTCTTAGAAACTCCTTACTAAAATTCAACCACTAGAATTTAATATAAAAGGTTAAAATCCAAAGAACTATTATTTTGTCTATATATTTTGTCTGAATGAAGGTCTTAAGAAACCTCTGGTATTTTATAGCATGAATTATCACTTCGATCTGCGAGTCACAAAAAGAAAAATTTAGTGAGGAATGACATAAATAAGACTATATTTCCATAAGTAGATTTGTAAACAAATATTGTAATCTAGTAAATGAAACAGCTAATGGTAGATAGTTGTGGAGGGAGGACCAGTACTGGGGCTTGAGCTCAGGATCTATGGTTCACCTTGCTTGCTCACAGGTAGCTCTGTACCACTTGAACAATGACATCATTCTGTCTTTTTACTGGTTAATTGGGACTATAGCCTCATGGATTTTTTTGCCCAATTCTCCAGATCACAGCCTTTCAGTAGCTAGGATTATAGGCATGAACCAAAGATGCCCAAATGGTATAATTCTTTTTTCCCCTTAATTTTAAATGAGTAAAGAATCATTTACTAATTTATACCATTTGATATACAGAATCTATCAAAAATGATATTCTGCATGACAAAAATATTATGGACCAATTGATGAAAAGACTGAGAACTATTGTAGGGTGAAAATTTTCCTTTTTTCTTCTAATAGAACAGGATTTCATTAAAGACTAACAATTACCTTTAAAGAGTGGCGCACAATGCAATATTTGTAGCAAGACTGCTCAGAATTCATGCTGTTTATTTAATCTGTAAAGCAATAAAAAAGAAACTGGAGATTCACAGTGGTATTACTAAGCTCTATACTGGGTACCATACTTGCTTTATACCCAGAGAGGTTCGAGAAAATGGGCCAAGAGCTAACCTGCTGGAAGAATTCTTAGGAAAGCCTAAAAGTAGGTAGCTAAGGCTCAGGTTCACACTTGGCTAAGCATAAGAGTATATTTTCAAGATAACTAGTGAAAGTCAGGCACTAGTAGCTCATGCATATAATCCCATCAATTCAGGAGGCTGAGATCTAAGGGTCAAGGCTCAAAGCTAACCCAGGCAGCAAAGTCCACATGACTCTCTTCTCCAATTAACTACCCAAAAAGACAGTAGTGGCACTGTGGTGAAAGTGGTAGAGTGCCAGCCTTGAGCAAAAAAGTTCGGGAACAGACCCCAGACCCTGACTTCAGGCCCCAGGACTGGCATACACACACACACACACACACACACACACAAACTAACATTGAAAATCATATCTGGAGGCATAGCTCCGCACTATTATTCTAAACTAGTAAGCACAAAGCCCTGAGTACAGACCTCAGTATAGCAAAAAATAAAATAAAAAGTGCAGTAGCATTGGTGTTGAGAGTTTTACACCACACATGATAAGGATTTATGTATTTCTGTGTCACTGTCATACATTTAGTAATACAATTGATTTGGGGGGTGTATGTGTCTGTGTCTGTGTCTGTGTCTGTGACTGTGTGTGTATACTGGCACTGAATTTTGAACTCAACTCTGGGCCTGAACGCTGTCCTTAAGCTTTTATGCCCAAGATGAGTGCTCTACCACTTAAACCATGGTTCCAATTCTGGCCTTTTGTTGGTTAACTGAAAATAAGAATCTCATGGAATTTCCTGCCCTAGCTGGATTTGGCTTATAATCCTTAGATCTCAGCCTTCTGAGTATCTAGGATCACAGATGTGTACCACCAGTGTCCTCCTCCCAGACCTATTTTAGTAAGTCAATTACATCCCATATTGCAACATGAGACGGAAGGTTTTGAAATCTCTTAATTCTCTCCTTCCCCACTCAAAAATATATAAACATAGATTGCACTCTTAGAGCTGGCACTCTAAAAACTGAGTTTTTCAGACTTTAGATAGGCAGTCAACATGTGTTGTACCTTAATCATATTAAACTTCAACACAACCTTTTCCATAAAGCTTGCTTGATCAATGACACACAAGTCATTCCCTAAATTACCATTCTCCCTATTATTTTTGTTATAATCCTGGTGGTTAAGATAATAAAAGGAACTACTCCTGATAGCCTAGGTGACCATACATCTCAAAATTTGAAAGATTCTAAATGTAGCTCCATGGTCAACAGACTGACCCTATATCTCAAAGTCCTTCCATTACAATAATTTCATTTGGCTTAAATATTGATGATACCTGTCAATATGCAAGCATAATAGTAAGGATAAATGGTTAAAGCAATATGATATAATAGGAAGAGCAAGAACCTGGAACCAGTAAAATTTCATTTTCAAGCCAAACTTGAGCACTGATTTAATATATCTGTAAAATGGAGACAATGGAACAGACTATGAGGATTATTAATATGGATATTTATTATTCCTATAGTTACCAGAAGGCAAAATATACTTAGCATATTTCAAACATAGTAAGACATTGATGGTAGCTCTTAGCTCTCTAATAAGCCTTTATCTGCATTGTCACCACACCCAGATCAGTACCCCCAATGAGAGGAAAAGTAAACTAAGTTGTTGAGTCTCCTAAAAATCAGTAACTAATGTGAAGTGATGTAGCTCATCAGTAACACAGCAAGTAACTGAACTCAGATCTCTAGTTCCAAATCCCAGGCTCTCAGCTTAGATACATGCTGCCCTTTGTTTGGTGTACCTACCCTAGAAGAAATCAGTAATTAGATAGACTTGGTGGTTCAGGTTGCTTTAAAAAAAAGTCAGTTCTCCTATCAATATCCCAACCTCATTCTTCAAGGAAATAGAAGAAGCAATCCAAAAATTCATAAGGAACAATAAAAGACCCCGAATAGCAAAAACAGTCCTTAGCATAAAAAAGTGCTGGAGAAATATCAA
Organism: Dipodomys ordii; assembly: GCF_000151885.1. NCBI lineage: Eukaryota > Metazoa > Chordata > Mammalia > Rodentia > Heteromyidae > Dipodomys > Dipodomys ordii. The sequence continues at coordinate 10,574,593 of NW_012267254.1, forward strand.
TACCGAACTTCAACTCTACTACAAAGCCATAGTAATCAAAACAGCTTGGTACTGGCACAAGAACACACCTGAGGACTAATGGAATAGAAATGAAGACCCAGAAATGAACCCACAGACCTGTAGCCACCTAATCTTGATAAGGGAGCTAAAAAAATAATAGAATGAAAGAAAGACAGCCTCTTCAGTAAATGGTGCTGGAAAAATTGGTTAAACACCTATACAAAACTAAAGCTAGATCCCCATATATCTCCCTGCACCAGAATCAACTCCAAATGGATCAAAGACCTCGAAGTCAAATCAGACACCCTGAAAACATTACAGGAAGGAATAGGAGAAACTTTAGGGCTCCTTGGCACAGGCCAAAATTTTCTTCATAAAGACCCAGAAACACAACAAATCAAAGGTTGGACAAATGGGATTGCATGAAACTGCAGAGCTTCTGCATATCAAAGGACATAGCAAGCAAGATCAATAGAAAGCTCACAGACTGGGAGAAGATCTTCACTAGCCATACAATGGACAAGGTCTCATATCTAAAATATACTTAGAACTCAAAAAATTAAATCCCCCAACAACAAATCCTCAAAGAAACAACTTCCTGATTAATAAGTGGGCTAAAGACTTAAAGAGCGACTTCTCTGAAGAGAAAATAAGAATGGCCAATAGACACATAAAGAAATGTTCAACTTCTCTAGCCATAAAAGAAGTGCAAATCGAAACAACATGGAGATTCCACCTCATCCCAGTTAGAATGGCTATAATCAAGAACTCTAGGGGGGGAGGATTGGGTGGAGGGTGGGGGGGAGGATGGGAAGGGGAAACAAAGGAGGAGGCTACAATGCTTGATAAGAAATGTACTCATGGGCTGGGAAGGTGGCTCAGTGGTAGAGCACTTGCCTTGCATGCATGAGGCCCTGGGTTAGATTCCTCAGCACCACTAAGCAAAATGAAAAAAGCCCAAAGTTGTGCTGTGGCTCAAGTGGTAGAGCACTAGCCTTGAGCTGAAGAGCTGAGGGACAGCGCCCAGGCCCAGAGTTCAGGCCCCACGACCGGACCCCCCCCCAAAAAAGAAATGTACTCATTATCTTGCCCATGTAATTGTAACCCCTCTGTACAATATTTTCACAATAAAAAAAGAACTTTAATAACAACAGATGCTGGAGGGGATGTGGCCAAAAGGGAACCCTATTGCATTGTTGATGGGAATGTAAACTTTAGAAAGCAGTATGGAGGTTCCTCAAAAGACTCCACATAGAGCTCCCCTATGACCCAGCAATCCCACTTTTAGGCATTTACGCAAATGATCACAAACAAGGCCATACTAAAACTACCAGCACAACTATGTTTATGGCAGCATTATTCACCATAGCTAAGATATGGAATCAATCAACCCAGAGTCCCCTCAGTAGATGAATGGATCAAGAAAATGTAATGTACATATATACAATGGAATTCTATGCCTCCATCAGAAAGAATGACACTGACCCATTTGTTAGGAAATGGAGAGACTTGGAAAAAATTATATTAAGTGAAGTAAGCCAGACTCAAAGAACATAGGTTCCATGGTTTCCCTTATGTGCAATAACTAGTATATGTCTAGGACAAACAGAAAAGGTCAAAAGCTCTGTACACATGACCTGATGCTAAGCAAAATGAACCCCAAGATAGGGACACAAGAGATTTTATCTTTGTTGCTGTTCTTCTTAATGTACTTATAATGTACTATGTGATTTGTGTTGTTTCTTTTGTATGTTCTTCCCTCATGGTACAACCCCTGTTGTCACTGTATTTGATTCTGGTGTCCTGCATCTTGTATATATATTTTTGTAATTTGAGGATGGGAAGGGAAATAACAAAATGCTAAAATAAGGATATAGGTTGACCCATTGTAACAATGAGATGTACAAGACAGTATGTTGAAAACGAACTTCACAACTTTGCAGGGAGGGGAGAGGGGAGGAAAAGGATGGTAGGGAAAATATAAAGGAGGGTGTAAAAATGCTTGATAGGAAATGGACTCATTACCTTACTCATGTAACTTTACAATAAAAAAGTATTAAAAATTTAAAAGATCAGTTCTGAAAGACTGCAGTCCAATTAAAATATACAAAAGGTATATACACACTCTCACACAAAAGGTATACACACAAAGTGGTTTCATATAGGTCAAAATATATACCAGTAAACCACAGAGACTATTTTGGAATCATAAAAGTAGCAATTACAGTGAGATCTAGAATGCCCTGTTGGTACATGAAAATAAAATATGTTGAAAATTCCTAGCTCTCATCTGGTCCCTGTATTCCAAAAAGTCCAAGGAGCTATAAGTACCCAAGCATCAAAAAACATGCCCCAAGCTAGGCACTGGTGGTCCATGCCTGTACTCCTAGCTACTCAGAAGGCTGAGATCAGGAGAAATATGTCTCCAGGTCAGCCCAGGCAGAAAAATTCACAATATTCCCTTCTCAACTTATAAATCGTACTCCCGTCATCTCAAGCTATATAGTTGGCTGAAATTGGGAAAAACAAGTTTCTAGGCCATCCTGGGAAAAATCAAGTATATAAATCTCCATAGACAAAAGCTGGATGTAGAAGTGTAAGCCTAATAATTCCCAGAAACAATGAAAAACCTAAAATAGAATAATCATGGCTAAAGCAAGATGCTACCTCAAAAAAAGTAAAAACAAGCTTCCAGCTTGGGTGGAATGGTAGAGTAGCAGCCTATGAAATGCAAAGCTTTGTGCTCAATCTGCAGTATACGCAGGAATAAAATCCTGCCCCAACCCAGATGACTCGGGTCTAATGACCCTAACAGACACCTTCATCTCCAGTGCTCCCCTCCCAAGTAACCAGGGCCATCTCAATAATCACATGTCTGAGGGATGTAAGAAGGCTGATGAGGCAGGGTCCCTTTTGTTCTCTGGTCCCATTCCTGTCCCTTATCAAGCAGGTTGCCAGCCTTTACCCTCTTTGCCTGATAGAAAGTCTTATAAGAAGACAGTCTACAGCTTGGGGACAAGGCCTTGGAGAGAAAAGCATAGGAAGGAAATTTCTGATCCCAAGCATTAAGGGTCCTTATAAAAACAGCCTTGGGGAAATAGCTTCTTGGTACACATCGGGTAGTGAGATCCCAGGCATTAGGGGTCCAAAGTGAGCAAAACACCTACCTCACCTCACTCCCCCCCACCTCTTTGTCCTATCTTCCCACTCCTGTACTCCATCAACACTTACGGAACACCCAGGTTTAACTTTAAGGGGCCAAGTGGACTTGGATAATAAGGGTAGCCGAGAAAAATGATGATGGATTGAAGGACCCATACAAGTGCTTCCAATGCTTGTGTAACTCATAAGAATTAGAAGAATCCCAATATTGAGCTAGATTGAACATTCCTTTACCTCAGGGGAAGAGACTGAAGATGGGGTTTTGAGCTGCTGGCTCAAAGCAGTTACCCCAAGGTACACAATACACAAGAAACGTGACATAATTTCACACTCTTTTATTATTAGTTAAGATCAGAAAAACTGTGACAAATGTGGAACCTGTTGTGTTAGGTAACACAAAGATACCTTTGCTTCAAACTGGAGGCAGATCATCATCACCTCCCACTCTCGCAACTCAACATTCCTTGGCTCTTCCTTACTTTGCCACAGCTGTCTTAGGGAAGAACAGAAAACTACAAACAACACATCTATTGGAAGGGAAAAGTCTGCAGGGGCATTCTCAAGAATACTGGCCCCTGACCAATGTGTGTGTGTGTGTCTGTCTGTCTGTCTATGTCTGTGCCAGTCTTGGGACTTGAATTCAGAGCCTAGACTGTTTCTGAGCATTATTTGCTCAAGAGTAGTGCTCTACCACTTGAGCCATAGCTCTCTGCTGGTTAATTGGAGATAAGAGTCTCATGGACTTTCCTGTTCCAGCTGTTCAAACCACAATCCTCTGATCTCAGCATCCTGAGTAGCTAGAATTACAGGCATGATCCACCCACAACAAGCTAACCAGTTCTATTTTTAACACAGTTAAGCCTCCCAAGAGAATCACCATCTATATACAGAAAGCACACTAGCCCTGATATCTGCCCTCAGACAGTCACTAATAACTGGAGAGATTTGGAATGGAGGCAGCAGAGATTTGAAAGGTATATAGTCGACATTGTTCCAGACAATGCAATTCAGTGGTCTTTCAGGCAGGCTGATGAGCAGACAGGAAGACTGATGTGATTAGGGATATGTGTGTGTGTGTGTGTGTGTGTGTGTGTCTGTGTGTCTGTGTGTCTGTCTGTGTGTGTCTGTCTGTGTGTGTCTGTGTGTGTATACACATTTCTTTGTACACCAGTGCTGGGGATTGAACACAGGGCTTGGGCACTGTCCTTGAGCTTTTTTGCTCATGGCTAGTACACTACCACTTGTGCCACAGCTGCATTGCCTGGGCACTGTCCTTGAGCTATTTTGCTCAAGGCTAGTGCTCTGCCACTTGAGCCACAGCTCCAATTCCAGCTTTTCTGGTAGCTAATTCAAAACAAGAGTCTCACGGACTTTCCTGCCTGGGCCGGCTTCGAACCATGATCCTTGGATCTCAGCCTCCAAAAGTATCTAGGACTACAGACATGAACCACTGACACTCATCTCGTTTCTTTGTGTGTGCCAGTCCTTGAGGTTGAACTCAGGGCATGTCCCTGAGCTTCTTTTGCTCAAGGCTAGCACTCTACCACTTGAGCCACAGCGCCACCTTTGGCTTTTTGTGGTTAATTGGAGGTAAGAGTCTCATGGAGTTGCCTGGCTTTGAACCGTGATCTGATCTCAGTCTCTTGAATAGCTTGAATTACAGGCATTAGCTAGCAGCACCCAGCTTGATGTGACAAAGAAAAATTGAGGAGAGGATTTTTAAAAAAAGCACTGCCTGAAATTTCATGAGGCCTCTTTACCTATCTTATCCACTGTAAATTTGTCTCACTTGGAACCAAGTTTGGTCACTCAGACTTTTCTTGCTGCCTCCACAACTACAAAAATGGATCTGTATGCTATTTTAATTGATTTTACCTAGAGTCACATTCCTAATTTGCATCTCAAATTATACTCTCTCCAGTAATCTAACCAAATTCATCAAAAAGATCAATGCAAAAAAAGATTAATGCACCAGATAATAGTGAACATTTCTAACCTCTAACAAACTTGTCAAAGGAATTAAAATTAATCCATTTCCTGCAATATATAGTATATTTAACACCATAGCCCTCTTAAATCTTCCCAATTAGTCCCTTCCCCAACGCATACAAATTTTAGTCAGAACTACTTTGTTCTACAGTGTCACCATGATGAGTACCAAAACATCTCTTCTTGCCTATCTTCCCTTCCCCTATCTTAGCTAGAGGCCTGGAAGGTCTCACTGAAGTGCAGATTCATCAGAATTGAAATGTTCTTTCTTTTGGCTTTTGGAGGAAATCTTCTAATAGGACACATTCAGCTTCTTCAGCAACAAGCAAGTCTGGTGAAACTGAGACACAAAAAAATTGGACCTCACCTACAAAACTTAAAAATCAAAAAGAAGTACATATGCACACTAGAGTAGTTTCCAACCCAAACAGCAATTTCAAGCCAAAGTGTTCTAAGATTCAACATAGCTTAAAACTCTGAAATCACTCACAATATTTTCAGGAAAAGAAAATGAAGAGGAAAACAGAAAAGAGTGGGGAATAAAAGGTTTCTTCACTTGAGCTTCTCCAAGGGGTCATCCAATCAGCAACAGCCAAAGAATGCACCACCTGTAAAATTTAAATGCATATATAAGAAATTCCTGGGGCTGGGAAGGTGGCTCAGTAGTAAAGCGCTTGCCTTGCATGCATGAGACCCTGGGTTTGATTCCCCAGCACCATATAAGAAAAAAAAGCCGGAAGTGGCGCTGTGGCTTAAGTGGTAGAGCGCTAGCCTTCAGCTGAAGAGCTGAGGGACAGCGCCCAGGCCCAGAGTTCAGGCCCCACGACCGGACCCAAAAAAAAAAGAAAGAAAGAAATTCCCATCTGCCTTATGTAACTGTAACCTCTCTGTACACCACCTTCACAATAAAATTTTTTTACAGAAATTCCCAATTTACCTGTGTAATACTTAAAAGTAGTCACTCTTACTTCAAGTAAGAAAACAACACATGTAAATATATGCATATTTGTAAGTATGCATACCCAAAATAATAAGTGGTCAATTTGGGCAGAGGAATTATGGGTTAATTTTCTCTAGGGCAATTGTGGCTTTAAATTTTCTGTGACATAAAATGAGCTGCTTTTTATCTAAATAAAATACATCCCTTGTTACAAAAAAGTCAATTGGAGCCAAGTGCTGATGGTTCATGACTGAGCTAGCTACTCAGGATTCTGAGACCTGGAAGATCACAGTTCAAAGCCAGCTCAGTCAGAAAGTCCACAAGATTCCACAGCCAAAATAACCAGCAAAAAGTTCAGACTAGAGGCATGGCTCAAGTGGAATAGCACCATCTAAACAAGGAAACCAAGAAAGCACAAGGATATGGATTCAAACCCTGCTACAAAGAAAAACCTAAAAGAAATGTCTTAGAAAATTAATTCATTTGGAGTATTTCAATTCTTACTTACCTTTCTGAAATCAGCGAGTTTATCTTGAATCAGGACCTCATCTCTCAACTTGCATACGAACTTTCTTGCACTTATAGCAGGCAGAGCGCCATGAAAAATTTAACCCTTTACACCATGAGCAGAACCAATTTGTTTTATGACAATACGAAGAAAACTGACATTCTGAGGTTTTTCTCCCTTGTGAGGGTTTTTTCTCTTGCTTTTTCCTTGGGGTTTTTCTCTCAGCTTGGCTCTCCAACACAAGCATTGCTTGAAGTTTGTCTGCACCTTCTTCCTTGCTGCGATTGCTGCTGAACCCTGAGCCTGCTTCTCTCTGGGCACTCTCTGTACTTCCTTCCTGTCTGAGGCTCCTATTTATCCCCTCAGCTGCCATCTCCTGGACAGTACTTTTTTCTTCTTCCTGGCCATGGCTCCTGCTTACCTTCATGCCTACCATCCCCTGGACAATATCTACACTTTCCTCCTGGGTAGCACTCCTGCTTACTTCCAAGGAGGACATCCCTTGGACTTTCTTTGGACCTTCACTCTGACTGTAGCTGCTGTTGTCCAGAAGAATCATCCCCTGGGGATTCTGATCTTCTTGGTAGCGGGGTCCACTTACTCTAAGGCGATCCACTCCCTGGGACCTCTCTGCATGTTCTGCTTGGTTGAAGTAGCTACTGTCTCTGAGATGAGATCCTTGGGGTTTCTCAGAACCTCCTTCTTTCCCTTGACTTTTGCTGTGTCCTTGGAGGAGGGACCCATGAAGATTCTCCAGACCTTGCACTTGGATATTGCACCTCTGGTCCCACAGAGGAACCATCTCTCCCTGGAAACCTTCTGCATTCCATGGGCCATGAGGGTGTATGTGCACAGGAGGCATGGGTAGTGGAACTACTCCTGATGCAGCTTCCATGATAGCAGCAGGTGGATGAGGCTGCACAAATGGAACTCCCACAGGCAATGACGGATATAGTGGGAGTTGGTATGGCATAAAGATTGGATGAGAGAGGACAGGCTGGGTGAGACATGGCTGAGGAGCAATTAGATGAGGCTCCATTGGCTGAGGAGCAATTGGCTGAGGGTTCATTGGCTGAGAAGAAATTAGATGTGGCTCCATTGGCAGTGGGGCAATTGGGCGAGGCTCGAAGGGCTGTGGAGTGATCAGCTGAGGAGGGACTGGTTGAAATGCGATTAGAGGAGGCTCCACTGGCTGAGGAAGAATTGACTGAGGAGCGATTGGTTGAGCATCAGTTGACTGAAGAGTGATTTTCTGAGGAATGACTAACTGAGAACTTATTGGCTGAGCAGCTATTGACTGAGGAACCATTGGCTGAGGAGTTACTAGCTGAGGAGCAACTGGTGAAAAAGGTAGAACGACTGAGGTCCAGGAACTTAACATTTCTGGCATATAAATGGCTGGTATTGGGGCTGGTATCTGAGTCTCCAAATTTTGCCTGTCATGTACAACTATGGCTCCATTTCCCACTACAGCTCCCACAGCCCCCACATCTGACTGCTGATCCGCATTCAAATGCACCATTGCAGCCTCACATGGCTCAGCTTGAGCCCTAAGTGCTGTATCTTGGGTCAATGGGTTGACCTGTGCTGATTTCTCAGCATGGAGCAAACTATTGCGAAGAGCTTCACATTCTTCCATGGCCTGCCGTAAGGCAGTCTGTGTGAACTGAAGCTGTGCAGCAGCCTCATTTCGCTCCTCACGCAACTTTTGCACTTGAGAAATCAGAGCCCAAGAAGCTACCTCATGCTTGTCTATCTGGTCCTGCAACTGCTGGACACAACGTTCCTGCTGTTCGCAATGTCTCACTGAGGCTTTTACACCCAAAGCCAAGCTGCTCCAGGCATAGGCCCTCTTGAGCGAGTGCGGCATCTGCGGGTTAGCTACAACCAATCGGAGCTGGTCCTCTACCTCCTTCCAAGACAATGAGCTGAAGGCCACAAAAAACTCCGGCCCCCCTCCATTCATAATAACTTCACTGTTAATGAACTGAATCACTTCAGTGTGGCGGAAGCCATTGTTACCATCCCCAAAGTCCAAGGCCATGACTGCGGCTGCGTAGTTCAGTGGTGGCCTAATCAAGCTGAGGCCTAAGAAAGAGCGGCCTAGTCAACTTCCGACCCCGGCTCTGCCACCTACTGCACCAAAGTAGGCTGCAGTGGGTTGCCTTACTGCTGCCACGCTGTCACTGCAAAGGCTACTGCCACTGAATCCAAGTTCATTCCTTATACAGTCTTGCTCTCCTCTGCAACCACCTTTTTCCCTCACTTGCTCTTTCTTGCAATGAAGTGGAGCGTCTCACAGTAGCGAGCTCCACTACACATAGATGATACCACAATGGCGGCTGTGCGACACAGGCGAGATAATATGACGTTGCAGCCGCAAGGCCTGCTGGATCCAGCTGCCTTCCATATAGCCCCGCCCACTAGGAACTCAGAGCAATATGGCTTCCCTGGTGCCAATAGAAATGAAACTTTGTTGCATGAGTTTACCAATGACAATAGCCCAATTGGGGAATCAATGGTAAGACAACATGAATACGTAGTCTGGTGCCAGTGGCTCATGTCTATAATCCTGCCTACTTAGGAGGCTGAGATCTGAGGATCATGGTTCGAAGCCAGACTGGGCAGGAAAGTCAGTGAGACTCTTATCCCCAATGAACCACCAGAAAACCGGAAGTGGCACTGTGGCTCAAGCGGTAGAGCCTAGCCTTGAACAAAAAGAAGCTCAGGGACAGTCCCCAAGACACGAGTTCAAGCCCCAGGACTGGCACCAAAAAAGAAAAAAAAAAGTTAAAAAAAACATTCTGGTACCAGGTGTCAGTGGCTTATGCCTGAATCCTAGCTACTCAGGAAGCCGATATCTTAGGATAGCAGTTCAAAGCCAGCCTGAGCAAACACTTAAATTTAATTAAACACCTCCAAAAGGGCAAAACGGAGCTATGGTTCATGTGACAGAATGCTACCCTTGAGTTCTGGAACACAGCCTACATCCTAAATTCAAACCCCAGCACTGGCCACCCACAAACAAAAAGAGAACTTGAACACTTGGCTGCTTTTGGCTCAGTTCTAATTATTCATTACCATCCATTAATACTTCAAAAACGTTACAATATGACAATTACATATATATAGTGCAGTGTTCCTTGAACAAAGTCAGGTCTTCTTTTTGTTGTTCTTGTTGGTGGTGGTGCTGATTTTAGGACTTGAATTCAAGGCCTGGATGCTTTCCTCTGAGCTCTTTTCCTCAAGGATAGATAACTATTATTTTGACCCACAGCTCCATGTCTGGATTTTTGAGTGCTTAATTAGAGAACACTCTCATGGGAACTTTTCTGCCCCGCTGTCTTCAAACTGAGATCCTCAGGTCTGAACCTCCTGAATAGCTAGGATTACAAGTGTGAGCCACTGGTGCCCAACTGATATATTCCTTTCTCTTTCCTTTTTTACTCTGGGTAAGAATTCCATTACTATATAAATGAGAATTGGAGAATAGACACCATTGTTTTCTTTCTGACATTAGAGGAAACAATTTTAGTTTCTCCCCATTAGGTATACCTTTATTAATCTAAGGTATGTTTTCTGTATTTCTTATTTCTTTAAAGCTTTTATTATGAAAGAATGTTATATTTTTGTCAAAAGCTTTTTGCCATTTATTGAGATAATAGAGATAATCTTGTAATATGTGCCCTGATTCAATTTAATATGCTGAATTAGCATTTATTGATTCGTATAGCTTAAACTATCTATATATGCCATGAATGTTAGTAATTTGATCACAGTGTATGATCTTTTTAATGTGTAGCTGAATTGGGGTTGCAATTATTTTATTGAGGATTTTTATATCTATAGTCATCAAGTAAATTGGTCTATATTTTTGTTGTTGTTGTAAATTTATTAGCATCTCATGCTTGTAATCCTAGTTACTCTGGAGGCAAAGATCTGGAGAATCACAGTTTGAAGCCAGATTGGGAAGAAAACCTTGTAAAACTCCATCTCCAACTAATCAGAAAAAAAAATGGAGCTAAGGCCAGGCATTGGTGGCTCATACCTATAATCCTAGTTATTCAAGAGGCTGAGATCTGATGATCCACAGTTGCCAGCCCTGTTAGGAAAGTCTGTGAGACTCATACCTCCAATTAAGCACCAAAAAAGCTGGGAGTGAACTATGGCCCAAGTCGTAGAACAATAGCCTTGAGGAAAAACAACAACTCAGGCACAGCACCCAAGCCCTGATTTCAAGCCCTAGGACTGTTACACACACACACACACACACACACATACACACACACACCAGAGCTGAGGAGTGATTCAATTAGTAGAGGTGTGTGGTTCTGAATTCAAACCTCAATGATGGCAAAAAATAAATAAAAGACAAATATAAGTTTTCAAAATAATCTCTAATAATTCTTAGGGTTTTTTTGTATTTTCTGTGAAATCCATTGTTTCATAAGTAATTACATTATTAATATTGGCCTTTTATCATCTTCTTTTGGTCAGTTTGTCTATGGGCTTATCAAATTTATTTATCTTTTCAAGGCTTTACTATTTTTTAAATAATGAAGCTAGGTACCAGAGACTCACACTTGTACTACTAGCTACTCAGGAGACAGATCTAAAGCTGATGGTTTGAAGACAGCACAGGTAAGAAAGTCTATATGACTCTTGATTTCTAATTAACTACCAAAAATCCATAAGAAAAACTATGGCTTAAGTGGTAGAACACTAGCTTTGAGCAAAAAAAACCCTCAAAGACAGTGTCCAGGCCCTAAGTTCAAAAAAAAATCCCAAAAACTAAAAATACAATCATGATTTATCACCTGCTTTAGTGGGTATATATCAGAAGGAATATAATTCAGCATTATATAGAGATAGTTGCATACTAATATTTCTTATTGCAGTATTCCCAACAGCAAAGTCATAGAATTTGCCTAATGGATAAATGAATAGAAAAATCTGAAATATACATACACACACACACACACACACACACACACACACACATGATATATTATTCAGTCGTAAAGAAAAAATTAGCAGGAAATTCCTATAAGTTCCAGGAAAGTAGATGAAACTGAAGTTCATAATGTTAAAATGAGCCTGAATCAAAAAGACAATAAGTACATATTTTTATATGCCAAAACTAGATTTTAAATAGCAAAACATGAAAGTAGAAGGGTGACTATCTCAGAAGGGATGCGAGTAGGGGGTAATGGAAAGTGTATATGACCAAAGTATGACCATGTCACAATGAAGTCTATTGTTTTGTGTGTTTCACAATTATATACACTAAAAATTAACATGAGATATAAGTAAATGAATTTTAAGATGTGTAGATCAAACTATCTTCGTCCTCTAACCACAACAGAATAAAAATAGAAATTGTTATGAGAAGGAAATTTGAAAAATATAGATATATTGAAATTATATAACACATGCTGAAATAACCACGAGTCCAAAATATCACAAGAGAAAATTTAAATATGTTGAGATAAATGCAAAAAAACCACAACATAGCAAATGCAATGTGATTCAGCAAAGTAATGTTAAAAAGAATTTGTATAGTTGTGAATTCCTTTGTCTTTTAAATCACATTATATTATTAACCTAATCACAAGCTACAAAACATTAGATAAAGACTTGCTGGGCACTGGTGGCTGGTGCCTGTAGTCCTAGCTACTGGTGAGGCTGTGACCTGAAGATCCCAATTTGAAGCCAACCTGGGCAGGAAAATCTGTGAGATCCTTATCTCCAATTAACTACCCATAAACTGGAAGTGGAATTGTGGCTCAAAGTGGTAGAACACTAGTGAGCAAAAAAGCTCAGAGATATATCCCCAGGTCCTAAATACAAGCCCCAGGACCAACAAAAAAAAATAGATAAAGATAACTAAGGTCATAGCAAAAAGGAGGAAATGAATGATTAGAAATACACACAACAAGAAAGAGAAAAATAATAGAAAAGAGTTAACAAAATTGAGATTTGTCATTGGAAAGAACAACAGTTTTGACAAACTTTACATGGATTCTTAGAGAAAAAAAAAACAAGATGATCCAAATTACTAAAATCTATATTGAAAATGGGACCTTTACCTTATTAGACCTTATAAAAATTAAAAAGAATCATGAAACTAAAGTGCACAAGTTTATGTTAGTAAATTAGATGCTCAGATGAAACTGACAAATTCCTAGAAGCATATCAACTATCAGAAACAAGCACAAGCCAGGTGTCGGTGTCTCACGCTGTAATCTTAGCTACTCAGGAGGCTGAGATCTGAGGATCCCGGTTCGAAGCCAGCCCAGGCAGGAAAGTCCGTGAGACTCTTATCTCCAATAAACCACTAAAAAACTGGAAGTGGCACTGTGGCTCAAGCAGTAGATCGCTAGCCTTGAGCTGAAGAGCTGAGGGACAGTGCTCAGGCTAGAGGTTAAGCCCCACGACCGACCAGAAAAAAAAAAAAAAGCACAAGAAGAAATAGAAAGTCTTAACAGAGATAGATTGGATTAGTAATCAAGAACATCTTAATAAAATAAAAGTCCAAGAGTAGATATTCTCACTGATAACCTCTACCAAATATTCACAAACTCATCCAAACACTTCTAAAATACAAAAGATGGGGAAAATCCTAGTCTGTCCATTCTGAGACTGAAATTACAATGAAACCAAAGGCAGATAACAGACAAAACTGTAGACCAATATCAGCATAGCTACAGATATTTAAAAAATACAAAATTAATAAGCCAAACCCACTGGCATATTAAAAGTAAGTAAAACATGACCAGATAGCTCACTATATGAAGGTCATGCAAGCAATGAATTGCACCTTCTTACTAGAATGAAAGGGGGAAACAAACCTGTCCAGTGCTCTAATAGATATAAAAAACTAATTGATAAAATTCTACAGGTTTTCATGAAGAGATAAGCAAAGGAAACTAAAAGTACAATAAAGCACTTATAATAAGGTGACAACTGACATTAGAAAGAGTGAAAACTTCTTTTCTAAGATCAGAAACAGACAAGAATGTTGCTTCTTCATTGTTATTTAACATTGCCATAGTACTACTGGAGGGAGCAATTATACAACAAAAAGATATAAAATCCATCCAATTCAGAAAGGAGACACTGAAACTAAATAATATTGTTGAGGACATGATTCCATATATAAAATACCCCTAGGGATTATATAAGGAAACTAGGTAATTCAAGAAGGCATCAAACTGCACCAAAATCAATTATATTTCTACACATTAGCAGCAAACAATTTCATCTCCTAAACCTCAAGAAAGTAATTCCATTTACAATATCAAAAGAGTAAAATATTTATAATCAACTGTAATTAAAGGGGTGAAAGACTTATATACTGAAACTATATAAAATAGATTACATTTAAAAAATGAAAAGACAGCTCAAAGCCAACCCGAAGTTCATGAGATTTTTTTTATCTCCAATTACCCACTCCAAAACCAAAAGTGGAGCTATGGCTTGAAGTGGTAGAGCACTACTCTTGAGCTAAAGAGCTCAGGTACAGCACCCAGGCCCTGAGTTCAAGCCCCATGACTGACAAAAAAAAAGACCATTGGTTGTTCATATGTTTGGAAACTTCATATTGTTAAGTCAGCAATACTCCCCAAAATGATCCACAGATTCATTGCAATTTCTACTGAATTTCTACATTTCTTTTGCAGAAATGTAAAAGTTGACCTAAACATGGAATTGTAAGGTAACCTGAGTAGCCAAATGATTTTTACAAATAATGAAGTTGGAGGATTCACAGTTTCTGTTTCTAAACTTTACTACAAGGCAAGAATATTAAAACAAAAACAAAAACCATAGTGGAACTGACAAAAGAAGAGGTGTATAGATCAATGGAATAGAATTGAGAGTCCAGGAATAAACCCATGAATTTCTGTTAAATTGACTTTTTATCACAAGAGTACCAAGAGAATTCAATAGAGAGGAAAACTATCTTCAACAAGTTATTCTTAGATATGGATATTCACATTTAAAAGGAAAGATGACTACACTCCAACCTCCATACAAAAACTAACACAAAATTTATCTTGCTTGTTTGCTTTACTTTAGTTACCTTCCAAAATAATTCTTCTGGTTTCTATTCATCATATGTGGCCACTGAATCCTGTATTCTGATAGCTTAGTTTTCATCTAGTGCATATTGACAGTTTCCATAAACATGTGGAACACCTACATTTTTAAAATAGAGAATGTTTTTAATTTCTCACATGCTGAAAATTGGCTTTGTTTTGGAACATTCCTTCAATGCTTACCAGAGCATGCTTATTATTTCAGTTGTTTTAAATATATGAGAATAATACATGTTGGTCATTGTCACCTCTTCCATCATTTGCCCCCACCTATCCCAACCTCACTCATCCCTTTGTCTGAGCCTGACTTACTTCACTTAACAAAATGTTTTCCAGGTCCATCCATTTCCCTGAAAAATGATATATTATTCTTTTTGATGGCAGAGTTAAATTCCTTCAGTTGGCTATGATAAATAGTGCAGCAATGAAGCTTGGTGTTCAAGTGTCTTTTTTGTGTCCTGACTGTAACTTTCTGGATAAATGCCCAAGCATGGTATCTCTGGATGATAGGGTATTTCTATCTTTAGATTTGAGGAATCTTCAAATTCCCTTCCTTAAGTAGAAGCATTAGTTTACCTTTTTGCCAACAGTGCATTAGGGTTACTTTGTCCACACATCCTCACCATCATATTCTTGATGATGGCCATTCTTACTGGGATGAGGTGGAATCTCAGTGTTGTTTTGGTTTTCATTTCCTTTATGGTCAGGGATGTTCAACATTTCTTCATGTGGTTATTGGACACCCTTCGTTCTTCTTCTGAGAAGTCTCTATTTAGTATCTTTTTCCATTACTTTTTGGGAGTTTAGTTTCTTGTGCTCCTTGTATATTCTATAGCAGTACCTTTTTACTTTACTCCTTGCTTCTATAGGACCTGATATCAGAGATGGCAGTTTAGTGTCTTCTCAGGCCCTTTCTGAGCATATGGCTTGTTTCAGGAATGTCCATAGTCTTCTCAATTCCTTGGTTCATGAAAGGGTATGTAAAAGTCCTCATTTTCCGCTACTTATCTTCTTTCAAGGATTTTTAGTCTATTGCCTGTCCTATCTATGCTCCATTGCCCCCTGCTTTCAATGCCTTCACCTGTTTAAATATTACCTGGGAAGCTGCCCCATGCTAAGAATGCTCTACATTGGACAGACAAACTCACACTTTTAAACCAGTCCCTCTGGGAGCTTCTAGGAAGACAAACTCATAATCACAATTCCTTGAAAATATGGTCTATATTATTCCTTTTACCACCTGCTAGTTGCTAGTCTGGTGACATTAGCAATGACAGGCAGACACCAGAGAACTTCCTTACTGAAATGCAGTCATTTCTTTCTTTATTAATCATTCCTCTGATTGTTGTGAGTTAATAGATTTCAGAGTCCATTTTCTAATGTTATGGTTTGAAATTTATAGAAGCAGTTACTCTACTAGAGTTACTTACTCTACTACTTTGAGTATAAAGGGAACTATTATACTTCAAGCCCATTAATATTACAAAGATTATTGTCTCCTGTCAATTATCACTTGTCCTTCCAACTAAGCCACTTCATCCTCCAGGAAGCCTTTCATTACCACTCTACCACTATTACTGACACTAGTTTTTCACTCCTCTTTCTTACCAATGAATCTTAGTCTTTTGAAAGCAGATATTTTGCTGTTTCATTTTTGGATTCCTAGTACTTAGGTTCCTGTTATGTAGTACTCACAGATGGCAGCGAGAAGACACAAAGGCAAAACCAAAGATGGGAAATGGGACGAAAAATGGAGAAACAGGAACTATTCCATGATTTCTATAATCGTAGGTAAAATCCGGACTAAGATAATGGCATCTGTGTGCCATTATATGAGTTAAGGCAAAAATAATTTGTGGAAGACATACACATTCTTTTAAAAAAAATAAACAGCAAGGTTCTGCTTACTCGTGTCTGTAATCCTAGCTTCTCAGGAGCCTGAGATCTAAGAATTGCAGTTCAAAGCCAGCCCATAAAGGAAAGTCCATAAGACTAATCTCCAATTAACCAGCAAAAAGGTGGGAATGTATGCGTGGCTCAAGTGGTAAAGCACCAGCCTTAACCAAATAAGCTCAGACACAGTGCCCAGACGCTGAGTTCAAGCCTCAGTACCAACACCAAAACAGTAATAATAATAACAATAATAATAATAAATTTCCAATTTGATGTATTTGTCATTTGGGAAAATTTTTTCATGCACTATTAAATAACCATTTCAAACTATTTCCACATCAATGTAACAATACTTCATAAACGTCAAGGTGTTATTAATTTACTAAGTTTAAAATACTTAGGTGGCTCTGTAGTGCAATGGATAGTGCATTGGACTTCTAAAGATAAAATACTTTTGGCCTTTGAGACATTTATAGAATCAATTGCCACTGAATTGAATTATGAAGGTGATATATAATGGCCTATGAATAAAGACGTAACTTGACTGAATTATCAGTTTTATGAAACTGGTAATATCACAATACTACTACACTTTACTTTGCAGGTGAGCAACTTTGCAAAGTTTGAA
Source organism: Dipodomys ordii (assembly GCF_000151885.1). NCBI lineage: Eukaryota > Metazoa > Chordata > Mammalia > Rodentia > Heteromyidae > Dipodomys > Dipodomys ordii. The sequence continues at coordinate 10,591,812 of NW_012267254.1, forward strand.
TGTGCATTTACAAGAAAGTAGGACAATTCAATTGCATAAATTAATCAATCTGAGAAACCACATTAAAAACATAACTAATTTGTACATGATTTTCTGTAAGTTCATATACTTTCAATTTTAGTAGAACCTCTGTCACCAAGCCTTCATAACAACTTTAAACGATAATCATTGGTGATAAAGAAAGGAAAATAACATTTTAAAGTTCATCATGTTAGTGTATATGTACACTTGTGCAGATTTAATCTTCCAGATAAAAGGTGGCAAATAGATTTTTAAAGGCATATGCTCTATTCTGAGTACTGAGGAACATTTTCACACTACTTTAGGAAAGTTTACACCTTTTATTACACATGCTCTCTATTCTTGTGTTTTTTACCCACAGTGACATCTTCCATACAGCTGCCTAACAGATGCTACAAAAAAAGAAGCAGTAGCTAGTCAGTGAATCTCAGAAATTTCAGGCTGAGACTGATTTTTTTCCACAGGTGGAATACAAGGGCAGAAACCTACAGTACATAATCAATACAAGTGTACACCGAGCTAAACATAATGCCATAATATAAGCAAATAAGAATTTCCAATCAATTTCATCTGACCCATATTGGCAACATGCATAGTTATTATTGTGCATGTGAAATGATTAGCCGTAAAGAGTAAGCAGACATATTCATTTTGTAAAAACTAGAATTTCCTATTTCCTTTCTTGTTATTCTGTTTCCTGTATCTGTAAGTAGTATTACTGTGGGATGTTTCATTGAAATCATTCAAAAATTTAAATCGTCCCATTCCCACTGACACTAAAAACACACTTAAATACACAATTGCTAATGTCTGCTCATTGTCCAAGTTTTCCTGGAGGGAATAAGGCAGCAGGGACTCTGGGACACTAGGCATCAGCTGACTAGCTAGCTAGCTGGCATGTCATGCTTTGGTCTCCATATTGGAGAGGAAGGTAAGAACCAGTAAGTCATCCACGAAATATAGTGGTGTGAAACAAAGGAGAATGGATCCTGAGTCTCCAAGATATTGAGTATCATAAAGACAAGGTAGAATGTAGTAGAAGGCAGAAGCAGAAGTGGAAGGGTGAATTAGGTTGTAAATCTTGTAGTGGCTAGCTACTTTAAGACAATCCCAGACTGACTAATATAGAATGGCTTTGGGCTCAGCTCTTAAGGCAAACGAGTAGACCACAATCAGAAGAAATTGTTGTCAGTTTTCATTAATTCTTAGAACCTATCAATAATATCACATCCAAAATACATTTATATTATTAATATAAATGCATTTACATCAATCATGATGCATTGCAGTTATATACTGCTTCTTAAATGCCAATTCCTTTGTTGCATAACTACTTAAAATAATTTTAAAACAAAAATAATTTTAAAATGCATTTATACTCAGTGTAATATGATTGTTACTGTAATTCTGACCTGTTGGCAAAAGGAAGACTTTTCAGGGCACAGGCTACCTGAAACTCAACAGACTTTATCTGATGAGTTAGCAAGGAGGAGAAAAAAAAAAAATATATATATATATATATATATTCATTGGCAAGGACAGTACTAGCCAGCTCAACTTCATTTACATTATGCCACAGCCTCTCTCTAAAGTGACACTTAAGCTATCTTTGTTATTTTTCCATTCCTCCTTTAAGTCTGTGGATTGCTACAAGAAAGGGAGAGTCAACAGGGAGAACCAGTGAGACTTTAGCCAAGTTCCTGACTTGAAAATAGCAGGCCCATAGTCATTGACAGGAAAAATTAACTAATTTTACAGACCTGACTCAAAGTTGAGAAGTGTGGTGACTGCTTCACCAAGTCTGCCAGTGCCTGTATTTTACATTCCACTACTACCTTGTTTATCACAAGTCGGTAGCTTGGGTGCCACCTCATTCCCTGGAAATGTGGGATTAGTTAGAATTTAGAAGAATCCAGATAACACAGTGCCTTGCCTTATGCCAAGTAAGGATACTCATTACGTCTCATCCTTACAAGCACACTATGCATGCCCTTCAGGTAAGAAAGATCCTGAAGTCAACAGGAAAAAAATAAATTAAAAGTGAAACTTTTCAACTCTATTCTCTCTCGCAGAAGAGGACACTCAGAGCCCTGTAGCCTTTCAGAGGTGCTTCTACTGTAAAGTTCCAGATTGCATCCCCTCCCTCTCTCTCTGGAATGTACCTTTTACCATCTGCATATATTGACCCACAGCTAAATAATTTTTTTAACATTTTCTTGCTTTTTATATCAGATATGAATTAGAAAATGCTTACTATGGAGTTACTATACAAAAATGCAATACATTATTTTATTGGATCCTCAAAACAACTCAGCAACTTACAGGTGCAATTATCACAATTTAAAGTTCAGAATATTGTGGATTATGAAGGCTTTTTTAAAAAAAAATGGCTCAAGCTGGGTGCTCCTGGCTCACATCTGTAATGCTAGCTACTTAGGGGGCTGAGCTTTGAGGACTGTGATTTGAAGCTGGCCCAGGCAGGAAAGTCTATGAGACTTTTATCTCCAAGTCTCATAGACGCCAATTTATCTCCAATTAGATGCCAAAAAGTCAGAAGTGGAGCTGTGGCTCAAATGATAGCATGCTAGCCTTGAGGTAAAAAGAAAAAAATTAGCTCATGTCATGGCAGCATTCAAGCCCTGAGTCCAAGTTCCACAATCAGCACAAAAAAAAGGCTCAATATCACGCTGCTAGAAAGTAGTAAATTTCACAATTTTGTGAATACTTTGTCATAGTTCATATCTTGAGATTTAAAGAATCTTAATGTTATTGATAAAACTAAAGTTCTCCTCACTTCAACTTTTCTTCTTTACCTTCTTCTCAAAGTAACCCAAGGGTTTTGCTTTCCAAAAGTAACCCACAGTTGGTATGTATCTTCCTGAGTATGTATTTATAAATAGGTATATATCTCAATAGCAGGCATTACTAGAAGAGAAAAAATAGAAAACTTCTTTTTCAAACTTGCATTTTTGTACTTTACATGATGTTTTCTAGATCTTACTATGGTGAAACCAGTTGATAAATTCAGTAATTTATAACTACTCTATTTTTCTGTTAAACTTGCATTTGAACTCAGAGCCCTGTGCTTGTAAGCACTGTATATCAGTTGATCCATATCTCTAGTCCATTCAACTAGTGTTTAAGAGATTACTCTTCAAATGAACATTTAGGTTCTTTCTAGTTTTTTGCTTTCACCATGAACAATAGTTATAGTTCACAACATTGAACATGTCTGCTGATGTACATCTACTTTTTTAATACGTTTTTAAAAAAAATACTGTATAGAGGGGTTACAGTTACATGAGCAAGGTAATGAGTACATTTCCTATCAAACAGGTGGGCCCATTGCAACAATGAGATGTACAAGATATTATGTCAAAAAACAAACTTTACCAGTATGGAGGTTCTTCAAAAGACTTCACATAGAACTCCCCTATGACCCAGCAATCCCACTTTTGGGCATTTACCCAAATGTTTACAAACAAGACCACACTAAAGCTACCAGCACAACAATGTTTATTGCAGCATTATTTACCATAGCTAAGATATGGAACCAATCCAGATGCCCCTCAGTAGATGAATGGATCAAGAAAATGTGGTATATATACACAATGGAATTCTATGCCGCCATCAGAAAGAATGACATTGCCCCATTTGTCAGGAAATGGAAAAACTTGGAAAAATTATATTAAGTGAAGTAAGCCAGGCCCAAAGAAACATAGGCCCCATGGTTTCCCTTATTTGCAATATCTAGTATATCTATGATTCAAGCGGAAAAGGTCAGATAATGTGATGTCAGGAAAATGAACCCCTAGATATGTATTTTAATGTTTTCTTCTTTCATGGATGTGTTTCTAATGCATTTAGAAGATTATCTCTTTGTTGCTTTGTATGTCCCTCCCCCACAGTATAACCCCTGCTTTCACTATATTTGATGTCAATATAACTTGAGGAGGAGATGGGGAAAAACCTATTGACCTGTTGCAACAATGAGAAGTAGAAGTTGTCATGTCCAAAACGAGCTTTACAACGTCGGTGCTGGGGGGGGGGGAAGGGGGGGAAGGAGAAGGATTGGGATTGGGGGGGAGAGGGGGGGCTGGGAAGGGATGTGAAGGGTAAACCAAAGGAGGAGGCTGCAATGCTTGGTAAGAAATGTACGCATTATCCTGCCCATGTAATTGTAAACCCTCTGTACAGTATCTTCACAAATAAAATTTAAAAAAAAACAAACTTTACAACTTTGGCACGAGGAGGGTTGGGGGGCACAAGGGGTGAGGGGGACATGGGAAGGGATGGTAAGGGAAAATAAAGGAGGAGGCCACAATGCTTGATAAGAAATTAAGGAATATACTCATTACCTTGCTCATGTAATTGTAACCCCTCTGTATGGTATTTTCACAATTTAAAAAAAGGTGGAATTTCACCATGAACACATTTACCATTTGGTTATATATTGCTAAGTTCTTCATGACAGCTCTAAAAGATCACACAAGTCTATTTACAAATTCAGAATTTCTGTGTTGCCCTACTGCATTGTTGGTGGGAGTCTAAACTTGTTCAACTACCTTGGAAAGCAGTATGGATGTTCCTCAAAAGACCCAGCAATCCCACTTTTAGGCATTTACCCAAATGATCACAAACAAGGCCATACTAAAGCTACCAGCACAACTATGTTTATCGCAGCATTATTTAGCATAGCCAAGATATGGAACCAACCCAGATGCCCCTCAATAGATGAATGGATAAAGAAAATGTGGTATATGTATATACAATGGAATTCTATGCCTCCATCAGAAAGAATGACACCACCCCGTTTGTTAGGAAATGGATAGACTTGGAAAAAAATTATTATTAAGTGAAGAAAGCCAGGCCCAAAGAAACATAGGTCCCATGGTTTCCCTTATCTGCAATAACTAGTGTATGTCTAGGATAAGCAGAAAAGGTCAAAACCTATGTACATGTGACCATATAAGATTATACTAAGCAAAATGAACCCCAAGATAGGGACACAAGAGGTTTTATCTTTCTTGCTGTTATTTTTAATGTACTTATAATGTTCTGTGAGGTTTTTTTGTTTCTTTTGTATGTTCTTCTCCCATGGTATAACTCCTGTTTTCACTGTATTTGATTCCAGTGCCCTGCATCTTGTATATACATTTTTCTAATTTGGGGATGGGAAGGGAAATAACAAAATGCTGAAATAAGGATAAAGGATGACCCCTTGTAACAATGAGATGTACAAGACACTATGTTGAAAACGAACTTTACAACTTGGGAAGGAGGGAGGGAGGCATTGGGGAGGTTGGGAGGTAAGGGATGGTAGGGGAAAAACAAAGAAGGGGGTAACAATGCTTGATAGGAAATAGACTCATTACTTCACTCATGTAACTGTAACCCTTCTGTACAGTATCTTTACAATAACTATATATATATATATAATAAAATAAATAAAAGGAAAAAAAGAATTTCTGTGCTCCAGCTCTTACAGAATAATGGCATGTCCTATAAAACTTAATTCCCTGTTTATCTACCTCTACTGAAAACGCAAGTTTCTTTTCTTTGAGATATTCTGCACTAAGGAATATTTACTTGATTACAACAGCCTGAATAAATCCTCTCTTTAGTTAGTGCATTTTGTCCTTCACATGATCTTTTCTATTCTTTTTAATATATTGTGTGTGTGTGCATGCACATGCACACCTATGTCTGTGCTTATGTATGTATGTGTCCTAGGGCTTGAACTCAGGGCTTGGAGGCCATCACTGAGCTGTTTTGCTCAAAGCTAGTGCTCTATCACTTGAGCCACAGCCCCACGTCTAGGTTTTTGATGGTTAGTTGGAAATAAGAGCCTCATAGATTTTCCTACCCAAGATGGCTTTGAACCACGATCCTCAGATCTCAGCCTCCTAAGTAGATTGGATTGCAGGTGTGAACCACCAATGCCCAGCTCTTTGGAATATTTTTATTCATGAATTTCAAAATGAACTTCAAGATGAATGCCACATGTTCTCACTTGAACATAAAGGTTAAAACTCTTAATCATAAAGAAGTAGTATACAGTAGTGACTACCAGCAGCTAGAAAAGGCAACAGGGAGGTAGTAAATGGACAGAAGATGGTAATGTATGCAGTTGGACAGGAGGAATGACTTATAATGTTAGTTAGCACAGTAAAATAACTATAGGGCAATACTTGCTTGCATATCTCAGGATATCTACTGGAAAGAATTTCAAATGTCTTAAATCAGAGAAATTAGGCAATGGGTGTGTCAATTTCCCTGGTACGATCACCATCTATACTGAAATATCATACTTTACCTCATAAATTTGTACAACTATATATCAATGTAAAATTTGTAAAAGAGCTTGGTGCTGAATTTCATGCCTGTGCATCTAGCTATCAAGAAGCTAAGATTGGGAGGATCAGAGTCTGAAACCAGCCCAGACTCACTCACAAACAGTATATTAGGCTCCATCTCAATGAATAAAATGTTAGGCATGATGATACACACCTGTCATCCCAGCTACACAGAAAGCATAAATAGAAAGATCGCAGTCCAAACTGGCTTAAAAAGAAAGACTATTTAAAAAAATAATAATAAAAGCTAGCTGGGTATGGGTGTCTCATGTCTATAATCATAGCTACTCAGGAGGCTGAGATATAAGGGTCCCCATTTGAAGCCATCTCAGGCAGATAAATCCAAGAGATTCTTATCGGTGATTATCCAGCAAAAATCCAGAAGTGTAGATATGGCTTAAATGGTATAACACCATCTGTGAGTGTAAAGGCTAAGCAACAGCTTGAGGCCCAGAGTTCAAGCCCCAGTACCGTCAAAAATTTTTAATGAAAATCCCTTGTCAGGTGCTGGCGGCTCACACCTGCAATCCTAGCTACTAAGGAGGCTGAGATCTGAGGATCACAGTTCAAAGACAGCCTGGGCAGAAAAGTTGGTGAGACCCTTATCTCCAATGAACCACCAGAAAACCGGAAGTGGTGCTGTGGCTGAAGTGGTAGAGTGCTCACCTTGAGCTGAAGAGCTGAGGGACAGCGCCCAGGCTCAGAGCTCAAGCCCCACAACCAACAAAGAAAAGAAGGAGGAGGAGGAGGAGAGGGGAGGGGGAGGGGGAGGAAAGAAAGAAAGAAAAGAAAACCTTAATCTTCTGAAAAAATTGACTTAAGGGATAAGCTTTCATGTAATAAATAGAAAAATTGTTTTTTAAAAAAATTCAGCTTTTCTTTCTTTTTATACAGACTAAGGCTTTGACAGTTATTCTAAGTAGCATTCCAGATGCATCCCAAAAGTTGCTTTGTTTTGAATGACATGGATGGAATCCTGTTCTTGGCAATGATAGGCAAATATTGTTCAACTAAGCTATATGCTAAGACCTACAAATTTTGGTATGTTTTATATCTGTTATCATAAAGTGTAAAGCATCTCCTAATCCATTATTATTTTGTGTATGTCTCCCAGTACTAGAACTTCTACTCAGGGTATCCCTTAGCATGTTTGCTGAAGGATAGTGCTCTACCACTTGAACCACAGCTCCACTTCCAGCTTTTTGCTGATTAATTGACCTAAAAGGCTTATGGATTTTTTGCCTGGGCTGGCTTCAAACCATGATCTTCAGATTTCAGCCTCCTGAATAGCCAAGATTACAGGCATGAGCCACTGGCATCTGCCACCATTATGATCCAATGTTATTTCAAAATCTATTTCTTCCTTTTATAGAATTTTTCTGGTGTTATGGATTTAACTCAGCATTTCACACGTGCTCAGCTACACTACACCTGAACCTCAAAAGCTATTTGTTGATGTCAAAACCATGTGAATTTTTCTGAATATACTTTGTTACTAATATCTAATTTAACTGTACTATAATTGGAAAATATGCCGAATGGTTTCAGTTACTTGAAATGTGTTAGGATTGTTATTACTTCCCAGCTTATGGTTAAATTTTCATGACTGTGATTGAAAGCAATTGCATTTTGTAGTTTTGGAAGAGTAATCCATATTTTTATTACTTTCAATTTGTTTACTATATAATTTAAACAATAAAATCATTCTTCTTATTGGATTATAATACAATAAATTAAATAAATATTAACTTCATTGATACAAGTAAATGATTGGATAAGTATACACGTGGGGGAGAAGGAAAAAACTTCCCATGCAAATGAATTTGAAATAAATTATGTAGTAACCCCATCCCAAAGTCAAAGAATATGTCAATTCTAAAAATAAAGTATAAAAATGGAAATAATCAATTATAAAACTGGAAAAATAGTAGCTTCACAATGGAGAAACCTGACTGACATCACTTGACCAAGCAGTCACCAGTGATGAATCATAGCTCCTAATCTTGTAGGATGAGATAAACAATGCATAACTATGCTATTCTTTCCAAAAATATATAATTCCTAGTCTAATCATACATAAAACAAATGCAAATGAAGGGATTGTCTAGAAAACATCTAGCCATTGTAAGCATAACAAATTGGAAAAGACAAGATGTAAGAACTAAGATGTGGAAAAGAAGGACATAAGTGGAAGGACTTGTGATGGCTTAATAAAATATGTACATTAGTTAATATTAATGACCCAATGTTGGGATTTTACCTTTTATAGATATACTATTGTTACTTAATCTTAAATTTGACTTATTATAACCATAAACTGGAAACAAGTTAAATGCTAATCAATGATAGAATGAAAAATACATTGTAAAATATGCATTCAATAAAATATGAGCAATACCAATAAAACATAACAAACCACTGCTACATACAACAATGTGATTGAGGGCCTGGTGATGTTACTCAGAGGTAAGCGCTCCAGCATAGTACATGTAAGGCTCTGAATTCAATGCCCAGTGCTGGCAAAAACTATAACTGCTTCTCATGTACATCATGTTGCATAAAAGAAACCAAGTCTTGAATACTTTCAGCATGATTTCACCTGTATGAACAAGAAAAACCAACATGTTAATTAGGATAGACTTCAAAATGGCCGCAACCTTTTAATGCAGTTCTTGCCATAAAGAAGCAATATTCCAGGTTATTGGCATGACTCAGCTTGTAGAAAGCTATCCAATGAGTGAAAGTGACAGGTACCAAATTCAAGTCCTGGTCTCAGACCTTAAAAAAAGTAATAGTAATCTACACACCTAGAATCTGAGATAGATTTGTAATTTGTTTTGGCCAATAGAGTGCAGCAATTATGCTAATTGTACAACTTCTGACCATTCTGCTGTTTCCCTCACATTGTTCTGAGATCTCCATATAAAGCATTGCACTGTACCCACTTAGAGGTGTAGATACATATGGAAAAAGAGAGACCTACATGATAGATAGCACCAACCACCACACATATTCATAAGACCAACTCAGTCCATCCAAACCTAGTCAAGTTTTAAGTATAACTATCAATGGTGAGATCAACAGAATTACCCAGCTAATCTCAACCTAAATTTTGTGACCCTCAGAAGTAGACACAACAATGCTTGATAAGAAATGTACTCGTTATCTTGCCCAGGTAATTGTAACCCCTTGCCCAGGTAATTGTAACCCCTCTATACGGTATTTTCACAATAAAAAAATAAAATAAATTTTTAAAAATGGTCAATGTTTTGAAACACTGAATTTTGAAATTGTAAAATAAACTGATGCAAAGGTAGAAGACAACGAAAGGCAAAGAAGGTCATCTACAATACCCTAATTTTTCCACTAAGACCCTGTGTGTGTGTGTGTGTGCGCGCGCACACACACACACACACACACACACACGCCAGTCCTGGGGCTTGAATTCAGGGCCTAGATGCTGTCCCTGAGCTTTATTGCTCAAGGCTAGTGTTCTACCACTTGAGCCACAGCTCCACTGTTGGAGGAGCTGTTGGTGATTGCTTGGAGGTAAGAGTCTCATGGACTTTTTCTGTCCAAGCTGGCTTTAAACCATGATCCTCAGATCTCAACCACCTAAGTAGCTAAGATTACAGACGTGAGCCACTGGCACTCAGCAGGGGCCAGTTTAACATTTGATGTCGAGAATTAATAGTTAATACATTTTGGCTGTTTTAAACTGTTACGTTTGTGGTAATTTGTTATGATAGAAATATATATATATATATATACATATACACACACACACACACACACACACACACACACACACACATGCAGGGTTGCCACTGGCCTACCTCAATGAATCTCTTTACAACTGATTGACTGAAATTTTAGTTCACATACAATTTCTTCCTCAAGACTTAAGGCAGCTTAACACAAACCAGGGCCAGAACAGTTCTTTTGTACAGTCTCAGAAAACCAAGTCTACAGTCCAGTTAGGGCTGGTGTGGCAGTATCATTGGTTTATTTAATACTCTAATGTAGCAGTCATGAATTCTTGATAGTTTAATAAAGGGCCCTGAATTTTAATCCTCCTTCATCCCTTCTACTATCTTCCCTTTCCTTCCACTTTACTGAGTAGCAGGAGCAGCCCACCAGACAGACCTCTCTTTAAATTTTTGTTATTATTATTTCGTGGGTCCTACTGCCTTTTCTGAACATTTGCCTTGACCAACCCTCTAACTCAGGACAAAAGAGTTGAAAGTTCCTTCCAGGTACATCTCATAGTGATTAGTCCAATCTCTCTCCAAATCTCTGCATATATGATTGTGAGCAATTGTTTAACTGAGGTAGTCTTTCAAAGATCTGCAACCTGATGTCTTTCCAACTGCCTATATGGAGATGACAGGTTGTTCCTTTTTGTGAAATGGAGAAAAATATTTATCTCTGAAAAGATAGCCCATTGTTTATAGAACACTAGTGCATGAAGATACTGACATGCTACAAGAAAAAGGAATAATGTGACCAAATTTTTAAAAATGAAATAGATTTTCTGGGGTATTGTTCACCTTATTTAGTATACTAATACAGAGAGAGCACTTTCCTAGATATATTAGACAAATACCCTTTCTCTTTTCATGACTATTTTTAGACAGTATAGGTTTTGAACTAGGTCCTCATGCTTTCATGGCTGGTGCTTTATTTCTTGATCTATACCTCCTCCAGTTCAAGCATTTTTACTGGACACTTTGAGATAAGATTCTTTGGAATTTGTCTGTTTGGGCTGAATTCAAACTGCAATACTCAAATCTTAGCCCCTGAGTAGCTAGAATTATAGACATGAGTCACCAATGTCTGCTCTCCTAGTGATCTTGTAAGGAAAATTTTTTAAAGGGGAAATAAAGATTCCAGGTACATTCTCCTAAACAAATTAAGCCTTTTCTTTAGCTCTTCTCCTATTTTAATATATAGCCACAAAAGGCAGAACACATCTAAGGTAAAGACACTTTGTCTCTCAAATTTCCCATTGTCCTCCTCTGTTTATATATTCACTTTATAGAAGGAAACGAGTTTTGAGTATATATTCAAATCTATGCTTATTGGGTGGATACGGTGACAATGAAAGCTAACACTATCAATCACTTGTTGTGTGCTACCAAATACTATTCTAAGCATTTATTATGTACTCTTTTTTATTAATATCATGGCCTTCTTTGAAGTCTACTCTACATTTTTAATGCAAGGAGCCTCAACCTACAGAAGATAAAATTTCAATGTATACAATAGATGGTTAACTCAGCCTTTCAGCCCATAGGGTAACTAGCATTTCCATTGGCATATCTTCACTCAAAGAATTATAGAATTTCTTTTCTGTACATAAGACAATCCAATCAAATTTTTCTATACAGTAACAAACTATTAATAACATATAAACCTGTTGAAGATAATGAGACATCTGGTCCTTTTTCTAATGTTGATTGATGAAAATTATGATTTGTTTTGGATGCTGGGAACTGATTACTCAAGTGAGATCTAAAACAAATTCTGAGGAAAATACATTCACAACCTTTGAAGATATTCTCATGTCATAAAATAATTCTTTGAATTTCTGTAAAGGATGTTTAAATAATGAAATATGGAATGTGAAAAGGATAGCTTACTTGATTATTTTCTGTTTAACATTTAAAAAAACAATAATCTAGTACTTGAGAAGCTAAGGCAGGGGAACTGCAAATTCAAGGTCACCCTGGGCTACATAGTAAAACCCTGTCTCAAATAAAAACTAGAAATAATAATAAAACCAATATAATGGCTGTCACTACCACAAAAAAATAACTTTGCAACCCAAATTTCTTCAAGCTTCCCCAGCCTTTGGAATATAAGAAATATCTTAGATGTACTTGACAAATTTTACCAGTTCTTGCATTCTATATACCAAAACCCCAGCATCTTCTTTTTAAGTCTCATCTAGTATGTTCTCAGACATTCCTGGAGAATAAATATCATCTATAAGCATATATTAAACTACCCAGATACCCAATCCTCTACCATATGTTGTATGTCATTTTTCTCTTCTGCTTCCATCTCTATTCTTCACTCCCTTAGCTGGACCACATGACATCAGCCCAGGCACCATTACCCCTACTGAGAAACCCCTGCTACTTCCCACCAGGATCATCAGTGTCTCTCTGCAGTGGAAGCTCTAGAGTCAAAAGATGTAAAAAAAATTGTATTGTACTGTCTTGAAAGTGAGGAAGAAGAAGGCTTGTGTCTTCTTATCTTTTTCAGTGAATGGAAGAAAAATGAAGAATACAAGTTTACTTAATGTCCTCACAAACCTCTTTCTTATTGTGATACAGGTATCACTTTTCATCATCAGCTACTCAGTCTCCAAGTGAATAGTGAATAGTCTTCCAAGTGAATAGGAAGACAAACTTTGCCGATTTTCTCTAATTTTGAGTTCCTAACTTTTTTGTGTCATGCACCCCTTTGGCAGTCTAGTAAACCTTGTGGCTCCTTACTCAGAATAATATTCTTTTTCTCTTTCTGAGTGGGGGGGGGGCTTGAACTCAGGGCTTGGACCACTGTCCCTGAGTTTCTTTGTTCAAGGCTATCACAACCATTTGAGGTGCATCTCTACTTGTACTTTTTTGTGGGGATTTTTTTAGTAGTTAATTGGAATAAGAGTCTCATAGGCTTTTCTGCTCAGAATGGCTTCAAACCATGATCCTCAGAACTCAGCCTCCTGAGTAGCTAGGATAACAGGTATGAGCCACTGATACTCACCTCAGAATAATATTCTTAAATGCATACTGCAAGATATATAAGGTTACAAAGGAAAACAGTTACCTTTAAATATAGTAAAGCTTTTTTTTTTTTTTTGGTCCAGTTGTGGGGCCTGAACTCTGGGCCTGAGTGCTATCCCTCAGCTCTTCAGCTCAAGGCTAGCACTCTACCACTTGAGCCACAGCGCCATTTCCGGCTTTTTTTTTCTTTTTGCTTATATGGTACTGAGGAATCGAATCCAGGGCCTCAGGCACGCAAGGCAAGCGCTCTACCACTGAGCCAACTTCCCAGCCCCAGTAAAGCTTTTTTAAAACAAGTTTTACATGACCAAGATATATGATCCAGCAACAGGTCTAACAGCATAATTCAAACTATTATATTAAAGAATACTTGAGACATCTGAAGTTGTAAGTTGATATGAAAGTATCTTTGATTTCTAGCAATAACAGTTACATAAACAGCTAATGCAATTGTAGTTTGTTTGGGTTAATTGGGGAAAATACATTTTCAAAGATGTAATTCTTTTTCCTTCCAAGTTCACAGACCCCATAAATTTGATTCCTGTATCTGAGTTAAGAAGCACTGCCTTGAATAAGTTCTCTGCAGGGAATCTTTATAGAGTTTAGTGCTAAAAGATTTACAGCTAACTTTCTAGATCTACCGTTCACTACATAAGTGCAAACAAGTAAAAAGCCAAACAAACCATTTCCCCACCAATTCACTAACCACATTGTGACACTGATGTGACTTTGTTTTTGTCCTTAATTTGGTTCTTTGTTTTGTTGTTATTTTTTTCTTTGTTTTGTTATATAGTCCTGACTGTCCTAGAACTTGTGGCTCCTCCTGACTCTCAGAATCCTGAACACAAACTGATATTTTATAAAGCAAATATGGAACCTGTCATTGCTATACTTATAGCACATGGCTCTTTTGGCCCCTTGTCACTTTTATTTCCTAAGCAGCATCCTAAGTGTGATCCTTCTTCCTTCTCTGTGAAGCAGCAGTTTACTGTAAGGTAATTCAGAATCATTAAGCCACATGACGCAGCCCATATACCTTTCCTTCCTTTATACATATTATTCCACCTCTGTACTGACTTCCCAAAAAAATTCCTCAACGAGAAAATTCCTCCTTGCTCTTTAAGAGGCAGCTCAAGCACTAACTGCTGTGAGAGAAGGTATCAGTCCTTCCCTGGCATCCCTGGGAAAAGTTTATTACTTTCTCCCATTTGTTCCCCACTCACTGAACCGTGACTATACATAGAGTGCAGCCTTATATAAAGAGGCTTATTGAATGAGCTAGACACAGTAGGATGCAGGCTAAAAAGCAATATAATTCTTTCACACTACAGCTTCACACCACAAGATCTTTGGAATCATTTTTCACTACCCAACATGAAATTTCAGACAGGGCTCATACCTTTTTCAGTCACTCTAGGATATTTAAAAAATACTCTTGAATTTTAGGCAATAAAAATTCCAGTCTAGTCTGATACATTGCAGTTCTAATCTGTTACCCATTTTCAAGCTTTACTCTGCCTTCAGCTCAAGTCTAAGTCGATCAGAAAAGTTGTACTAAGAACATAACTTCCCCAGTGGTTCATTACTTTTCCTCCACCCCTCTCCTGCAACCTGGAAAATACACACACACACACACACACACACACACACACACACACACACACACACTGCTGCCTCCAATTATGCCTCCAGATTCAGAACATCGGGAATGGCTAGAAAGTAAGCAAGAAAAAAAAGGTTTTCCTTGTCTCATTCCATTTTATTCTGGCATTGATTGAAGAAGTGTGGCATATATCTAAAGCTGACACATTTTCTAGAGAGTTAGTTGAAGTCCTTCTGTCACAACTGGAGCTCTCTCACTTGTAGTTTCCTAGACCTGAAAAACACTCCCTTTAGCTAGCCTGCTTCAACTACTCTGCCCTGAGTTCCCATCTGTCCATTCCTCTGCTGGGATCAACATTTTCTTTGGGGAGATGTCATAACATAGCTCATCTCTAAGTTCCTAATATAGGGACCATATCTGGTCATTGGGAAACAGAGATTTGCCCACACATTGGCAGATGGACAGCTCCGTACAAATGCAGTCCTCTGTTGATTTGGATTATAATCTTTCTGACCTTTACATCATACTGTGAATCAGTGGATAGTACTTGAAAGTATCAATCCCCAGGGTACACATGTTGACCTCTTGGAAGAACTCTCATGTAGCACCTTTCCAATGAAATTGGTGACAAGTGCTTCCTATTCCTTCCTGGATTCCATTAAATGCACAAACATATTATTAAGGAATAACTTCTATTAGATTTAAAGGCATGAGATGACAATTAAGAGCAGAAGCGTTCCCAATATATTTCTGGAAGGAGAATAAATGTGAACATCTTGGCAGGTGAAACAGCTGAATAAAACCATAGTCTAGATTATTATGAAAAGTGCAGAAGAGATGGGAGCCAGCCTTCTTGGAAGAACCCAAGAGATACTCTGGGCTCTAAGTCAGCAAGTGCAGAAGGGAATAGGAATAGAAATGGGGATTTAAACTGAGGAATTAATTGAGGATTTGTAAACAGAACACCTGCATCTTCCATAATAGTCTTCCCAAATCCCTTGCTCTGTGTATCACATACTGGCACTCACCCACAAGAAAATCACAACCAATATATAACTACAGAGCTTCTGTCTGAGAATTCTAATGCCATAGAAAAAGTTAAGGCTTTCACTTTGTGTATTCATTTCTATCACGGGCATTTAGAGAGCCCACAGAAAGATAGCCAATTCTAAGCTAATTCATCTCAAAACAAAACTTTCCAAACTATCATTTCCTCCTGCCCTATCTCATAAAGTTTTGTTTGTCAGAAATCTCAGGCAGCCATCAGAAGTTAGAACCACCTAAAACATAAACCTTCTTTATACAATAATATAGGAAAAACCACACCAGCTACCCAGTAACTTTTCTTTTTGTCCCTACATTTTTTTAGCATTAATGAGCTGTAAAAGAGGACTCCATTTTGACATGTCCCTGTGTGCATAAAATGCAGATTCACACACTCCATCTGTCACTTTTTCTTATCTCTCACCCTTGATATCTTATAGCACCCAGTATTCCAAGACCAAGTACTAACCAGGGTCTATCCTACTTAACTTCCAACGTCAGATGAAATTGAGCACATTCCTAGTGGTATGGA
Source organism: Dipodomys ordii (assembly GCF_000151885.1). Classification (NCBI taxonomy): domain Eukaryota; kingdom Metazoa; phylum Chordata; class Mammalia; order Rodentia; family Heteromyidae; genus Dipodomys; species Dipodomys ordii. Next base: position 10,608,156 of record NW_012267254.1, read on the forward strand.
ACAAATGGATATGATAGTAATATCACAAAAAAAACCAGGATGGTAAGTTCAGTGCACCATGCTGTCACAAACATAAGCCATAAAGTGGCAAAGACTCAGAATCAGTGAGAATAATGGAAGGGGTGCTATTGGTCAAGATGCATTGTACACAGAAATTGACATGGTAAATTCAAATCTCTTTTACAACTATTTGAAGATAACAAAGAATAAACTTATTAGAAAAATGACTTTCTATATTAGCAAGTGTGGAAATATGTTTATTATATAATTATCATTTCTATACAATATATAATAACTGGACATATGTGGCTCACACCTGTAATCCTATCTAGTCAGAAGACAAAGATCAGAAGGACTGAAGTTCATGGCCAGATCAAGCAGAAAGTTTACTAGACCCTCATCTCAACTATTAACTGTGAGTTATGGCGCATACCTATTATCCAAGCATTGTGGAAGGCTGAGATCATGGCAGAAAAGTCAGCAAGACTCTATCTCACTGAAAGAAGAAACTGGCCATGGTGGCACACATCTCAGATATAAAGAGGGAAGTATAAAATATGAGGATTATAGTGTACTGAAGGAAAAAGTGAGACTATTTCTCAAACAATCGGTGTAGAACACAGCTGGAGATATAGCTCAATGGCACATACAGCACCTGCCTAGTAAGTGCAAATTTTAGTACTGTCCAAAACCAACACATAACAATTATGAATATATACAGACCTAGCATCAGAACCCCAAAATGCGTGCAAGAAAAATCAACAGAATTGAAGAAATATACAGCTCTAAAATAATGATTTATATTTCCAATGTCTACTTCAAATCTTAAGACAAACAATTAGGCAAAAGATTAGTAAGAGGCCAGATGCTAGTGGACATGACTTACTTTGCTACTCAGAATGCTGGATCTGAGGATCACAGCTCAAAGCCAGCCTGGGCAGACAAATCCAAGAGACTCTTACCTCCAGTTAACTAATACAAAAAAAAAAAAAAACAGAACTGCAGGTGGTTCAAATGGTGGAGTGCCAGATGTGAGCAAAAGCCAAGAGAGAGAGAGAGTAAGAGGTCCTTACTTAAAGCCCCCTGTTCTGGAGCACCCATGTGCATGCATGTGTGTACACATACAAATACACACATACAAATGAGTAAGAAAATAGAACATAATACTATAAATCAGTTAGACCTAATTAACCTACAGGGAACTATCTATTCAACAATAACAGAATATATATGCTTCTCAAGTGGATATGGACCATTCTTCAGCATAAAACATACAAGAGACTTAAAAACTACTCTCTGTAAATTTTTGAAGAGACTGAAATCATACCAAGTCTTCCCTAACCACAATAGAATAAACCTAAAATCAATAACAGAAGGACAATGAAGAATTCACTAGTATGTGGAAACTAAACAACATATTTTCAAATAGACAATGGTTCAGAAAAGCTAGAAAATGCTTTGAAATGAATGAAAATGGAAAAAATATCATACTAAAACTTATGAGGTGCCCTGAAAGTAGTAAAAATTTTATATTTGAAAAGAAAATTAAAATCTCTAAATTCTATAGTAAGCAATTAAAGGAAGAAAAAGAACTCAACTCAACTCAAATCTAATAGAAGAAAGGAAAAATACATTTTATAGCACACGTAAATGAAGTGGTGACAAGCACAATTAAGTGAGTAAATTAATCCAAAATTAATTTTTAAAGCTCAGCAAAATAGACAAACCTTTATCTAAACTCACAAAGAACCAAGACAGATGTAAATCACAAAAATCAGAAATGAAAGTAGTAATTTTATTATCAACCATTTAGAAAAGACGTTGAACATAATTAGTCATTAAGAAAATGCAAATCAAAACCACAATGAAATACCACTTCCCACTTCACTCACTAGGAAAAATGAAAGCCAGGCCTGGTTGCATGGTGGCTGAAACCTGTAATCCCACCTACTTAGGAGGCAGAGATTGGGAGGTTGGTAGTTTTGAAGCCAGCCTGAGTAAAATGTTGAGGCCCCATATTACCAAAAAAAAGAGCTGGACATGCTGGTATCTACCAGTCATCTTAACTACACTGGAGACCGGAGAAGGAGAAGGGGAAGGGGAAGGAGAGAGGAGAGTGGGGAGGGATGGACTGGGGAAAGGGAAGAGAAGGGAGGGGAGGAGAGGAAAGAGGAAAAAAGGGGAGAAGATAGGAGAACAGGGGAAAGGAGGAGAGAAGGTGGGAGTGGACAAGAGGGAAGAGATGAGGGAAGAGGAAAGGAGGAAAGGGGAGAGGAGAGAGGGAAGAAAAGGAGGAAAAGGGAGGGTATTGGGAAGGGCATGGTGAATTTAACATCCTCATACATTCCTGATGGGAAGGAAATGCAACCAGTGTGGAAAATAATATTAAAAACAAAACATTTTAAGGGTACAATATGGAACTTTCAGGTGTTGCTTGCATTTATATCCCATTAGCTAGAACTTCATTTCATAGTCACACCTACCTAAAAGGAAAGCCAAGAAATACCTTTATTCACCCATATAAAACTTAGGCTATGTTTTAGCCCAATGATAAGAGCTTGCCTGAGATGCACAAAGCCCTAAGTTCAATGTTCAAAAGCCACAAAATAAATAAAGGCAACTTAAAACTCCAGATCGTTTTTGAAAGTACAGCGAAATCATCATCCAAACATCAGAAAACTAAAATTGGATAGATTTTATGCAATAGATGGATTATTTTTTTAAAATACCATAAAAACTGCACATACTGAAAAATCCATTTCATCTTGATGCTAGCATCCATAAAGGTTTGGAAGCAATTTTAGCACTCTGACTGGCTTGGCATTTCTTGGCACAACATTATATGACTCAGCATTGAAAAATCATTATGTGAATATATATATGCTATTTTACATAGTTTTCAAATTTTAGAGTTAGCTTATGAACAAGGTATAAAAGTTTTTGGTTTTATTTGCAGATTATATTAGTCAAGATTCAATCAGGAAAGCCAAAACATTATCAGTGTTATACAATAAGATATTTGTTATCAGAATAAAAGTACATAACTGTGGGAGAATCTGGGAAAGTAAAGATCATAGAGAGCTAGAAGATCAGGCTAAGTTACTAAAGAGCCAAGATTAGTTCAGCTGCCAATGTGAGAGTGAAAAGGATTGTTGATGCAGAAATCTTCTGGCTGCTACCACTGCAGCTGGTAGTACACTTAGGATAGGACTGAGAAGTTTAGCAGGCTCACATGTACGCATAGGCCCATATACACAGTATCTATAATATACATATGTGTATTTTTAGTCTATGTATATACATACATATACCAGATGTATGTGTATAGGGTATAAAATACATATGTAAATCATATTTATGTATAATATATACACATTTACATGGGACACGCTCATGTTAAAATTTTCATTGCTTATCTAAGATTCAAATTTTAGTTGACATCCTGCAATTTATCTGACATCCACAGCATTAGGTGAGGAGCACTCTTACTTAATAAGGATGGTAGTTGAGAAGGCTGGATTGAGAGTGTAGGGGGTGGAAGGGAGGGAGCATGTGTAAACTAGAACCAGCAAGCACCTCTGTGTTTGACTCTGCTGACTATTACAGACTTCACAGAATAAAATAGCTGCTTTATTTCTGCCCTCCAAGTCATGCACAAATGACTCTTTTGACAAACTCTAACTTAATACTATAGAGTAAAGCATATTTTAGAAAACATAGGTTTTTTTCCTGATAAAATTATGCAGGACTAAAGACCACTTTGTATGTTTAAATCACATATTCAAACTGCTCTTTACAGAACTACAGCCAATAATGAATAGAAAATATATGCAGAATTCAGACACTACAATTTGAAACCTGTGTTACATATTAAATATAGGCATTACACATCTATAGTTGTTAATATGTTAAAAAGAGACAAACAGATACTATATTAGCCCCTATGCTCTTGTCAAACATGCCTACAGTTTTGGCAAAAGAATCAAAGTGGGGGTCAATGGAGTCTCTGGGTCCACTAGCCATTTTTAGAGAAGCACACAGGACACAAAACATGTTGAACTCCACCATACGTGTGAATTCTATAAACCCCAGACAATGAGAAACTACAAATTTTATTTCCTGATTTCAAGAGGTTAAATACGTTTAATGAAATTAAGGAAGAGTAATGGAGAGGGTGAGGCTGATCAAGGTACATTGTGTGCATGTAGGCACATGTCAAAATGAAATCCCTTGTAAAAACTAATTGAAAAAGTAAAATAAATTTGCATGAACATAAGATAAATATATACTTAAAATATACACCAAAAATGCATATTTTAATGGTAAACCTGTGATAGGATAAGAAATATAGAATGTCTCCTGGATTGCTAGCAAAGTTCTGATTCTTGGTCTTGGTAATAATTACAAGAATGTGGTAACAATTACAAGAACGCTCTCGTGTGTGTGTGTGTGTGTGTGTGTGAGAGAGAGAGAGAGAGAGAGAGAGAGTGAGTGTGTGTGTACAGTTCTGGTGCTTGAACTCAGCGCCTGGGCACTGTCCCTAAGCTTCTTTGCTCAAGGTTAGTGCTCTACCACTTAAGCCACAACTCCACTTTTGGCTTTTAGGTGGATAATTGTAAATAAGAGTCTCATGGACTTTCTTTTCCAGACTGGCTTTGAACCATGAGCCTCAGATCTCAGCCTCCTGAGTAGCTAGGATTAGAGGGGTAAGCCACCAGCACTTGGTTACTAATATTTTCTTAATAATAACATACTAAGTAACATACTGAAGTGAAATTATACTGAAAGTACAATTACTTAAGTACAATAAAAATAAAATAATTAAAAATAGTTAATTGTGTTGTATTTGTTTTGTTTATTCTCTGAATAACATTTTTTGTTTCATCTCAAGGTGAACATTGACAAAGTTTTCCTAGAAATTTATTCAAGGGTAGTTAATAGGAGAATGGTAATAATGCGTGTGTGTGTGTGTGTGTGTGTGTGTGTGTGTGTGTGTGTGTGAGTGAGTGTGTGTGTGTACAGTTCTGGTGCTTGAACTCAGGACCTGAGTGCTGTCCCTGAGCTCTTTTGCTCAAGGTTAGTGCTCTACCACAGCTCAACTTCCAGTTTTCTGATGGTTAATTGGAGGTAAGACTCTCACAGGGACTTTTTCTGCCCAGGCTGCCTTTGAACTCAGATCTCAGCCTCTTGAGTATCTAGGAATACAGCATGAGCCACTGGCAGACCACCACATCTACAATTCTTAAATACACATTTATACTTCTTTTTTTATTGTGAGGGATTACAATTACATGAGCAAGGTAATGAGTACATTTCTTATCAAGCATTGTTGCCTCCTCCTTTGTTTCCCCTTCCCATCCCTTCCCATCTCCCTCCACTCCCCCCCCCGAACACTACTATTTTTAATTTTACTTTTACTCCAAATTTCTGTAGGTAATAACTCCAAAACTTCTATTAAAAGAAAACTGGTTAGATAGACTGCAGTATACTTATAAAAATTAAATATTACGTTTCAATAAAAATAATCTACTACTGAGATATACAAAAACATAAATGGATTTCAAAAACATGGTAAGCATAAAAAAAGTCAGACATAGAAGACACTGTTTGATTACATTTATATGAAGTTTTATAACGGGCAAAACTAAGCTACAGTAGCATAAATAAGAATAGTAGCTGTGGGGAAGGAAAGGTTTACCAGAAAGGAATATAGAAACATTTGGAGGAGGCTACAATGCTTGATAAGAAATGTACTCATTATCTTGCCCATGTAATTGTAACTCCTCTGTACAGTATTTTCACAATTAAAAATAAACCTTAAAAATGTAAAAAAAAGAATAGAAATATTATTCAACTAGATTTGGGATAGTGGTTGTACAAGTGAATGTATTTATTAAAACAAAACATTATTGAACATTTTAACTATATGCATTAATTATATGTGAATGACATTAGTAAAGCCAATTATTAAAATACTTACAGGAAAAATCACCAGGTGCCAGAAGCTTACTCCTGTAACCCTAGCTATTCAGAGGACTGAGGTCTGAGGATCACAGTTCAAGGCCAACCCTGGGCAGGAAACTCAATGAGACTCTTTTTTGTGTGTGTGAAAATACTGTACAGAGGGGTTACAATTACATGGGCAAGATAATGAGTACATTTCTTATCAAGCATTGTAGCCTCCTCCTTTGTTTCCCCTTCCCATCCCTTCCAAGCCTCCCCTACCACCTAATCCTCCCCCTAACCCCCCTCCACCAAAGTTGTAAAGTTCGTTTTCGACATGACAACTTGTACTTCTCATTGTTGCAACGGGTCCACCTTATTTAAACGACTTGTTTTAGCAACCAAAAAAAAAGTCCCAGATATGGAGCTAGAGCACTAGCTAGCCTTGAGCAAAATAGCTTAGGGACAGCACCCAGGCCTTGATTTCAAGCCCCAGGACTGGCACACACACACACACACACACACACACACACACACACACACACGCACACATGCAAACGCACACACACTTATAGGAAAAATAGCATCACTATTAATCTGAAAACTGGTTAATAATATGATAATGCACAGGTCAAAATCAGCCCACATATGTGTACTGTTGAATTTGGTTGCTTAAACTGCATTAGTTGTCAACTAACACTGAAGATTTTTTAAATGGCAACTTGTGCTGAGAACTCTTGAGATCTTACAATACTGAAGCAACATGTTTTTATTTCATTATAAAGGTTCTGTACAAAGGGGTTACCATTACATAAGTAATTAGTACATTTCTTGTCATACAGTGTTACCCCCCTTGTTTTCTTCCCCTTCCCCTCACTCTCATGTCTCCTCCTCCCCCCAAGTTATAAAGTTTATTTCCAAGACAGTGTCTTGTGAGTATCACTGTGAACCAACATTTTTAATGGTAATAACCTTCTAGTGTACCCACTTTGTTAAAAAAGCATACATCCTCCATTCCTGCCAAGGGAACTATGTGTTATAGTAGACATTGAATTATGGTAGAACAAATAGTTATAATTACTAAAGATAAGGAAATGTAGGGGAAGGAAATGGGAGTTAGTTGTTGAGTTTGGTTGTACACATCATAAATTTAGGTGTGTTAGAAAGATATCAAAACAAATGTCGGGGGGAGGGGGGAGGGATTGGGTGGGGGGAGGGGAGAGGCTGGGAAGGGAGGTGAAGGGTAAACAAAGGAGGAGGCTGCAATGCTTGGTAAGAAATGTATGCATTATCCTGCCCATGTAATTGTAACCCCTCTGTACAGTATGTTCACAAATAAAATAAAATAAAATAAAAAATATTCAATAATCATTGAGTTCAAAATTGAGATTCTGGAGGAGTTAAGCCTGGATATAGATTTGAAGCTCAAACTGAATAACACTTCCAGATTGTCTCCCATGTCATAGTTACCATACTATTTCTTAGTTTTGTAGTTGTCATTTGCTTAGTTGAAGACCCTGAAGTCAAGTCAATTACTAAGGACATAAAGAGATAAGAGCAATAATTAAGATAGGATCTACTGAAAATAAAGTTCAAACTTATATGGTTTTATCACAGGCATAGTGGTACACACCTGCAATTCCAGCTGTTTGGAAGGGAAAGGTAGAATGATTACGGTCTGAGGCTGGCCCAGGATAAAGTGCATGAAACTCTACTTGAGAGACCCTAGCAATTGGGAGGTCCTAACTTCTAGCCCAAGTTCACAAAAAATAAAAGTTTTATAAGATGTCAAAGAAACATGAGACAAACATGGACAGGGGAGGATAGTGCATGGTGCTAGAAATCAAAAGCAGAGGGAATTTAAATATAAATATGGTAACAATTATGAGAGCAAAAGTTGAGAACTAAGAAAAAAGTCAGCTGAACAATTAAAAGGCTCCTATTGAATGTGAACTTGAACAGTTTCAGTAAAATACTGATAATTTCAGTTCTGTTACAAGAGGTACCATAAAGGAACAGTTAATAAATGAGAAGCAAGTGGTAATACAATGATGGAACATAAATAACCAACTCTAATATCTAAAGCCAATCACCCAAATTTCCTGGGTTATAGACTACAGTAGATTTTTTATGTGCATCTTATATCTCTGTTCCAAATATCTGAGGATAGACAGGGAAGGAAATATGCTCATAATACAGTGAAACTCTAATTACTGGTCATTTTCAGGGTAGCATATAAAAACCAAAGGATGACAAAAAAAAGAAGAAAAACAAGAAATCAAATGACAGTTATCAAAATTTAAAATCAAAGTATAAAAATAGAAAACCTCTAAATTATTTTACAAAGTTGTAATTTTTATTCTGAGCTAATACAATTAGCACACAAACATCAGACCAATTTTAGTTATGCATATTAACTGCATGTATACTAGATAAAGTATCAGCAAAGTGAATCTAATAGCATTCAAAGAACACTGGATCGTTACTAAAACAGTTTATCTCAAGAATATGAGTGTAGTCCATAATAACCAAGCCATTCATATAATTCATCACATCATTAGTGTAGAAAAAGAAACTGTTTCTTATAAACACAAGTAGCAAAACACATTTGATTAAATTCAAATTTAAATGACAGACTGAAATCTCTGTCAATACACTCAAAATGAAAGATGTTTATGAAGATCAAACTACTTCTTAATCTAAATGCCAATATCTTGCTGAAGGATAAAACACTAGACATCCATTCCTTTTAAGTCAGGGACAAAACAAGAAAGTTCCTATAATTGACAATAGGTACATTTTTCTAAAAGTATTATTATTAAAATAAGAAAAACAAATTTAAAACATAACTATTTAAAAGGGTACATAATTATAATTCTTGCTGATCAAGTTTAATTTCCTAGAACCACCAGAAGACAAAAATATAAGAGAAGCAATACATGGCTATATATAAAATGAACAAAAGCAACAACTTGTAAAGATAATATAATGGGAAAGAAAAAGACCCCAATTACCTTACCAATATAGCATATGAAATAAATATGAAAATTATTTAAGCAGGATCTTTTTGAAAGAAATCACACGAATGAACTAAAAAAGAAAAATATACTTGAATAAAAGGAGAAAGATAGCAAGTTCTTGGATAATTAGCACAAGGCAGATAATGATAAAGATGTCAAATCCAAGAAGCAGAGTTGTGGTTCAAGTGGTAGAGCATTAGCCTTGAGGAAAAAGTATCAGTGATAGTGTCCTGAATTCAAGTCCCACAACTTGCCACCACACACACACACACACACACACACACACACACACACACACACACCCCTTCAAAAATGTTGTATACAGAACTAAAAGATTGCTAATACTGTCATCGATGCTTCCAGTTTTTGTATCAATATACATCTATTCAGAGAGAGAATATTGTGCAGCCAGCTCCTATTCTTCAATGCCATAAGTTAAATTTTAGGAATTTGCCCAGCAAGTTACCAAACCTTTGGTTTCTTGAAATTGTCCATGGTAGAAGTCTTCAAGTGCCATAAGTTAAAATTTCTAATTTCCAAAGAACTGGTTTTTAAACATTTATTACCATATGACTCTATCATAAATTGGGTATACACTATTCCAGAACATCTATACTTTAAATACCCTTGCATATTTCCAATTAACAATAATCGAAATTAACAAGGAGGTTTTCATATGTTTTTTTTCTAGTCTTGGGCTTTGAACTTTGAGCCTGAGTGCTTTCTCTAAGTTCCTTTTGCTCAAGGCTAGCACTCTACCTCTTGAGCTACAGCATTACTTCCATCTTTTTCTGTGATTAATTAGACATAAGAGTCTCACTGACTTTCCTGCCCCAACTGGCTTCAAACTGTGATCCTAAGATCTCAGCCTCTTGAGGATAACAAGCATAAGTCACCAGTGCCTGGCTCAGAATTTAGTTTTAAGATGTTTTAAAATGTGCATGTATTATAGCTTTCTTTATTCATCTAGTAAGTTATCACATATGGAATTATATTACTCTTTTCATCTACCATGTAGGAATTTATTGCTTAATTATAACTTTTATCTGTCCATTTATGTAGAACGCTTAGATTCTTTCCAACCTTTGGCCAATAAAAGTTTGCTCACAATGCTTGATAAGAAGTATCCTCATTATCTTGCCCATGTAAATGTAACCCCTCTTTATTGTATTTTCACAATAAAAAAGTTTGCCAAAATGACTGGCCCTTGTCTGTATTTATAAGAGTATATCTAGGTGTGTGCCCAGAAGTGGAATTACTGGGTTGTTTACATTTTATCATGTAGATCTTTTCAAATTTCTTTCTCTTGGGTCTAAAATCAATTTATACTATCATTAATAAAAACTCTTATTGCAGTAAAGTGCAATCCAACAGTTGGTCATACTTTTAATTTGCTTTATCCTGTTACATTGTAGTCAACTTGTAGATGACTGGTGAGGTTGAGCATTTTTCTCACTATTGACAATTTGTGTCTTCTCAAAATGACTTTCTTTTCCTATTCTTCTACTGAGTTATTGACCATTTTCTTCTTAATTTACAGGAGTTCTCATTACAATTGGTAAGCCAGATACTTGTGTTTATGGTAATTTTACATGGGGTGTGTATACACATATGTGTGTATGCATGCATTATATTGTTGTTGTTGAGCACACAGAGAAAGGTGGATTAAAGTTCTGTGTGTTCTTTGAGGAGTTTTTGTGGTCTGTGGGCCAAGTGGTCAGAAGGCTTGTCTCACATTTCAAGAGTGATGATCAACCCAGAACAAAACCACAACTGGCAGCTGGTCTAGAAACTATAAATTTACCCTCCACTCCAGTCAAATTTATTTTTTCCATAGTTGTATATTGTCATATCTCCAGGCTCTTGTCTTCTGCCAAGAATATTCTTCAGTCCCCTAATATGGTCCTGTCTTCCCCCTCCCACAAGGAACCTTTAAATTACCAATCTTGACAGTAAACTGTGCTTCATAACAATAATCTGATAATTCAGAGAGTTTTCCGCTAAACAGTGAGGCCTATGAGAGAATAAAAGGGTATTTTATTCCCTGTGTGGGCCCTACATATACCAGAAGTCTTGACACAGTGTAGTTACTCAAAAACTATGTATGAAAAGAATGTATGAGTGAATATAAGGTAGCCATATTGAGAGACAGAGAATACTTCATTCATTGATTTAATAACATACCACTTAATTTTTGCCTAAATGAGCTTGGCCAGGTATTTTTCTTATTGGTCCTGGTTAGGGCAATACCTATTCCCAAGACCAGAGCCAAGCTATATGTTACAGCTCTGCCTCTTAGATAACATAAAACAAAAGGTCAACCACTTCCCTTTCCCTGATCCTTGTGTTCTATAGCCACTACTTTTAGCTACAGGAGTCTTCTCCCTCTGTAAGCCAAAATAACCAGTTACTCTCTTATTGTCTACTCCTATTCAATGTCTCCTTGGGGCCTGTTATGGGGTAAGCCATGAGAAGTGAATAATGAATTGGTGCCATCTCATGCAGAAATTTCAAAATAAGCCTACCATAAAACAAAGCCTGGAATCTTTCAAAGGTGATAGAAGACAGGGAGATAAGAGAATATGAGGGGCTGGGTAGGTGGCTCAGTGGTAGAGTGCTTGCCTTGCATGCACGAAGCCCTGGGTTCAATTCCACAGCACCACATAAGCAGAAAAAGCCGGAAGTGGCACTGTGGCTCAAGTGGTAGAGTGCTAGCCTTGAGCTGAAGAGCTGAGGGACAGCACCCAGGCCCAGAGTTCAGGCAACACAATCGGCAAGAAAAAAAAAAGAGAATATGAGATAGTAAATATATTTATATATGTATACACACATATATCCAGTGGCCAAAAATGACTATAAGTGGGTAAAAAATAAGTGATGCAAGATGAAGCTAAAGAAATGGGTTTTAGGGCTGGGAAGTTGGCTCAGTGGTAGAAGCGCTTGCCTTACATGCCTGAGGCCCTGGGTTCAATTCCTCAGCACCACATAAGCAAAAACGAAAAAAGCCGGAAAGTGGCACTGTGGCTCACAGTGGTAAAGCGCTAGCCTTGAGCTGAAGAGCTGAGGGACAGTGCCCAGGCCCAGAGTTCAGGCCCCACGACCGGATCCAAAAAAAAAAGAAATAGGTTTTAGAAAGCCACCAAAAGGTTTAATGCAAAATAATTATAGGTTTTCTACATTGAAGAAAAATGTTACGGTATCTCACCATAAAGTCAGAGTTGAACAAAATATATAGTCCAGAACTATGCTCTCTCATATTATTCAGAAGATGTTTACTGAAAAGACCTGAGGTCTTATCAAAAGCAGCAAAGCTTCATGCCAGAGTGACTCATTCCTATAATCCTAGTTACCCAGGAGGTTGAGATCTGGGGATTACAGTTTGAAGACAGAGAAAGCAGGAAAGTCTGAGAGACTCTTATCTCCCAAAAACTATTTAGAAAAAGCTGAAAGTGGCACTATGGCTCAAGTGGCAGATTACTAGCCTTGAGTAAAAGAAGGTCAGGGATAGCACCCAGGCCCTGAGTTCAAGCCCCAGGACTGGCAAAAAGGAAAAGAAAAAAAAGGAGTGAAGCCCAAGCCTGGGTGAGCTATAAATGTGCTGCCCAAGCTCTATCAGTGCCCTGGAGGTTCTTTCTTCCTGAATCTCTGAAAGCTCTGTCAGTCTCTCTCCCTAATCATCATCCAAGCCAAGACTAGATCAAGGAGACATAAACAGATTAAAGCCAACTCGAGTTTATATGTGACTTGCTGTCTGGGACTTGGTACTGCACCTGCATGGGAACAGTCTTCCCCATCCGGACAAGGAGCAGCCCACATGTCTCTAGGTAGGAATCATTTCAATTCAGCATTATGTCACTGACATAGCCTGATAGCCTTCTGGGACCCTTGTTATTATTCAAACATCTGTTTCCTCTTCTCTCCCCTGCCTTCTTCTGGGGTCAGGAACCTTCTTTTTCGCATGGCTCACTTCCTGAAAAAAAAATCAATCACATTTATTAATTTTCTTGGCACTGGAGAAGAATTGCAAGGTCTGGCTCTCTTACACTCAAGATCTACCTCTGGCAGTGTGAAAGTATTGAAAATGGTGCAAGTTTCTCTTCTTTTGGGAACAAGAAACACTATCCAGAGGTTGTCTTTTACTGTCACTGAGTTTCTAGTTTCTACTATTCACTTAAACACAGAGGTCTTTTCGCAGAAGTTGATTTCTTGATCTTTGGTCTATTTAGAGATACAAAAGCATATGACTCTAATGATCACATGTTGCAAGTCTCTGAAGTCTCTGCTAGACTTAGATATACAGACTGCCATGATAGAGAGGCCCAGTTTGACTAGCCCAAAGAACTGACACTCTTCTCAAAAAAAATGAATGCATTATTTCTTTGTTGCTTTGTATGTCCCTCCCCCACAATATAAGCCCTGCTTTCACTGTATTTGATGTCGGTATAATTTGTGGAGGGGAAGGGGAAAACATCGTTTAAATAGGGATACAGGTGGACCCATTGCAACAATGAGATGTACAAGTCGTTAGGTCGAAAACGAACTTTACAAGTTTGGTGCGGGCGG
>NW_012267254.1:10623311-10663382 GCF_000151885.1 Dipodomys ordii
CTACCAGCACAACTATGTTTATTGCAGCATTATTTACCATAGCTAAGATATGGAACCAGCCCAGATGCCCCTCAGTAGATGAATGGATCAAGAAAATATGATATATAGATACAATGGAATTCTATGCCTGCATCAGAAAGAATGGCATTGCCCCATTTGTTTAGGAAATGGAAAGACTTGGAAAAAATTATACTAAGTGAAGTAAGCCAGGCCCAAAGGAACATAGGTCTCATGGTTTCCCTTATGTGCAATAACTAGTATACATCTAGGATAATCTTACCAGACATGCATCCCAATCTTGTATAAAAAGGAGTTTCATGAACTTTTATTCCCAGATTGTCCTCAAACCACAATCTTATTCTCAGCCTCACAAGTCACTAGGATGTGCCTGGCTAATTGGGTGATTTTTTAAGTCAGTGTGCAGCTCCGTGTAAATATTTTTGGATCTGATATGAAGCCAAATACTTTTCCTTACTACTAGATTAAAACCAAGAGAAGTCTGAACAGTAGCGATGGATCAAATAACCATTGGGGGGCAAGGATTATGGATCTTAAATTCCAGCTTATCTGTCTCTCTAAGTTCACCTGAATCCTCTGGGGAAAACAGCATGAGAAGGAGGAAAATATACTTCTATCTCTAAAACAAGGCACTAAAATTGTTTCTTTCTTCTATAAAATAATTGTATCTGCTAATGGAGTGAATGCACTCCAATTTTTCCCCATAAAGAGCAGAATGTGCTATCTCCAACTATGGAATTTGACATTTCAAAGCCTCCTTAACCCATATTTTTCTTTTCACAGGCAAATTTTTATGTCCTTTGACATACACATCATTCTCTCTATGAAACATGTCATGAAAGAAAAATATTATCAAGATTATAGTTAAAGGAACAGAAAGATCAATTGAATTAAAAATTGCTGGGAAGAACTGCTAATATTTTGAGACAAGTCCTCCAATATGCTCTTATCTGTATGGATTTATCCATTCTGGATATTTAATATAAATAGAATCATCTTGGCTGAAGCAAGTTAAATTCCTATTGCCAACAAAAACAAAATGAAATCATACAATATCTGATCTTTCATGTCTGGCTTCTTTCACTTTGCATGTTCTCAAGGTTCATATTTATATTGTAACAATAATCATGATTTAATTTCTTTTCATGAGTAAATACAACACTATCCTATGTATCAACTTGTATTTGCATATCCATTGATGTGTGTCAATCTAACTTCCCTTCTTGATCTTTCTCTTCCAGTTATGAAAGGTTTTGGACCGAATCTGTCAAAGCAAAGGTAACACATAATCTCTAAGGGATTGGAGTCAATTCATCAGAATTCTGGACCTACCATGTATTATCTTTGAGCACAGTAGTTCTCCACTGAAGGCAATTTTTGCCTGCCTCTTGTCCCCAAAGACATGGCCATGTCTGTAAAACATTTTGCTTTTCACAATTAAGAGTGTGCTATTCACATATAGTATGCAGAGACCAGAAATAGTATTAAATATTCTACAGTGCAAAAGCCCAAACCCACAGCAACGAATTATCTGGTCCCAAATGTCAGCAGTGCCAGTGTGAGAAAACTGCCAGTCTGGGATCAACTGAGTTGTCAGAGGTCCCAGAGAAGTTGGCTTTGATGGACAATTGTTCATAGATTTGATTACTTTTAGGGGGATAATACTAAGTTTCAAACTAAGAGCCTCAACTTTTTAAGCAGGTGCTCCACCACTTGAGCTATACATCTATTTTTTGGCTCTGATGATTTTTGAGATAGTATCCAAACTGCAGCCTTCCCTACTACGTATACTTCCCACCACAGCTAGATTGACAGACACACACCATATGCCTAACTTTTTCTGTTGACCTAGAAGTAGGATCTCACTAACATTTCTTTGTCCTTGCTTACTTTGCTAACACTTCTTTGCCCTGATCCTCTCAATCTCATCCTGCCAAGTAGCTAGGATTTCAAGGATAAGACACAGCATTAAGTTCAGATATTTTACCTGTAGTTATATATGGGACATTCATTGATTCAATGTATATTCCACACATATTTATGAGTCAGATTCTAGCCTGACTCAAATTATTCACAATTTAAGAATCACACATACACAAAAAATACCATTTACTTAAGCAAAGTACAGAGTGTAAAGTGCATGAGATGTTCTAAACCTTAAAAATTCACTTCCAAGATGTGTGATGTTTTAATGTTAGCACTGTAAATTGTGAAAATACTGAGAAACTAGTTACTAAATCTACAGTGTATTATATTAGTATCAACTAAACCATCTTATTTAATTTGACATCTCTAAATTTACTAATTCCCATTCTAGCTTAATGTCCCAGACCTCAGCTTAATTGTGCAATACATTTCACAATGGACTCTCTAAACCTTTTAGATAACATAGATTGCTTCTTGTCTTTTTTTTTTTTTGTCGTGGGGCCTGAACTCTGGGCCTGGGCGCTGTCCCTCAGCTCTTCAGCTCAAGGCTAACGCTCTACCACTTGAGCCACAGCGCCACTTCCTGCTTCTTGTGTTTTTATACGTTAAGAAAGCCATTTTTCTTGCCTTTACTTGTGTTTGATCATGATAGTTTATGTATATGGACTTTGATTTTTTTCTGTTTTATTGTTTCTGGCTTTTTAAAAGAGGGGAATTGTTTTGTGTGTGTGTGTGTGTGTGTGTGTGTGTGTGTGTATGGGTGTATGGGTGTATGTGTGTGTGATAAGGGAGAGATATTCAATTGCAAAGAAGAAAATTACATTATATCAAGGCATCAAGGCCCACAGTGTTAGTACAAGATGTGTCCAAAATGACTCTCCAATCTCTTTCTTTTAAAAAACTATTATATAAATATGAACTCTGGAAATGCAAACTGTCAACATCTACCACTCTCCTTTTTCTCAGGCCCATGCCATATCAGTTTGTGATTAAAAAGAATGCTTGCTTATTTAGGCTTATTTAGTACTCTAAGTACTATTGCAAAGCAGGCAGTTTGTCCTATTGAGATTTATGTCATTTATTTTACTACTGTCATGGGAGATTAAAAATTAAATCATAATTTTAAATATTTTCATAAAGGTTAGATAGGCATGTTTGATTTCTTTATTGCTCCACTGAATGTCAGAGGCTAGAGTGTTCACAGAGGACTGACAGTGAGGAATGATGGTATTTATGTAAGAAATGTCATTAACTTTACCTTTGAAAATGATGCATTCTGGACTTCATCTAGAAAATTATGCACAAATTAATTCCTATGATAGCCTATTATTTTTCCACAGTAAGATTACTGGACTCTAAAAAGCATGATTAAAAAAAACAATGAACAAGTCACATAATTATTTGTCCCAAACTGGGCGCATGTGCAAGCAAGGCTGTGAACTTCAAAAGGCTCTAAAACTGCACTGGCTTGCTCACACAAGCTGACAGTCTTCAATGAGGCCTCACAAAAACTATGAAATTTTTTTTCAGAACCCAAATCTCTAGTTTCTGTAATTTTCATCTTTAATAGGAAAAATGAACATCAGCCTCTGAAAACTTGGCTCAATAACAGTACAGTCAAAGCATTTGACAAGGCTGATCACATGAGGTTAAAAAAATGGAATCCCAAAGGAGATAATTCAAGTAGAAAGTGTAGAGTTTCAGAACAAAAGGAAATGTTAGAGACACTGTATGTGTGCATGTCTTTATAACAGGATTCCTCAACATCTTTAATATAGTAGTACACAGTATAATTCTCTGTAATACATTTGACCACTTAGCAAGATATATTCCTATCTGTGAGGACCCCAGAGTTTCATGGAACATGGTTTGGGAAATGATGCCATATTCTATGTCTAAAAATCACCAAGGCATCTGGTAATACTCTTCCAATATCTTTGGGAATAATATAGAGTAATAAAAATTGGATGAAAACACTATTGTAGGATTGCCAGGTAGAATGTAGGACATCACATGTCCCATGGGGCATAGTATATTAAAAAGTGACTCATTGTTTATGCAATCCAAAATTAAAATCTAACTAAGCATCTGGTTTTTGGTTTTGGTTAACTCTAGTAAACCTATATATAGTCTTGATGTACTTTATGAGTCTTGTGACAAATATATTTTTCTGCCTTCAAAAGATACATTTCATCCTTGTCTTCAAAAGATATATTTCATTCTTTATCAATAACCTGTTTGTTTCATGTGGTGTTATGGGGAGCATTTTGTTACGGCTGGCCCAGACAGGAAAACGTATAGGATTCATGATGACAGACTAGGAAGTCATTTTACATTTCCAAAGGTTGGTTTCATAGAGTGTGGTCTTTGGTTTGCATGAGAGTAATAGCAAGTCGTTCTAGATGTCACAGTGTATTTGGATCTGCCTTGTTGAAGTAACAGTTTGTAACATGCACTTGAGAAAGGATGGCCTAGACTAATCACTGCCCCATATTTCACATATGGCTACACCTCCTTTATCTAATGCAACCCTTGTGTAAGTCCATTGCCCTGATTAAAGGTGAGAATCATGGTGAGGAATCACAAAGGGAATGCTTCTACTACCACACTGTAATAATCTAGAGTCACCTCAAAGCCAATATGATTGTGCCTGGCTTGTGGTGCTGTTCCATTTGAAGCGAGCCAGTGTGAGATAAGTTGGGGTGGGAGTTCAAGCCTCAGTTTTCCAAGGCATGGTCAGCATCCCAGGCTGTGGGCTTGAAAGTGAATTGCTCGTTGGGCTAGATATTGTAGGGAGTGGGAGTAATCTAGGTATAGTGAAGCCAGGAAAACCTCTTTGTCCTGTTAGGATTTCTTTAGCTAACCATGCTCTCCAGGCTGGCGGCATCCCTCCTGGTGTCTCTTGATCAGTCATTGTCCTTATCCTTCTGAATAAAAAAAGATTGTATTACAAATAAGAGAATAATGATAAGAAGAGATTTTTCCTAATGGTACCACCAGCAACCTGTTTTTCTACTGCTAAAGCACAAGCTATTATATTAGATCAAATATTATGAATATAGTCAACTGTTTATTTTTGTGTCCTCCAATCTCTGCCTGTCATTCTATTTATCCTGTGAAGGAAAATGCTACTGGTACTCCCAAATCCTTCAAGTTTCATAACCAACTTTAGAATCATTAAAGAAACAGTTCCATCCCTTTTGGTTATATCATTTTCTCCCACATGAATCAGTACACATGGGTAGAGGTCAGAAGCTTGGCAAATTCTTGGCAGACTCTGCTGTATGACTGTATACTCCTGAAAGAAGGCACATTGGAACCTCCATTCATTATCTTCTGTCCTTATCATTCACACTTTTTGTAGAATAAATAGTTCCCAATCTCCCAGAAAGCACTAAACTCTATTGGGTATATACAACACCTGAAAAAGATAAACATAACACCTGTCCGAACTGACATTGCATTTTAAGAGGGAGGGAAGAGAAAAAAAACAAGTAAACAAAATAAATTATTTCCAATAGTCAAGTTAGATAATAAAAAGTCCAATAAATTTCCATGAAAGCAACTAGAATAATATAATAATGAGAATGATTGGGCTGAGGAGAATGGCAGCTATATTAGATAGCATGAGTAGAATAGGCTTCTTTGAAGAAATGAAACATAGGCTAAGGCCTAAAGAACAAGAAGTTAGAAATGCCAGGATACAAAAAAAGAACAAATCATGCTGAACATGGGCCATAATGCTTACTCCTAAAGTCAGTAACAGAACCAGAAATGACTTAGTGAAAGTGTCCAAAAACCCCATTAGCACAAGTGGTAGAGCACTAACCTTGAACAAAAAGAAGCTCAGTCAGAAAGAAAGAAAGAAATCACCACTCACTCTATGCTTGCTTCTGCACCTTTTTCATTGAAGAATGGAAATTTAAGGGCTGAAGTGAAGGAAATAGCTCTAGAAAGGACATTTAATACATGATAGAAAGCAACGAGACAGCATCTAGAAACCAGTGCTTTTTCACTTTTAACTAATTTTGTTTTCAATGAAATTCTTTCCTGATTGTTTTCTTTACCTAAATCGTGCTATGACAATTCAGATTCCCTACCTTTGTTTTGTGCCTTGGGGAAAATAAGAAACAGTGTTTGTCTGTTTCTCTGTTTAACTTTATTGTTAATATTATGTACAGAGGGGTTACAGTTACATGAGTAAGGTATGAGTACAATTTTTGTCAAGCATTGTTTCCCCTTCCTATGTTGTTCTCCCACCATCCCTTCCTTCCCCCACCTCCCTCACTCCCCCCCCCCCACCAACTTGTAAAGTTCATTTCCAACATAGTGTCTTGTGAGTATCATTGCTGCAATGGGTCATCCTGTGTCCATGTTTCAGCGTTTTGTTATTCCCCTTCCCCTCCCCAAATTAGATAAATGTATATCCAAGATGCAGGGCACCAAAATCAAGTACAATGACAACAGGAATATACCATAGGGGAAGAACATACAAAGGAAACAAAAAATCACATAGTACATTAAAAACAACATAGCAAAGAAAGACCTCATGTCCATATCTTGGGGTTCATTTTGCTTAGCATCATCATATATGGTCATATGTACATAGCTTTCGAGCTTTTCTGCTCATCTGATAAAATTATCCTAGACATATACCAATTATTACAAATTCTCTTTAAGTCTTTAGCCCATTTATTAATGAGTCAGGTGTTTCTTTGAGGATTTGTTTTAGGGGGATTTAAATTTTTGAGTTCTAAGTATATTTTAGATATATAAGACCCTTGTCTATTCTATGACTAGTGAAGATATTCTCACAATCCATGGGTTTTCTAATGATCTTGCTAGCTATATCCTTTGCCATGCAGAAGCTCTGCAGTTTCATGCAATCCCATTTGTCCAACCTTCTTTGATTTCTTGTGTTTCTGGGTCTTTAGTAAGAAAATTTCTGCCTGTGCCAAGGAGTAGTTTCTCCTATTCCTTCCTGTAATGTTTTCAGGGTGTCTGTTTTTACCTCATGGTCTTTGATCTATTAAGAGTTGATTCTGGTGCAGAGTGATATACAAGGATCTAACTTTAGTTTTCTACAGGTGTTTAACATATTTTTCCAGCACCATTTACTGAAGAAGCTGTCTTTCTTCTTTCCCTTACCAAAGATTAGGTGGCCATCAAACTATGGGTTCATTTCTGAGACTTCAGTTCTATTCCATTAGTCCTCAGGACTGTTCTTGTTCCAGTACCAACCTGTTTTGACTACAATAGCTTTGTAATAGAGTTTGAAGTTTGGTATTAATATTCCTCCAGCACCGTTCTTTCTGCTACGGATTCTTTTTGCTATGTCGGGTCTTTTATTATTCCATATGAATTTTTGGATTGCTTCTATGACTTCATTTATGCTAACAAATTTGAGAATCTGGAAGAAATGGAAGGATTTCTAGCAACTATTGATATGCCCAAACTAAACCAAGAAGATTTTTTAGTATACATATTTTTATTGTAAATATTCTGTACAGAAGGGTTACAGTTACATGAGTAAAGTAATGAGTACATTTCCTATGAGCATTGTTACCTCCTCCTTTGTTTTTCCCCTACCATCCCTTCCCTCTCCACCTCCCCAAAGCCCCTTCCCCACCCCAAAGTTGCAAAGTTCACTTTCAACATAGTGTCTTGTACATTGTTATAATGGGCCAACTTGTATCCTTATTTAAGCATTTTGTTATTTCCCTTCCCCTCCCCAATATATGAAAATGTATGAACAAGATGCAGGACACCAGAATCAAGTACAGTGAAAAAGGGGGTTATACCATGGGGGAAGAACATACAGAAGAAACAAAAAAGAGCTACATAGTATATCATAAATACATTTAAAACAACAGCAAGGGGCAGCCAAAGTGGCAGCAGCATTAGCAAAGGACCCCAGACTCACAGCACACCCCTGTGCCTCCCTAGGTGGCCCGCAGAAGAAGTCCAGCCCGGAGCAGGACGGCAGCCGTGAGAAACCCCAGACCCATGACACCAAATGGGAGAGCATAAACAGTGCTAAAGGCTGTGAAACACAGACCCAGCCTGTGCTACCACCCAGCATAGCCCACAATCATCTCAAGGAATGTGGAACACGGTGTTGACCAGCAACCTAAGGTGCAAAAAACCAGCGATCTGCCACAGCACTGCTGGACGGCTCCCAACCAGTACCAGTACCCCACAGGGGCACCCCCCACCCACCCCTCCCTAACCCTCCGTACTACAGGAGACCAGCACTGGTGGTAACACCACAGAACTTGACTTGGCCCCTATCACCACCTGGACTCAGTTCCTAAGGAAGCTAGGAGCTGTGCAAGTGTACCAGCAAGCAACAGGCACGCCCAGCCCACCAGGCTTGACCAAGAGTGCCCCTGAGAGGGAACATGAGCAGTCTAGGCTGCTGGTTCTTGAGTAAAGGTCGGAACTGCTTAGGATCTCCAGTAGGTAGTTGATGGAACCCTACCTGCATCCCAGGCAGGAACCCTAGCTATCTTAACTGTCTGCCCTAGTCTGGTCAGGATCTGAGTGTACCCCCTAGCAAAGGGTAGAGTGTGTTTGCCCACCACAAAGTAACAGGAGTAACCCTAAATGACTCAGACCAGCAGCTGGAAAGCAACCCCTCTACAACAGAACCTCGGACCAGGTAAAATACTCTCATCCAGCCCAGCGCTGAGAGCAAGCTACATCAATTGATCTAGGAACAAAGCTAGAACCAAGCAAAGGTAACCACCTAGTGACCAAAACAATCAGGTCCTGGAATTGGTCTCCAACAATACCTGAATCAACTTGCAAAAATCACAGTGAAAAATTTCAAAATTCATCAACAGCCAAGATAGTAAACCAGACTCAAAGGCCAGCAACCACACTGGGGAGAATGTCAGTGGAAGCAAAAAAGAAATGGAAGACAAACGCTACATCCAAGAGATGATAGAAGCAATGACTCAAGAGTTAAAATGAGGAAGTGGCACTGTAGCTCCAGTGGCAGAGTGCTAGCTTTGAGCTGAAGAGCTGAGGGACAGCACTCAGGCCCACAGTTCAAGC
The DNA here is from genome assembly GCF_000151885.1 of Dipodomys ordii. NCBI lineage: Eukaryota > Metazoa > Chordata > Mammalia > Rodentia > Heteromyidae > Dipodomys > Dipodomys ordii. Next base: position 10,632,315 of record NW_012267254.1, read on the forward strand.
ACCACTACCAACAAAATAAAAAGAATTAAAATGAGAAATAGATCAGATATTTAAAGAAAAAAGGAATGAGCTATCAAAAGAGATCCAGGCCGGGTGCCAGTGGTTCATGCCTGTAATCCTAGCTACTCAGGAGGCTGAGATCTGAGGATCATGGTTCAAAACCAGCCTGGGCAGGAAAGTCCGTGAGACTCTTGTCTTCAATAAACCACTAGAAAACAGGCAGTGGCACTGTGGCTCAAGCGGTAGAGCGCTTGCCTTTAGCTGAAGAGTGCAGGGAGAATGCCCAAGCCCAGAGTTCAAGCCCCACAACTGACCAAAAAAACAGGGGGATCCAGGCCTTCAGACAAGAAATACACACTAAATAGAAGCAGTACATACCTCGCTAAAAGATGAGGTTAGTACTCTAAGGAATGACATAGAAATTATAAATGTCTCACTCTCCTCCATGCAAAATTAAATTTCCTCCATACAAACCACAATGGAAGCCACAGTTAAAAGAATAAATGAAATGGAAAATAGAATATCAGATACTGAAGACAAAATTCAGGCACTGGAAAAAAAGTTAAAGATATGGAAGAAACACTCAAAACATGCCATAGGGAAGCCAAAGGACAAACAGTGCCAAGAAGGGGAGGAATACCAGAATAAAGGAATGCAACACTTATTCAATAAGATCATCAATGAAAACTTCCCAAGTCTTAAAAGAGAAAATCTTACCTACATAACAGAGGCCTACAGAACACCTAACAAGCAAGATCCCAGGAAGAACACTGCTAGGCACATTATAGTAAAAAATGCTAGACTTTAGCAATAAAGACGCAATCTTGCACACAGCAAAACCAAAGAAGGAGCTATACTACAATGGGAAAAAAAACTAGAATCACTGCAGATCTCTCCACACAGTCACTGAATGCAAGAAAAGTTTGGAAAAGAAAGTACCATTCAAGCCCCGAGAACCAACAACTGCCAGCCCAGACTGGTATATCTAGCAAAACTGGCGTTTACATTCGAATGAGAAATTAACTGTTTTAATAGTAAAGTAAAACTAAATGAATTCATAAACAATGAGCCAGCATTACAAAAAATATTAAGAGCAGGATTACAATCCAAACAAAACATTCAAGAACGGGGATACAGATCAGATAGATATCATTAGGAGACCAACTTTGTAAACACAGGAGGGAAGGAAAGAAGAAAAACTTAGGAAAGTAGAAAATGACAGGAAACTTCATGCAATCCCATTTGTCCAACCTTTCTTTGATTTGTTGTGTTTCCGGGTCTCTATTAAGAAAATTTCGGCCTGTGCCAAGGAGACCTAGGGTTTCTCCTATTCCATCCTGTAATGTTTTCAGAGTGTCAGCTTTGACTCCGAGGTCTTTGATCCATTTGGAGTTGATTCTGGTGCAGGGTGATATATAAGGATCTAGCTTTAGTTTTCTACAAGTAGTTAACCAATTTTGCCAGCACCATTTACTGAAAAGGCTGTCTTTCTTCCATTCTATTTTTTTAGCTCCCTTATAGAAGATTAGATGGCTATAGGTCTGTAGGTTCATTTCTGGGTTTTCAATTCTATTCCATTGGTCCTGAGGTCTGCTCTTGTGCCAGTACCAAGCTGTTTTGATGACTATGGCTTTATAGTAGAGTTTGAAATTTGGTATTGATATTCCTCCAGCAGTGTTCTTTCTGTTGAGGATCGTTTTTGCTATTCGGGGTCTTTTATTGTTCCATATGAATTTTTGGATTGCCTCTTCTACTTCCTTGAAGAATGAGGTAGGAATTTTGATAGGTATCACATTGAATTTGTAGATAGCCTTGGGAAGTATTGCCATTTTCACGATGTTAATCTTTCCAATCCAGGAGCATGGGAGGTTTTGCCATTTTCTAAGTTCTGTTTTGATTTCCTTTTTCAAGATTTTAAAGTTTTCATCATAGAGGTCCTTCACTTCTTTGGTTAAGTTAATTCCTAGGTATTTTATTTTTTGTGGGGCTATTACGAAGGGAGATGCTTTCCTAATTTTAGCCACACTTTTCTCATTGTTGGCATACAGAAAAACCATTGATTTTTGAGGGTTCATTTTATACCCTGCTACTTTGCCAAAGTTTTGAATCAGCTTGAGTAATTTGGGAGTGGAGTCTATGGGATTCTTTAAATACAAGATCATGTCATCTGCAAAGAGGGAGAGTTTTACTTCTTCTTTCCCTATTTGGATCCCCTTTATGTTTGCATCTTGTCTTATTTCTGTAGGTAGGCATTCTAATACTAGATTGAAGAGAAGTGGAGAGAGTGGACATCCTTGTCTTATTCCTGAGTTAAGAGGAAATGGCTTTAGTTTTCACCATTAAGTATAATGCTGGCTGTAGGTTTGTCATATACAGCCTTTATTGTATTGAGGATTGTTCCATGGATTCCTAATTTTTCCAAGACCCTCACCATAAAGGGGTGTTGGATATTGTCAAATGCTTTTTCTGCATCTATTGAGATAACCATGTGGTTCTTACCCTTGCTCCTGTTGATGTGATGAATTACATTAATTGATTTGCATATATTGAACCAGCTTTGCATCCCTGAAATGAATCCTGTTTGATCGTGGTGTATGAATTTCTTTGTTGCTTTGTATGTCCCTCCCCCACAGTATAACCCCTGCTTTCACTGTATTTGATTTCGGTATAATTTGTGGAGGGGAAGGGAAGGGGAAAACAAATTGTTTAAATAGGGATACAGGTGGGCCCATTGCAACAATGAGATGTACAAGTCGTTATCTCGAAAATGAACTTTACAACTTTGGTGTGGAGGGGGGGTGGGGAAAATTGGGTGGGGTGGTGGGGGGAGGATGGGAAGGGGAAACAAAGGAGAAGGCTACAATGCTTAATAAGAAATGTACTCATTATCTTGCCCATGTAATTGTAACCCCTCTGTACAGTATTTTCACAATAAAAAAATAAAAAAAGAAAATGACAGGAAATACAATATGCCTCTCTATAATAACCATAAATATTAATGTACTCAATACACTAATCAAAAGAAAAAGAACTGCAGATTGGATCAGAAAAGAAGATCCATCAATTTCTTGTCTTCAAGAGACTCACCTCACAGCCAAAGGTAAAAGCAAATTCCCAGTGAAAGGATGGAGGAAGATATACCATGAAAATGCCCCCAGCAAGAAGGCAGGAGTTGCTATTATTATATCTGACAAAATTAACTTTACACTAAAATCATTACGAAAAGACAAAGAAGGTCACTATATAATAATACAGGGAACAATTCAAGAAGAGGATATCACCATTGTCAATCTTATGCCCCAAACATCAGTGCACCCAAATATGTTACTCTCAGATTTACAGGAAATGATGGATTCAAATACAATAATACTAGGAGACTTTAATATTCCACTCTCACCAAATGGCAGGTCTACCAACCAAAGAATTGGCAAAGAAGTCTCTGAATTAAATGATGTCATATCTCAACCCAGTACACATTCTTTTCAGCAGCCCATAGAACTTTTTCTAATGTAGATCATATCTTAATTCACAAATAATTTAAGCAAATAAAAGAAGTTCGACATAATCCCCTGTATTTTATCTGACCATAGTGGAATCAAACTAGTTCTCAATAACAAGGCATATAGTAGAAAAATCTCAAACACATGGAAATTAAACAGCATACTGCTGAGCAACACATGGGCCACAGAAGAAATTAAAGAAGAATCAAAAAGTTCCTACAATTCAATGAAAATAAAGACACATCACAAACCTATGGGACACAATGAAAGCAGTCCTGAGGGGCAAGTTTATTGCTCTCAGTGCACAAATCAAGAAAACAGAGATAGACCAAATAAACAATCTCATGATGCAACTAAAACTGCTAGAGACCCAAGAAAAAGTTGAACCTAAAGTTGCTAGACAGAGAGAGATAACCAAAATAAGAGCTGAAATTAATGAGTAGAGACTAGGAAAATTATAAATAAAATTAATAAAACAAAAGGCTGTTTTTTAAAAAAATCAATAAAATTGATGGACCACTGACAAGATTAACTAAAAAAAGAAGAGAGGAGACCCAAATCAATAAGATCAGAGACACCACAGGAAAAATTACAACAAATATTCAAAACAACCAAACAATAATAAAGAAATATTTCCAGACTCTATACTGACAAAGGAAGAAAAACTTAGCAGAAATGGATAATTCCTAGAGAAATACAAATTTCCCAAACTGAACCAAGAAGAAATAAAGCAATTAAATATCCCTAATAACCTATAATGAGATAGAGGAAGCAATCAGAAACCTTCCAACAAGGAAAAGCCCAGGACCAGATGGATTCACTACAGAATTCTATAAGACCTTTAAAGAGGAACTAATACCCATATTCCTCAAGCTCTTAAGAGAAATAGAAGCAGAGGGAGTAATCCCAAACTCATTCTATGAAGCCAATATCACACTCATCCCCAAACCAGGCAAAGACCCAACAAAAAAGGGAACTACAGACCAATCTCTTTGATAAACACAGATGCAAAGCTCCCCAATAAAATTCTAGCCACCAGAATCCAGAAGCACATTAAAAAAATCATACATTATGACCAAGTAGGCTTCATCCCAGAGATTCAGGGATGGTTAACATAAGTCAATAAATGTAATCCATCACATCAACAGATCCAAGGTCAAGAACCACATGATTATCTCCATTGATGCAGAAAAGGCTTTTGATAAAATACAACATTCATTCATGTTAAAAGCTCTGGAAAAAATAGGAATAGAAGGAACATTCCTTAAAACAATAAAAGCCTTATATGACAGACCAACAGCCAATATTATACTTAATTGGGAAAAACTGCAACCAATTCCCCAAAAAACAGGAACAAGGCAAGGATGCCTACTCTCTCCACTCCTATTCAATATAGTTCTGGAATCCTTAGCCAGAGTAATAAAGCAAGAAAAAGACATTAAAGGGATCTTCATAGGGGAGGAAGAAGTTAAACTCTCTCTTTTTGCAGATGACATGATTTTATATCTTAACGATCCCAAAGGCTGCATCCCCAAACTCTTAGAGCTTATAAACCACTTTGGCAAAGTAACAGGAGATGAAATTAACTCACAAAACTCCAGTCGCCCTTCTGTACACCAACAATGTACAATCAGAAAGGGAAATCAAGGAAACAACTCCATTCACAATAACCTCCAAAAAATAAAGTATCTAGGAATTAACCTAACCAAAGATGTAAAGTGTCTATTTCATGAAAACCATAAAAGCAAATCATAGAGGACACCAGGAAATGGAAAGATCTCCCATGTTTCTGGATAGGCAGAATTAACATAGTGAAAATGGCCATACTGCCAAAATTTATATACACATTCAATGCAATTCCCATTAAAATCTCAACGAAATAGAGAAAACAGTCCAAAAATTCATATGAACAACAAAAGACCTAGAATAGCCAAAGCAATTCTAGGCAAAAGAAACAATTCAGGAGGGATTGCAATACTGGATTTCAAGCTCTACTATAGAGCCATAATAACAAAGACAGCTTGGTACTGGCACAAATAGAGACCTGAAGACCAATGGAACAGATTAGAGGACCCAGAAGTAAAGCCGCATACATACAGTCAGTTGATAATTGACAAAGGAGCCAAAGACGTACAGTGGAAGAATCATAACCTTTTCAACTATTGGTTCTGGGAAAACTGGGTGGCCACATGCAGAAAACTGAAAGTGGACCCTAGCCTGTCACCACGTAATAACATCATCCCAAAATGGATTAAAGACCTTAACATCAAACCTGAAACTCTGAAACTACTGCAAGACAGAGTAGGAGAGAAACTTGAACTTATAGGCACAGGCATGAACTTCCTGAACAGAGTCCCAGGGTCACAACAAATTGGAGAAAGACTTGACAAATGGGACTACCTTAAAATAAAAAATTTCGCACAAAGAAATAGCAACCAAACCAGAAAGACAGCCAACTAATTGGGAAAAAAATATTTACCAGCAAAATATCAGACAAGGGTCTAATATCTGATATATACAGGGAACTCAGAAACTAACCTCTCACAAATCTAACAAACCAATAATAAAATGGGCAAGGGAGCTAAAGAGAGACTTCTCAGAAGAAGAGATAAAAATGGCAAAGAAACACATGAGGAAATGTTCATCATCCCTGGCTGTAAAACAAATGCAAATAAAAACAACCCTGAGATACCACCTTACCCAAGTCAGAATGCCCACATCCTAAAGTGCAGAGAAAGAGGAACCCTACTGCATTGCTAGTGGGAATGTATACTAATACAACCACTTTGGAAAACTGGAGTACCTCAGAAAGCTAAATATTGACCTCTCTTATGACCCAGCCATACCACTCCTAGGCATCTAACCTAAGCAACATGAACCAGCATACAAAGACACATGCATCTCCATGTTTATTTCAGCACTCTTCGCAACAGCCAGCATTTGGAAACAACCCAGATGCCCCACTACTGATGAGTGGATCCAAAAATTGTGGTACTTATATACAATGGAATATTATGCAGCCATTAAAAAGGACAAAATAATGGCATTTGCAGTAAATGGATGGAACTAGAGCAAATTATTTTGAGTGAAGTAAGCCAAGAACAAAGAGAAAAACAGTACATGGTCTCCCTGATATGTAGATGCTAAAGTCAAAATACAAGATGATATGGCAAAGTAACAGGACTCAAGAAACAAAGGACAGCCACCCATTTTGTCATATCATTGCTAAATGATTCCATGCACACAACAGAGGGAAGCCAGGAGGAGGAACAGTATAAGTGGGAACAGCCTATGCTAAGTAAAAGGAAAGAAATGTAAACATCACCTGATGTGAAATATGTGAAATTTATGTAATCATCTAATCTCAATTAAAGAAAAAAAGTGAGAGAAGGGATGGGTTAGGAGAGATGGGTGACAATGTTGTCAGACACTTTGTACTCATATACTGTTTTGTAGAATGGGAACATCTTTGTACAACTACTTAAAGATAATAAAATAAATTAAAATAAATAAATGCTTTAAAAGGGTAATGTACTCATTACCTAATCTATGTAATTGCAACCCCCCCCATTCATCACTTTTACAATAAATCATACATAAAAGATATAAAATAAATAAGCAAAAAATGGTTCTCAAATCATTTGGGGACTGTTCTCTTCCTAGCATGAGTAATAATAACAGCACCAGCAATTAATCCCCATGTAAAACTTGGAGTTGCATTTTTTATGCTCATTTTTAAATGATCCCCAAATAACCTGCTCTCTGTGGTGATAGAATGATCAACTGTTTTCTCAAGGTTTGGTGTGGTTTACCATGAACTTGTTAAATGTGAAGAAGGTGTCCAACTGAAAACTTGACTGTCAAATACCACAAGAGATGTAAGCTGACTAAAGTCATTGCTTCAGGGTGCTATTTATAAAATGTAACAGTGAGCATAGGTCAGGTACTGAAAAAGACGACATCCTAAGATTTAATGCTTTAACTCTGTATAAAAATGCATAACGTTAGCTTATATTATCAGATAAGAGGGAAAGGTGTTATTACTGCCAAAGGGGGCTTTTAGAGAAGTTTCAACTGCAAAAGGACAGATTGGGTACCCTTCAACAGCCTGAGTTGGTATTTCCTAAGAACACTTTTGGGGTAGCAGTGACTTAGAGAATTTACAATCATCTCATTTTCCAGCTAAAGTAGCTTTACCTCTCTTAGGCATATCAGAGTAGATTTAATCCACCCAGAGGAAATTTCACAGTTCATTCAAACATGTTTTTTCAATCCTTTTACCTGCATCTATGCACTAAGATGTGATGGGGAGTGCTGAAGGGGGGACTCAAGTGGTAGAGTTTCAGCCACATAAGCAAGCCCAGCAAGCAGAGGGCCCTGAGTTCAAACCACACACTGCCCCGCCCCCCCTCCCCCCCCCCCCCCCCCAAAAAACCCCAGATGTCATGGTGAGCAACAAAGATATTGGCAAGTGTCTTCTGAGGGGCATACTCTGTTTTTAATTAGCTTAGTACACTTACAGGCTATATATTTCTGATTTCAAAACTCTGTGAATCCATATAATCCTTTCATGACCAAATCTGAACATTCATGCCACTTGACTGCAAAAAATCGACACTTCAACCAAGTTCCCTTCCCCAGGAATTTGCAAGAGTCCTTAAAACCTTTTTCCACATTCTTTACACCCATCCTAGTTTTTCAGCACAGTAGGCACTCAGTAAATGACTATTATACGCATGAATGAATTTTGATAATCCCTCACATTTAGATTTACAAAGCACTTTAATGGGTCTTTTACCTTATCAATTACCAGGCACTCTGCAGAATATAGTAGAGCTGGAGCGTAACTGAAGTATAAGAACCTTTTTTAGCTGGCCATCTACTCGCTCACACATGTAATCTTAGCTATTCAGCAGGCTGAGATCTGAGGACCCAGTTCCAGGCCAGCCTGGGCAGGACAGTCTGTGAGACTCTAATCTCCAATTAACCATCAAAAAGTCATAAGTGAGCAATGGTTCCAAGTGGTAAAGGAAAGTAAAAAGCTGAGGGACAGTGCCCAGGCCCTGAGTTCAAGCTCCAGGATTGACACCAATAAAAAAGAACCATCTTTGTTGTTGGGCACTGGTGGATCACATCTATAATCCAAGCTACAGGAAACTGGGATCTGAGGATTTCAGTCTGATGTTAGCCCAAAGAGGTAAATCTGTGAGAGTCTTATTGCCAATTAACCACCCAAAAAGCCAGAATAGAGCTGTGACTCAAGTGCAAGATCACCAGTCGAGCTAAAAAAAATCTCAGGGATAGTGCTCACTCCAGAGTTTGGCAATGGTATGATACCCAAAAGGAACCTTTATTTCCTCAGGTGGATCATCTCATTTTTGAAAAACATAAATATATAAAGGTCAGCAAATTTGGAATATTTGTATTTATTTGAAAGACAAGAATGTAACTTAGTCTCTAAGTCCAACAACTTCTAAAATATTTTCCTCAGGGTAACAAATGATCCCTCTGGATTATTCTCCATGTGTTTGCCATATATTCAAAAGATTATTTTAAGATTATATATAAGACATGAACTTCTTCCTGAATAGACAAACCACAGTATGTTACAGTGCACTGAAGACAGAAAACAAGTACAACCTTTGCTGAAAAACACTTTGAATTATGAAACACCCACTCTTTTGTTCAAGGAACTGGTAGACAAAGGTAGCAGTCAATCCAAAGATTAAGTAGTCATAAGACTGAATCCTTTCCAGTTTTTAAATTATAAAGTATTGTTTTTTTTATTAGCATTCATTGATTGTACAAACAAGGGTGTGTAAGTATAAATTTTAATGTTTTCGTCGCACACCTCCAATACATCACTTAGCAATGCCCTGGGAGTCATTATATATCTCCTTGGAAACCAGTGGCCTAAATTGAATGGCTACTGTTAAACTCTTAACCCGAGCGTTGAAGCCCAATAAGTAGGTGGGTGATGGGCAGAGAAATAAGAAGCTGGGTACCAGTGGCTCATGTCATAATCCTTGCTACTCAGGAGGCTGAAATCTGAGGATCATTGTTCAAATCCAGCCTGGGCAGGAAAGCCCATGAGACTCTTAATCACCAAGTAACTACCAAAAATCCAAAAATGGCACTGTGGCTCAAATGGTAGAGCACTAGGCTTGAGCACAAAAGTTCAGGGACAGGGCAAAGGCCCTGAGTTCAAGCCCCAGGATCATCACAGACAAAAGCAATGAGAAGCTCCCTCACTGCCCTCAACCAGAGGAAGGCCACTCCAGGTCTGCTCATGAGTAGATGGAAGGAGATAAAATAGGCCCACGAGCTAAACTTAATACTATCCTGTGCTAAACAAATAATATTTCTATAATGAAACCATACAGTATTTCTGTACCTTAGGGAAAAGAGGTCGAAATTTTAATGTAGACTACAACATATGTAAAAAACTAACATTGATAATGTTCTCCAACAATTCAAAGCAGTCTCCATTAATTAATCTGTTTAACAATCACAAGAAACCAGTGAGGTTGCTATCATTTTATCTTTACTTTGTGAGTGAAGAACCTGATGCCTAGAGGAAGTCTCAACTTGCCCAAGGACACATGCCTACAAAAATGGTGAAGAAACAAAACTAAGTTTGGTTTAGCCAAGTGTTATTGTTCTTCCTACTGTCCCTAGACTAATATGGCATCTGGGAGTAGCTGCTCATTCCAAACATGAAACTAATGAATTCCACTTGAGGTATTCCTCTGCTTCTCCTTAGGTTTTTTTTTTTGCTCTCCAATGTAAATGAAAAAATTTACCCTGATTCCTTGACTTTTCAGACAGTATTAAGTCTCCTGAAAATGCATACTTCATGACTGCATTCCTCAGTCATCCAAGGGCCAGGAGCAATTCTGGAAATGAACTTAGTTTACAAACACCATTGCAGCATTGTTTTCAGTTGCAATCTTGCTTGTGCTTATTCCTCCTCTTAGACCCTACATGATTACAAAGTGTCTTACACTTTGGGAATATGCAATTGTTTTCATTTAGCTGCCACCTTGACAATCCCTAGGTCTGAGAGTCAATGCACAGAGTAAGAACTGCTGTAAAATTTCATCACCTACCTATGACATTTATAAATAGAATAAAGGGGAAACATTAAAATTTCTTAGGTTTTAGCCCTTTGAAACTTGATGTGACATCCCTTATAGAACAAATTTGCTTTTCAAGGCAGCTTATTAATGGAAGAAATAAATGAAATATTTCTAAAGGTATAATTTCAGTACAGATGAGGGTCAGCTCTAGCTTTTCCTTCAAAAACTGTCAGTACCTCAGCATTGAAAAAAAACCCAGAATGCATAGATTTAGCAAGTTTACCCTTACTTTATTTCCAATGTGTGTTTGTATACATATGTGTGTTGTGCCTACCCTTTGACCAAAGCCAATTCACATAATCACAACAGCACACACACATACACACACACACACACACACACACACACACACACACACTCAACATACGAGAAACCCAGAGTAGATGCTGATCCAGAAATGTATAGAACATCATAGATATGGGTTAAATTTAAGAGTAGCAACCCGGGAAAATTAACTATTTCAGGTTCCTAATTTTTAGAAGGTAAAATAATAATTCCTAGTTCTATTGCATTATCAAGAAGATAAATGAACCAAAACCTGTAAAATTCTTAATACACTGCCTAGCAATCAGTAAGATTTTTAAAATGATGATCATTCGCTTCTAGTATTATCATCATCATTGCTTTATAAGCAATAAGCCTAAGAACTCATTTCTTTTGAAGTGTATTGAGAAAAGACTACATCGTCACTACAAATAGTTATTTCACTGGAGAAGACTTGAATAATATTACCAAGTAGTCCAGGAAGGGATTTGACAAGCACAATGCTAAGAAGATACACTCAATGTAAATGAAGCACTAATCACATAGAAACTGGAAAGATTTAAACAGAAGAAACATACTCGGAAATGAAGATTTTCTCCACTTCCCTTGGAAATGGAAAAGACTTATGAGAGAGCTGGTAAGATCCCCATCCGAAGCTATACAAGAAAAGTAGCAAACATCCATTTGTCTTGCATAAAAAGTAAGCCCTGGGGCCCAAGAATTCTATGTATGAACCTCCAACACATCATTATATACCCAGAAACTATAATGGGAAATTTTCATTATTATTCTACAGAAAAATCATACTGAAACCCAGGTTCCTACCCTTTGAGCAAAACCAGTTCATATAACCACAATGATAGCTCTCTGCCCCATCACCATAAAGACAAGACTCTCCAAGTACACCTTCCCAGCACCATTATCACTTTCACCTTTAAATGTCATTAGCCAAAGAGATTAACAGGTACATTAAATTTTCCATTTGTAAGTAAGTAGATCCAATTTTTTCAGATGACTCAGGATGAGAAATAGTCTGAATTTTCCATCCAACAGTGAACTCAGAAAAGCTGACACCATACCCACAAAAGGTTTTATTGATTTTCAGTGACCCAAACCAATCTGAAAGGTGTATTACCTTCTTATGCAAAAAGTTCATTTATAGAAATATCAAAATGACCTCCCCCACAGTATAACCTCTGCTTTCACTGTATTTGATGTCGGTATAATTTGTGGAGGGGAAGGAGAAAAACAAGTCGTTTAAATAAGAATACAGGTGGACCCGTTGCAACAATGAGAAGTACAAGTTGTCATGTCGAAAACAAACTTTACAACTTTGGTGGAGGGGGGGAGGATTGGGGGGGGAGGGAGGATTTGAAGGGATGGGAAGGGGAAACAAAGGAGGAGGCTACAATGCTTGATAAGAAATGTACTCATTATCGTGCCCATGTAATTGTAACCCCTCTGTAAAAAAAAGAAAGAAATATCAAAATGAGATAAGCTTGTGAGCTAAATTTACGTTTTCATATCAAAAAGGTATGGCCTTAGATGTTAAGTTCTGTGAAGCTCCTTCTCTATAGGTCCAATGTGCTTACACATTTTGAGGGTAGGACAAGCATTTAAACATTGAATGTACACATTTCTCATAGCCAAGATGAACATTGAAAACCTGTCTATCTTCTTGGCTATGTAGAATACATTTTTTAAAACAAAAGAGAGCTTTATGTGTTTTCCAACTCAGCAAGGTTGGACTGAGTACTAAAAGCAACTTGAAAAGAAGATTCAAGAGATAATTTTGCTTTGAGAATTGAGGTCAGTTTTCAGTGCACCAGACAAGAACATACCCAGAGCTTGGGCATAGATGACTCAGTCAGAAAGCTCTCCTATTCCTATCACTTCATTTGCTGATAAAGGGTGGGGTTTCTGGCTCTTGTCATCACACCAGGCAGTCCTGCCTCTACCCAAAATGGCAAGGTTTATTTCTAGTGTCTACATTTATGTCATAGGTGTTACACCCTTGACTTTGCCCATACTGTAGTTAAAAGCTGTCTGGGGGTACAAGGGCAGATTAAAAAAGAAAACTCGAGACCAATTTCTTTAATGAACATAGATATAAAACTTCTCAATAAAATATATGCCACCATGCACTTTGACCCATGCCTCTAATCCTAGCCACTCAGGAAGCAAAGATTGAGATGATCATAGCTCAAGGTCAGTACAGGCAAAGAGGTTGTAAAATTTCATCTCAATCAATAAAAATCTGGGTGTGCCTCTGTGTACATGTCATCCCAGGTACATAGCAAGAATAAAAATGAGGTTCAGGGTCCAGGCTAGTCTACACATAAATGGAAGATTATAGTCAAAAAATAATGAAAGCACAAAGTGCCTGCCTGGCAAACACAAAACCCAGAGTTAAAAATCCAAGTTCCACCAACAAGAAATACTTGCAAACCAAATTCATACCAAATAGACAAGATCATACAATATGATATGGTTGGTTTCATTCCAGGGATGCAAGAATATGTTAACATATGCAAATCAATAAAAAACACACAGTACATAAAGAGAATCAAGGACAAAAATCACAGAATCATCTCAATAGATGCATAAAAGGCCCTCAATAAAATTTGACATCCTTCATGGTAAATTTTCTGAAAAAAAAATATAATAAAGACGATGCAGAAAACAGATATAACCAGGAATATATTACATGGGCAAAACTGAAACTCAAAGTCAGGGATGAGATAAAAGTATTCACTCTCCCCACTCTTATTCAATATAATAATAGAATTTTTAGCCAGAGCAATTAAACAAGAAAAAGAAATAAAAGGAAATCAAGAGCCAGGTACCATTGCCTAACGCATATAATCCTAGCTACTGAGGAGACTGAGATATAAGGACTGCAATTCGAAAACAGCCTGGGCAGGAAAGTCTGTGAAACTCTTATCTCCAATTAACCACCAAAAAATATCTAGTAGTGGAGCTGTGGCTAAAGTGGTAGAGTGCTATCCCTCAGCACAAAAATCTGAGGGACAGTGGCCAAGTCCTGAGTTCCAGCCCCAGAACCAGCACACAAAAAAAAAAGGAATTCAAATAGGGAAAGAAAGAATCAAATTATCCCTGTTTGCAGATACTATAATCCTCTATTTAAACCCTAGACTCCACCAAAAAAAAAAAACTCTTAGATCTGATAAATATTTCGGAAGCAGAACATAAAATATAAACAACAAAATCAGTAACCTTTCCATAATACAATAAGGGAAAAAATCAGAAAATTCTATTCACAACAGCTTTCCTCAAAAGTAAAATACTTAGGAATAAAGTGTAAAAGACCTCTGCAATCAAAACTCTAAAAGACTGAAGGAAGACACTAAATGACAGGATGTCCCGTACTCATGGATTGGCAGAATCAATATTGTGAAAATGGCTACACTATTGAATAAAATCTACAGATTTAATGCAATCTCCAGTAAAATCTCAATGTTATTCTTCACAGAAATAGAAAACTAAATCCATTAAACTCAAATGGAAGCAAAAAACAACCCCCAAGTAGCAAAATAAAAATAAAAAATCTTGAGAAAATAAAAGCAATGCTAGAAATATCACAATACCTGATTTCAACTTAAACTACATAGCCATAGTAACTAACAAAATGTGGTTCAGGCACAAAAACAGACAGGAAAACTACTGCATCAGGAATAGAAGACTCAGAAATAAATGCACACAGCAACAACCATCTGATTTTGGACAATGGACCCAGAAATTTACATTGACAAAAACATTCCCTCTTCAACAAATGGTGCTTAGAAGAGCAGTTATCTGTATGCAAAAAACTAAAATTAGAACACTTTCTCTAATTCCATGAAAACTCAGTTCCAAATTGATCAAAGATGTTAATGCAGAAAATAAGGAAGGGGTGACACTGTTCAAAAGGAATGTACTCGTTACCTGACTTATGTATCTGTAACCCCTCTGTACATCACCTTTACAATAAAAAAAAAAACAAGGACATTAACCCAAGACCTGAAGCTTCAAAACTACATTGGGAAAACATTGGAAGATATGCATAATTATTTTCTGAATAGGACTTTAATCACCCAAGAAATAAGGGGAAGAATTGACAAATGCAATTGCATTAAACTAAAAAGCACCTGTACATCAAAGAAACAATTACCAGAATGAGAAATTATCACATCATGAGAGAAAAATCTTTGTCTACTTAATGAATAAAGGATTAGTATCCAATATGTATAAAGATCTCCAAAAATTAAACATTAACAAATAATCTAACGGAAAAATAAATTGAACAGGACGTTCCTAGAAAAAGAAGTGCAAATAGCTTAATGAAAACATGAAAAAATGTTTAATATCCTTGCTCATAAATAAAAATGCAAATCAAAACTATATTGAAATTCCATCCACCCTGAGTCAAAATGACAATCATGCTGGTAAGGATGCAGGCAGAAAAAGAACCCTCATATGCTGTTGGTAGGTACATCAATCAGTGCAAACTCTAGTGTAATTTCATTCAAAAGCTAAAACAGCCTTATGCCTCTATTATAACAATCTTGGACATGAATCCTAAGGAGTGTAATCAATATACAAGATACCTGTATATCCATGTTTATCATAGCATTACTCACAATAGCTGTGTTGTGGAATCAGCCTAGCTGCCCCAAAACTGATGAATTAGTAAACACTTAGAATAAAAATGACATGAGAACAATAGGCTCTGTTGTGGGGGGGGGGCAGCAAGAATAAGGAGGACTAATGGAGAGTGGGAATGACTATGATTATGGTCAGGAAGTTTATCTGCATTTATGAAAATAGAACAGTGAAATCTGTTGAAATTGTTTTAAGGGCAAAGCAGGTAATGGAACTTTACGGAGGGAGTGAGGTTGATGGTATGTATACATTGTATTCATGAGTGGAAATATCACAATGAAATGCCATTGTACAATGAATATATGCTAATAAAAATGTAAAACACACACACAGCACAATAAATCTCACCAAATACTCCTTGAAAAAAAAGTGGAAAGAGGGATAGAAGCTAAGGTAATATAATGGTGAGGTTGTTCAAAATACATTGTATCTATGGAAATTTCACAAGAGAGCTCTCTTGTACAACTAAGAAGGGGGAGGAGGAGGAGGAAGAGAAGGAAGGAGAGAAGGAGAGAGAGAGAGAGGCAGGGATGGTGGCACATATTTGATATCCTAGCAGTCAGTAGACTGAGGCGGAAAAATCAAAATATTGAGGTTTGATGCCAGCCTGGACTACACATACTTGCTTTGAAAGAAACAAAAGCCCCTTGGGGTATTAGAGAGACTCAGGGTGCCTCAAAGAGACAACTTTGTTCTATTCTTAGTAAATCTCTGCAGCCAACCTGTGTCCTGACCGATAGCTGTGGAAGTCTGACATCTTGTGAAGTATGTCATGACAGTCACCCAACATAGAGTCAATGAGCTATAATACGTATATGCATAGGGAATATTACCATTTTGATATTATGGGGCTTTTTGTAAGAGCACCAACTCCCAGTATACATGCACCTGCACCCACCCGTAAAACTCAGTCTTTTGCCATAGAGCCTCTTCTTCCACCAGTTGTACTAGATGAAATAGAAAACTTCTCCACATCAAGGCTCTGATAGCTATTTCCAGCTGAATGGGCTCATGTGTCTTCCCCTCATATAACTCCACATATTGTAAAGAGAGTCTCCAAAAACAAAACACTGTTTTGTTGCTTTCTCTAATGGAAAATTCAGGCCTTGGGACCTGACTGTAAGGGAAGAATTTGGCAAAGGAAGATGCTTTCCCCACACCCTACAAATCACAAGGTTTGGGTGACTGCCTACTCCCTCGACATAAAACTGGCTCCAAGTCTAAACACACACATATGGTGTCCAGCTGCTTCTCACTTTCGAGTCCGAGACTTGGCCTCCCTCTTGTCTTCTACAACCTACATTCCATCACCTCCTTACAGATGACTGATGGAAGCCATATGTTCAGAATTTACATCCATTGTGTGCATAATGGAAAATTCTAGTCAGACTTCTGCAATAGATATCTGGATGTCAGCTTTGCTATACTTTTGTGGACAAAGAGCAAAGCCATTTGGCAGTCATCTGTCTCTTCTTATCTTATAAATAGTAAAATCCATTTTGTTATTTAAGTAAACTTCCTTGATGGTAAATTCTGAAGATTTTTATAAATACTTTCCAAAGTTATGTGATTTTCTTTTTTCTGTTTAGACTAATGAAACTTAACCTTACATTTTGAAATACATTCCAGTCTGTCCTCACACAGAAAGATACATAGTACACACACAAGTAGTGTGTCATTCAGTTACAGAAACCTATATTCTAATCTAGACCAATGTGCTTCCATGTCCTGACCTAGGCCAGTTAGTCTTAATTAGTATTCTAATGGTTTTCATATGGTCCACATGATACTCTTTATAGCGTATAGAACCTACTGCAGTGGTGGACAGTAAAAAAACCCTATAAAGTGAATGGTGGAATCAAATTAATCTTTATAAAATGTTGAGAAGGTCATTTTAAAATAAAAAAATAAATAAGGGGCTGTATGTGTGGCTCAGAGGAAGAATGCTTGCCTAACAAGCATGGGGCCCTGAGTTCAAACCTTAGTACCACCAAAACACACACACACACACACACACACACACACACACACACTGTAAGCTATTTTTTCTTTGTTGTTGTTTTTTTAATGTACTATATGGAGTTATTTCTTTTTCTTGCATTTTTTCTTTTTTCCCTATGGTTTATCCCTTGTCATCACTGTACTTGATTTTGGTTCCCTGTGTATTGTATATATGTTTATCTGAATTAGGGAAGGGAAGGGAAACAACAAAATGATGAGACAAAGGACAAAGGATGAACCAATGCAACAGTAATACTCACAGTAATACTCATGTTAGAAATGAATTTTACAACTTGGGGAGGGATTGAGGGGGGAGTAACAATGTTTGACAAGAAATGTACTCACTGTCTTACATATGTAACCATAACTCCTCTGTATATCACCTTGACAATAAAATAAAATTTTCAAAAATCATTAAAAATAAATATAATATATGGCTGGAAAGAGAGAGAATGACTATAAAAGTAAAGCCAGAGGAACTTTCTGGAGCTATATAACTATTTTCTATCTTCATTGTGGTGGTTACATGAATCTGCAACTATATTAAAAGTCAGAGAATTTTGCACTTAACCAAAAAAGACAAGTTTACTACAATCTTAGGACAAATTAAGTATAATCTAACATAAAATTATATTTTCAGGATAAAAGTAAAATAAGTGACTAAATTCTAGTTAAGATTTATGTCATTAATCTTAAAATTTCATCTAATCCTGTTTTCTAATCCAGAATTGTGTAAAATGTTCCTCTCAAATGGCCCTGAATCTTTCAACATAGAGTCAAGTTACTCAGAAAAGGCTTCACATAAGGTTTCATTAAGTTGTG
This sequence comes from Dipodomys ordii, assembly GCF_000151885.1. NCBI lineage: Eukaryota > Metazoa > Chordata > Mammalia > Rodentia > Heteromyidae > Dipodomys > Dipodomys ordii. The sequence goes on from NW_012267254.1 coordinate 10,650,703, forward strand.
TATTTTTTGATAAGGTCTATCTTCTGAATCATGTCAAAAGTCTCAATATTCAAGTGATCAAAGAAACTAAAGTTCAGATAAGTATATTAACATAACAGAGCCTGGAGTTGTTGATGTTGCCCAATGGTTCTTAACATGAGTAAGGCTGTAGATTCAGTCCCTAGCACCAAAGGGAAAAAATTCAGATCTTGACTAGAATTTATCCCATTCCTGGTACTTTTCAAGTATACCACAAATGTTCAATAAGACAGGATGTTTCTATTCATGTGTTTACATCTTTCCTATACAGTGCAGAGTTCAAGGCCACTTATTGCTATGATGTATTGTATAAATTATGTTAACTAAAAAATCAAGGCAAATACCAAGGCCATAGGCAAGGGTAAGATATAGATACTGGAACCACAGAGACATCCATAGTTAATAAATTAGAAGCTGTAAATTTGGCTCTGGGCAGTCTGGGGGCCAAAGCAAAACAATCTTGTTTCTATATGAACATTTACTAAATTTGTATTGCCCATGAGGAATAAAAGCATACCATGTCCTCAGAATAAATAAAGGTTTTGCTGGGACTCACAGATATCATATAAAGGACACTGAATAAAAAAGTGAATGTGATCTTCAACAACAACCTTACAATATATTTTATTAGTGCTACAGAATTCTTTTTTTAGTTTTTCCCAAATATTTCTTTATTGAGAGTAAGTGATTATATAAATTTCACAGTACTGTGGCATAGTTATACTTAGCTAAAGTCACAAACACATTTTAACTTTTTAATTCACAGTGATCCTCATGAATATCTTAATCTACAAAGTCTATGAACTCTACAAAGTTCAACAATAAAACTATTTCTTCCTAATCGGGAGATGTGTACATTTTTTTCCTTTTGCTTAGTGTCAGCTGTTCCCTCTTTCTCTCTCATTCCTTCCCTCCCATCACTGCCCTTGAGTTTCTTAGTTCACTTTCATCAATGTCCAGTACAACTGATGGGCCCCTCTGCTGTATTTTCCAACCATTTCTTTCTGATTCTGTGCCCTTAAACACATTTGATTAAGAAAAAACAAATCGTTGAACTAGGTCAGTTATCAGTTGAGGCAATTTACTTCCCCTTTCTTTCAGAAAGTCCCATTTATGAACATTTAGCACTAGATTCATTGAGCTCCTAGGCTTCTCTTAGGTCTGATATTCTTTGACTTTGTGACTTCATACAACATTTTTTCTAACAACTTATGTTGGTAGAAACCTGTTTCATTGTATATGTGTATTGCATGTGCACATGTATGCTAGATATAACTTCAGTAACTTAGGGCATTCAATTTCCCCTTTCTACATCTTCCAATGAAGTAAACCTTCAATACAGATATGACAGGTTGCAATCTGATATAATTACATAATGATGAAAATGTCTTATAGATCCCACATTATCCTCTTTAAAATGTAGAGCCTATAATCTTCAAATAAAGATACTTTGCCTCTTTCAAATCCAATTTGGCTACCTATTATTTGGGGGTTCTATTTTTTAAAAATTTTATTCTAATGGTGATGTACAGAGGGGTTACAGTTACCTAAGTCAGGTAGTGAGTGCATTTCTTTTTGAACTGTGTCACACTCTCCCTCATTCTATCTCAGTTTTCTTCCCCTTCCTCCCATTTGTATAGTTCATTTCCAACATAGTGTCTAGTGAGTATCACTGCTGAAAGTCCCACCATTTCTGTGCTTCCTCTTCCCCTCACCAAATCAGATGGACTTACATGCAAGACAAGGGTACAGAAATAAAAGTGACAGAAGGGAATAAACCAAGGAAAAAGGAAAAATAGAACTTCAAAAAATGCAGTTAAAAAATTTTCTTAGAGGGAGCCAGTGGGGGGAGGGGAACAGGAGAAAATGCAGGAAGGGGTAACACTGTTCCAAAAGAAATGTATTCATTACCTTACTTATTCAACTGTAAGCCCTCCATACATCACCTATACAATAAAAAAATTAAACCTTTTGTTTGCATTTCTTTGAGTTCCTTTTAATAATCATCATTTTATATGATCATATACACGTAGCTATTGAGTCCTCTCATAAGAATATCCTCCTTTGCCAGGTGCCGGTGGCTCACGCCTGTAATTCTAGCTATTCAGGAGGCTGAAATCTGAGGATTGCGGTTTGAAGCCAGCCCGGGCAGGAAAGTCCGTGGAAACCACTGGAAAACTGGAAGTGGCGCTGTGGCTCAAGCATTAGAGTGCTCGCCTTGAGCTGAAGAGCTGAGGGACAGTGCCCAGACCCAGAGTTCAAGCCCCACGACCGACAAAAAAAACCATCCTCCTTTGTTCTCACTGTATGAATGTTATAGTGCTGTTTAACATGTAATTATTTGTCTTTTACTATCCATTGAATTTACTTGTAGATTTATAAGCACATTCTAATTATTACAAATAAGGGAAACCATGCAGCCTACGTCTCTTTGGATCTGGCTAACTTCTCCTAATATACTTTTTTGCAAATTATGTAATAATCTATATAGACAATGTAAAATCAACACAGGCAAATTTTTTTTAATGTAGAGCCTAATAGTAAAACCATCTTGTGTCTGGTGCCTGGAGTTGTTCCATTCCTTGGTCAAAGATTAGGAGAAAAAAAGAAATACATATTGACTAGCTACTATTCATTAGTATTTTTATGGAATCACATCATTTATCCTTCATAAGAATCCTGTAAGTTAAAATAAAATTAAAAAAAAAGAATCCTATAAGTAAGGCATTAATATCTCCATTAAGAAAAAGGCCTTTTACTGTTGACCTAGCTAACTATGAACTCTAGGGCAGCAGATGTTGTGACATCTTAGCCATGTTGTCTGTTCTCTCCTTGTTCTATCTCATCACAGAGCAACTACTAAACCTCCTCCTTCAACTTCTTAAATTCTTCAGGAACACACATAGATCAAAGCTTCTCTAGCATCCCTGAGATTTCTTCCTTCAACTTCACTGTCTTAGGGGCCAGATGTGTGTTTAACTCCATGATGAAGCACACTAGAATTCTTCTGCAGAAAACCCATACCTTTGCAATTGGAGGCTTAGAGCCTATTAGTGACTAATAGTGGTTCTAGTTCAGCCTCATGAGGTCCCATAGGTACTCATATGTTCTGATTTGACCTTGCTTCTTGAATTTCACATCCACCTTTCCTATTTGCCTAGGTAACTTGGAGCCCAACACCAGACACAGAACAAAAGGCTTACATGAACTCTGATCAGTTCTTACAGCTGCATAAGTCCAATTCACAGAAGAAATCTTTCTTTATATCACTCTTAAAGGTTCTGCTTCTCTGTCTAGAGTACTGGATGATATGACTCAATGAAGTAAAATGATTCATCCAAGGTCACAAAGCAGGGAGGCAGATTCCATGCTTACTACCTAGGTAGAAAAATTTCTTGTCATCTAAGCTCTGATGAGAAGCAGCACCAATTTTCCCATGCAGAAAGTAATTGAAGCTAGTTCCCTCAAGTTCCCATCTTGCCTTATTTTCTACTGTAGAGCTTTTCATACTCAACATACAATGTATTGGACTACTATATATTTTGCTCCTGGCTTGCCCACCCAACTAAAATATAAGTTCCATGAAGTCACAAATATGGGCTTGTTCTTTTCAGTGATGCACTTCCAGTGCCCAGAAAAATATTTTGCTCATATCAGAGGCTCAATATTTGTTGTTAAATAAATGAAAGTGATTCATAAATGCCAAAATTTAGTCAAATGACAATGAGTGGTCTGAGTCTCAGTCTTCTTCAAACAAAGGCTAAGGATGCAAATAAAGTGTTTTAAGAATGTTAAGAACTCAGATGACTAAAATGAAAAAAAAAACACCAATAGCTATGCAACTTCCCAAATAAACGTATTGCTCATGCATTGCTATCTCTGACTGTAACCCACTTGTGATAATCAACTAAAATTAACTATCCCTACTTTCACATCAAACATTATTGACTTCTGGCCTTTGTCTCCTGACAAAATAACACCCAGATGATATAGGAAGCAACCCAGATCCATAGAATCATGGATTGTCACAGAGAGAAGTAGATTAAAGGTAACCTTTCATTTTATAGGTGAGGACGCTGAAGCTCAGGGAGAAGTGAGTTGCCTAAGGTCACAGCTTCATCTGGGTCTTCTGCTACCTAGAAACAAATCTCTAATTTACCGTGACCTTGAGCAAATGACTTAACCTTTCTAAGCACTTAAAGGAGAATAATAGTATCTACTTCAGAATTGATGTGAGAATTAAATGAAATAATGCATGAAAGACACGTAATACTGTACCTGACACTAGCAAACACCAATAAATGTTAATTACCTCTCCCTACTAGACACACACAGAGTTACAATGCAAATCTCTCTCCTTTCCTCCTTTGTTCACATATACACATAACCCAGGCCATCTAAATTAGTCTCTATACTTCTATACTTATTTGAATCATCTTTCATTATAAAAAGTTTTGAAACCACTATAAGCATATAAGAAACCTCAATAAAAGGCAAAAGTTAAAATAGAGAATTCTTTATTTGTTGAATAAAAAAATTCACTGCTGGATTTTTTTAGCTAGCACATTTTATATTGGAATTGTTCAGCAGAAGTGTGTTTACTGACTACCATTTCAGTATGAGGAGCAGTGGCAGAATTCCAGGCACACCTGCATTCATTTCAAGCCATCTGGAAAGTTCCTGACATCCTCATTTCCTCCAGTGTAAGTTACATGGTCCCTATGCTATTGTCTGCCCTCCAAAAATTCACAAAAAAAGAAGGAAAGTGACTTTTAAGGGGTGTCTACTCTGGAAAGGATTTATTCAGTAAAACCCCCACAAAATTTGGCACTTTACTAGGAGTTTGCTGAATACACAAAGAGATTGAGAAATTAGAGGATGACTGTCATTAAGTTTGACAAAAGTGTACAGCCAGATGCTTTTCCAAATTTCATTCCCATCTTCTATTCTCTCTTAAAGATAACCCTGTTGGACTTAACTTGAAGATCTTATTGGGAAACCGAATATGATTTACACAATCTGTAAAAATATGTGTTCAGAAACTCACAATATGAATTGGTTCCCAAATACAGACATACATCATTATGAGGATATAGTCTAGGAATAATCATTAGGCAAAATAGTGGGCAATCATTGAGTATACTTGTACAAGCTAAGATGGCTCCCATGCGACTGAACAATGAAATCTTATAGGACCACCATCCTATATATGGTCCATCAATGGCAGAAACATCATTATACAGCCATCATTCATTAAGTCTGTCCCATTCTTCTGTCAAACATAAGTACATCTCTTAGTAAGATGCTAGTGACTCATATCTGTAATCCTGGCTATTCAGAAGGCTAAAATCTGAGGATTGAAGTTAAGAGCCAATCAGGACAGACAAATCCACAGGATTCATGTAACACTAGCCATGAGTAAAAAGGCTGAGTGAGATCTCAAGTTCCTGAGTTCAAGCCCCAGGACTGACCCCAAAAGAAACACAAAAATAAGTACATTTCATCCTGTGCACATTCCTAGGGCATTGTGCCGGGAAAGAACTAAAATTCTGAACAAGCACTACTGTACTCCAGTTGTAGGGTAGAAAAATAGACTCAAGTTTTAGTCACCAATTCCAATTCCAACCATGCAAACACTAAAACCATCAGTGGACCCTTCAGGAAACCCCTAATAAAAAAAAACTGCTGGTATTTCCCATGATCTCTTTTTAGATTAGAGATCTGCTGTGTGGAAAACCAAAGGACCAAAAGCAGGTAATGAACCCATCCAATTGCATTCTATCAGTCAGTTTCATTGGTGCTACTCAGAGATTTCTCTTCAAAACAATCTTCAGATTACAAAAACTACCATAAATGAGGTATTTTGAGTTTTAAACTAAGGCTTGAGAATTATAGAGTCTCAAACAGGTTGGAATCCAAGCTTTAAACTTATAAGCTGGGTGCCTCTAAACAAATACTTTAACCTGTCTAAATTCCTCATCTAGAGCAAAAAGATGATTATAATACTACTTCATGTAATTATTGTATTAAAAAGATATATTATGATGACTTTTCATTATTTTATGACATTTCAGCCTAGACAAAATAATAGTAGGTCTGTGCCACTATATCCTTGCTTTATCTTTAGCACCAGTCAGCTCTCATAGGGATGCATAGACTGGAACAGAGAGCGAGCATTGCACCAGAAAGGACCACATTCCACATGTCAAAACCACAAGTGTTTCTCAAAGGACCATTTCATCTTTGCTAACTAATCAAAAGAATATCAAAAATTACTTTCATTGAAAAGCTTAATAATGTACATGATAGGTACTAAGAATGGGCTGTCACTGAATTTTTTAAAATAACTATTTTATAGTTATTTTGTATTGAACAGGGTATGATAATCTAAGGAATCTTATAGCTTATTTGTACCCTGAAGGAAAGAATATGAAGCTAAATACCTAAAGATAGCTATTCCATCCATTAGTTTTACTTTGCAGTTTTTAGAAAGACAGCAGTGATTTATTTAAGAAAGCATGACAAAAGTGGGGAGAAATTTTAAAAAGCGGAGAGAGGAATACTCCCTGACACACAGTAGGCAGGAACAAAATGCTTCAAAATGGCAATCCTTTGTCTTGGGTAAATTTATTCTCTCTGAGCTCATCCATTGGATTTTTGTATTCATTGTCTAATATCTATTATAAGGCATTAAAAACTCTGCTTCAGGGAATGACATCTCTGAGAATAGGGGAGTAGGAGAGGACAGAGCCTTGGCCCTCCTTAAAAACAACCAAAGAGCTGGGCACTTGTGACTGTAATCCTAGGAGGCTAAGACCTGAGAATTGAGGTTTGAATGCAGTCCAAACAGGAAAGTACATGAGACTCCAATTAACCACCCAAAAAAAGCTGGAAGTGGAGCTGTGGCTCAAGTGGTAGAGCATTAGCCTTGAGCAAAAGAAGCTCAAGGACAGCACCTAGGTCCTGAGTTCAAGCCTTAGGACAGGCACACACACACATACAAAAAAACTAATTACCTGCCTTAAAAAAGATCTTCTAGAATAATCTTTTAAAGATCTCTTGAATTTAAAAATCAAAACAACAACTGAGGAAAATTTGAACAAAGTGATTTGTGATAAGAGCATAATGCTTGTGCTTAAATTCAGGACATCTTGCCCTCACTTGGCTTTTTCACTCAGATCTGGTACTCTATCACTTGAAGCATATCTTTACTTCCAGTTTTTTGGTGGTTAGTGGAAATAAGAGTCTCATGAACTTTTCTACTCTGGCTGGCTCTCAAACAAGATCCTCATATCTTACCTTCCTGATTAGCCAAGATTACAGGAGCCTAGTTCACAATGTTATTTTAAATTGCTTGCCCACTAAGCCATGCCTACAAAAAAAGCTTTAAAAAGCCTATAAGCCAGCCAGGATCAGGTAGCTCACGACTATAATCCTAGCTGAGAACAGAGGAGGAGGTTAAAATCTCAATAGGCTAAGATCTGAGGACTACTGTATTTAGCTAGCCTGTACAAGAAAGTCCATGAGACACTTATCTCCAATTAACCACAAAAAGCCAAGTGAAGCTATTTCTCAAGGGAAAGAGTGCCAGCTTTGAGTGACAAAGCTAAAGGACAGTGTCTGGTCCTCAATTCAAGGCCCAGAACCAGCACAAAACAATAGAATCAGCAAATTTACAGATAAGTCAGTAAATATTATTTAGATAGGTCAGAAAGAGGAAAGAATAAAGATCCTGAAACTTGTATCAACATATGTATGTATAAATAGATTTCCAGTAGGAAAGGAATAAGAAAAAAAAGCAGAATAAAGCAAGAGATAATGATCAAAAAATTACCAAATGGAAGAAAAACATGAATTTACATATCCAAGAAGTGCCACAAAATCCAGACATCATAATCCCATAGATATCCACACCAAGACACATAATAGTCAAATTGCCAAAAGTCAGAGAAAGAGATCATCTGGAGGAAAACTAAAGAGAATCAATCAATCAAATAAGAAATCTTCATGAAGATAATTTATCTTCAGAAAACTTGGTACCAGTCAGATGCATATTTACAGCTTTGAAAAAAATAATGTAAACCAGAAACCCTGTCCTAAAAAAGAAGGAAAAAATTAAGATATTTCCAGGTAAACAAAGCACAAAAAAGTTCATCAGTGGTAGATAGCCCATACCACAAATGCTAACAAGAATTCTACAGGATACAATAAAATCAAGGTAGACATTATTAACTCAAATATTGTATGAAAATAAGGTACAAAGATTAGTATTTACACAGGTAAATATTACATACTAGTCATGTTGTATATATATATATATATATATATATATATTATAATTCATTCTCTCTTCCTCACTTCTTTTTCTCTTTCTTTCTATTGGTCCACAAATGATTTTAAACACAAGCAGATAAAGATATAATAACCAAACCATCCATAACTAGTGCATAAAGATGTAATTTGTAAAAATAAACAACTCCTCAGGGAGATGGAAATATAAAGGAACATACCTTGTATACTATTGAAACTAAATATTAATTCAAACTTGATTGATATAAAGTTAGTGTGGGAACTGGTGCTGTGGCTCAAGTGGTAGAGTGCTAGCCTTGAGCACAAAGGCTCAAGGACAGCGCCCAGGCCCTGAGTTCAAGCCCCACAACCTACAAAAATTGATTTTTTAATGCTAAAAAATTATTATGTAATTACCAGGATATAAGCCAAGGAAAATAATATATATGAAAAAAGGAGAAGGGAATCAAAATCATATACTAAAAAAGCAACAAAAGAAAGCATTAGTGAAGGAATTAAGGGACAATGTTGTGACTCAATGACAATGGAGAAATAATTCAATAGTATCAATGGTTTCAATAGATTTTTTTCTAAGGAAGATGATCAAATGGTCTCAAAGAACATAAGATACTCAGGATCATGAATCACTAGGCAGATGCAAATCAAAAGCATAAGATATTCCATTTCACAATACTAAGACAACTGTTTTTTTAATAAGTCAGGTACATACTTGTAATTCTAATGTTAGCAAGCTGAAGCAGGAGGATTACAAGTTTGAGGCCAAGCTTGGGTTATTTTGTGAGACATTATCTTAAAATAAATAAAGAAAAAGTGTTGTTGGGGAAGTGGAGAAAATAGGAACCCCCAGAGACTCCTAGTGGGATGTAAAAATGTTGCAGCACTGTGCAGCTGTTTGGTGGTTTCTCAGAAAGTTAAACATAGAATTATCATAGGACTCAGCAATTCTACTTCTAGGTCTATGTCCAAAGTTACTGAAAACAGCCACTCAAATACTGACACATGAATGTTTATTACAGTACTATTTAAAACAGCCAAAAAGTAGAAACAGGCTCAATGATTTTTAAAAGGTAGTCTGCACACTAAGATAGTATTCAATCATTAAAAAAGAATAACATGCCTGGTGCTGATGGCTCATGCCTTTAATCCTAGCTATTCAGGAGGCTGAGATCTGAGGATCACAGTTCAAACCCAGCATGGAAGGAAAGTCCATGAGACTCTAATCTCCAATTAACCCAAGAAAACTGGAAGTGGCACTGTGCCTCAAGTGGTAGAGCACTCCCCTTGAGCTGAAGAGCTGAGAGACAGTGCCCAAGCCCAGAGTTCAGGCCCCACAACCGACAAATAAAATATTATTGATATTAAAAATTTATGCTAAATCAAAGGCGCTATTCATAAAAGCTCACATATTATATGACAGTGCTTTTATAAAATGTCTAGAATAGGAATATCCATGGAAACACTAGAGATTAGTGGCGACCAGAAGCTTAGGAAGACGGTAGTAATACTTGTTAAATAAGTATGAACTTCATTTTTGAGTGAAGTGTTGTGGAATTAGAGAGTGGTGATGCCCAATATTGTGAATACAAATACATTAAATGACATCAAATTGCACAGATTAAAATGGTTCCTGATTTATTTTATGTTATGTGAATGCTACTGCTATGAAAGTAGTGTTTTAAAATAATGCTTCTAAAATATGATTATGGCTTCTTCCTGTGACTTTTTTAGATATATGTTATAATCAACCTTTAAATGAAGGGGAAGGGTCTGGGAAGGTGGCTCAGTGGTGGAGTACTTGCCTTGCATGAATGAGGCCCTGGGTTCGATTCCTCAGTACCACATAAACAGAAAAGCTGGAAGTGTCACTGTGGTTCAAGTGGTAGAGCACTTGCCTTGAGCTGAGCCAAGCCCAGAGTTCAAGACCCATGACTGACAATAAAGAAATGAAGGGGAAGTAGAATGACAGAGAATTTAAGTTTGATCAAGATGCACTGTATAATCCTTTGTACAACTAATTAAAGATAATAAAAATTCAAAAATTTGAATAATAAAATCTAAAAAAATGCATTATATTCATAAAGAGACACAGCAAAATGAAACTCCCTTGTATAACTATGATGCTAATTTTAAATGTTTTAAAAACTCAGAATCGGCAAGAGTTTAGACCTCATCAAGCTTACAGAACACTTCATATGAATAATTTTGTTACTATTAGTGAATGCTCATTTAATAAGTGTTAATGTGTTTGACAAAAGTTGGTACAAGATTACTTTATAACTTCTTAAGGATTGCAAAAAAAGTAAATATCTCTTCTCTCACTCATCACAAACTGAACCTTTTTTGATGGCTACCCATATTTTCAAATAAATAAACATAAATAATGTGAAACTAAGATGAGTTTACACTATGGAACTTGATGAATTATAATTATCACATTTAAAAATTAATATAAACATTAATTATTAAAATCAGCAAGAACATCAAAAAGGATTATTTATAATGCAAATGAAATAATTTTAAATAAGCTTTGTATAAATGACCAAATAAGGTAATCATATGTAACACAGGTTTCAGAAGCCCACCATCACCCCAACACAATGTGCAAGTACAAGCACTGCTAGAGTTGCTACAGAGCTATTAAACTGATTTAGACCATACAAATTCCATACTTACTAATAAAAACAAAACTACCAACTGCAGTAGTTAAACAATATTCCCTTCAGATATGGGGAGAACAATGGAAGAAATGATGTTGATCAAGCTGTATTGTACTCATAAATTGACATGTTTGTTGAAAGGGATGACACTAATCAAGGCACATTGTATTCATAAACTGCTTTGTTAAATGGTACCTCCTTTGTGCAATTACTCAAAGGGTAATAAAATAAATAAAAATAAATTTATCTGTTAAACTAAAATCCTGTTGTACAACTAAAGATAATTCATTAATTAATATTTCCTTGAAGCCAGCTTGTGTTTAAGGTCTAGTTAAATTATTAGATCTTAGCCTAGCGCCAGTGGCTCATGCCTGTAACCCTAGTTATGCAGGAGACTGAGATCTTAGGTTTGTGGTTCAAAGCCAGCCCAGGAAGGAAAGCCTGTGAGACTCTTATTTCCAATTAACCACCAAAAAGGCAGCAGTGGAGTTGTGGCTCAAGTAGAAGGCTCAAGTAGTAGAGTGCTAGTTTCAAGGGGAACAAAATCTCCAGGACACCAACCAAACCCTAGACCTGAATTCAAGCCCCAGGACCAGAACACACACACACACACACACACACACACAAAATTCCATCTTAAAAAGCCATCTCCCTCTTTTGTGATACTCAAAGCACACCCCCCTCCCATTGAACTAACTTGGGAGGAGAATTGAAAAATCCTGGGTAAAGCAGAGCATTTTTCTGCCTGTCCAAACAAACTGACTTAAGAAACCAACCAAGCCACAGGACCACAAGCAGACCAGAGACTCCAACCAGAGGCTGATTACAGACACAAGGGAGATACAGGATTTTTCCCAACCGTCCCAAAAAAATCAAAGAACTTTTTTTTTCTTCTTCTTTTTTGTTATACCTTTTACAAAAAAAAGTTCTTTTCTAAAACTTTTTCTAATTTTTAATTTTTACCTTTTTTGAAAAAAATTGTTTTCTAGTAACTTTTTCCCCCTTATAATCTTTATTTTAGGGATACATGCATGTGTGCATTTTTTTTTCTTTTTTTTCTTCTTTTAAAAAAATTTTTTTCTTTTTGTTTTTTGCTTAGCTCGACTGAACTTCTGATCTTTTTTTTCTTTCTTCCTTATCCTTCTCTTTTCCTCTCTTTTGTTCTTCTTTATGGGACTAAATCATTGTTCTGCACATCCTCAGATAAACCCGTAGTTGACTATTGGACCCTATCCCCCATTGTGTACACACAATCCACAAATTTATTACTCAATTCAAAACTTCTGAGACTTAAATTCATTAATAGCAGTACTACCTCTTTATACCTATATAATATTTTAAGTACTTTTATTTTTAAGTTTTTTACATCTCCTTTATATCCCTCCCCTTCTCTCATTATATTCACGTTCTTTTAATAGTTTGTTCTCGAATCTGCATATTATTAATTTTTATTTTTCTATTTTTTCTGGTCTCTTTTTTTTCCCTTTCTCTTTCTTCTTGTTTTCTCTCTCTCTCTCCTTTCATCCTATCCAACCTATTTCCTGCTTTGAGACTAGGACTTAGTTAACTCTCCCTGTACCTTCCCACATCACTCTATTCCTATTTTTTACCCACATCTCTCCCTAACCCTAATAATTTCTGGTTTACCAAATTCTTCTTTGCGGTTCATAGCCCATTAATATATAGTTGTTTGAT
>NW_012267254.1:10670572-10734937 GCF_000151885.1 Dipodomys ordii
TTCCAAGTCTTTCCATTTCCTAACAAATGGGGCAATGCCATTCTTTCTGATGGAGGCATAGAATTCCATTGTGTATATATACCATATTTTCTTGTTCCATTCATCTCCTGAGGGGCATCTGGGTTGGTTCCATATCTTAGCTATGGTAAATAATGCTGCAATAAACATAGTCATACTGATAGCTTTAGTGTGGCCTTGTTTGTGAACATTTGGGTAAGTGCCCAAAAGTGGGATTGCTGGGTCATAGGGGAGTTCTATGTGTACAGCATCTTTAAAAGAAAATAAAATTTAAAATAAAATACTGTCATTGTGCAGAACCTGGTAGTTCATGTCTGTAATTCTAGCTACTCAAAAGACTAAGATTTGAGGATCGTGGTTCAAAACCACCCCAGCAGGAAAGTCCATGAGACTTTTATCCTATTAATAACCAGAAAACCAGAAAAGTGGTAGAGTGCTAGGCTTGAGCAAAAAAAGCTCGAGGACAGAGCCCATGCCCTGAGTTCAAACCCCACAACCAACAACACACAAAAAATACTGTCTTTATAACAACATGGATAGAACTGGAGATCACTATGTTAATCCACAGAGAAAGACAAGAACTACAGGATTTCACTAATATATGACATCTAAATAAGTTGATCTCACTGAAGTTGAGAGTAAAATGGTATTTGCCAAAAGCCAGGGGAGGGAGGTTGAGTGATGAGAATTAAATTACAGTCAGATAAGCACAAGAAGTTCTGGTGAGGTATTACATAGTAAAGTTACTATTGATTAGAATAATATAAATTTGAAAAAGCTTCAAGAAAGAATTTTGAAACTTTCACAATAAAGGATAAATATTTGAAGCAATATGATTTAAACATTTAAGCTGATTTAAATATTACACAGTTTGTGCATGTATCAAAACATCATATGTTACTTCATTAATATGTATAGTTGTAATGGTTTTATGTATGAACTAATAATAAGAGAAAAAGTAAAATAAAAACTTGGAGGCTGTAGATCTAACAATACAGAAAAATAGAGAATAAGAGAGATGTGGCTTTTCTGCCTCAACATGATGACCTCCATATCTATTGATTTTTTTCTGAAAATGACAATTTTATTAATCTTCATTCATTTCACTTATTTCAGTTTTCTTTATGACTGAGAAATACTCCTTGGAATATATAACTTCAATGTTTGAACTGCTGGCCATAGGCTCCTATTTCATTCAAGAAAAGGAATCTTAGCTACAAAAGCCATCGCAGTTGATAAATCACAACCTTGAGATTACACCAAACCTTAATGGATTGTTATCCCTGCTTTTGTTTTAGGATGTTTGAAGAAATATAGAAATAAGGATGAATCTTCATGATCTAGCAAGACTTTAGTTGATACAAGTGGTAATGTGAAGGAAATAAGTAGGATAGCATTAGCAAATAATATAAAGCATGTAAGTCAGGAAGGGGTGGTAGCTTAGCTTACTAGGGGTTAATAATGTGGAGTGACATTGATATAAAATATCTTTAATGATGAGAATTGGAATATCAACTAGAAAAGTTAGACTAAAAATGGAGAGCTAGTGGTTTAATAAAATGCTAAAAGTATAGGTAACAAAGAATTATGGATGAGGTGATATTGATAGAAAAAATATGAATGAGGGAACAGAAGAAAAATATATAAGTTGTGAAGGGTAAATGCAAAGTAAAGAAAATAGTGTCTGATTAAATATTGAAAGGCAAAGGTTATGGCTCATATATGATGACTTCAGAGAAAAGGAAGAAATGGTAAAGCAGAATTAAAAAAGAAATTGGAAAGATATTCAAAACCAAAATAAACAATCAAAAAATACAAAACATTAACCAAAACAAATTTAGGAGAAAACTAACTCAAAAATTTTAGATATTCTTCTCTTTTCTTTTTTTTTTTGGGTCCAGTCGTGGGGCCTGAACTCTGGGCTTGGGCGCTGTCCCTCAGCTCTTCAGCTCAAGGCTAGTGCTCTACCACTTGAGCTACAACGCCACTTCTGGCTTTTCTCTTTTTGCTTATGTGGTGCTGAGGAATCGAACCCAGGGCCTCATGCATGCAAGGCAAGCACTCTACCACTGAGCCACCTTCCCAGCCCTCTTCTCTTTTCTTGTCTTCTCAATTTCTCCCTCTCATTCTCCCTCTCCCCATCTCTTCCTCCACATGGTGGATTTGCACAGTTCAAACTGGCTTAAATTTGACACATAGTACCCTGGCAGAATTCTGATCCACACTCATCAAGAATAGCTAGTGGTCTCTGGAAGAGTGCAACTGTACATAGTTTGTCAGGAAAAAAAATCGACCCTTCAACAATTCCTAAGTTTTAGTCTGTTCCCTGTTGGGAAGAAAATATAGGGAAGAAAAGAGGATTCCTTTGAAATAGCTGTCTATTAAACAGAAGTGTAAACGGTTGTACTTATCTGATAAGTAGCATTAAATGGTAGAGATTTTCAGCTCATATCTATCTATATAAAATGCATATATATACATATATTTATATATTATCCCCTCAGTGCCCAAATCATTCAAGCGTATGGATGGTAGACTAGAGATTTGCCTCTAGAATTGTGTGTACTTGAGCTCTTTTTCCAGTATTGTGAGAAAGGACTTGGAGATGTGAATACAATCGCCACTGAAGACTTCTGGTACTAAGCCTCAATACCCTCCTTCCACACAGTTCTCCAAAAACTTGTAGGTTCTCCTTCTCCAAAGTCCCCAAGAACTCACAGTCTATTGTAGTCTGCAACAGGGGAACCCTTTCCTGGTAGAAATTGTCATACTGCTAAGGTGCTTGCTGTCCCAATGCCCAGGATGTAGCAGCTGTTACAGTGTCCAGACCCACTTGAGGACTCTTAGACTTTGTGTAGGTAAGAGATCAGATCCATGTTCCTCTGCTGTGTTACAGTCCATGCATTTAGCATGCATCTCTGGGCTTCTGTGCTGGCAGAACAGACTGTGCCCTTAGCAGGCAGTGCCAGGCACACTGGGATGATGACAGTGTATGTACACTGGGCATATAGTGCTGCCTCTTCTGGGCTGGCAGTGGAGCCCCTCCCCCATCCTAAAAAGCCACAATCTATAGAGATCCACAGTGCTTATGGTCACCTGCAGCTCTGTGGCAGACTGTTGGTGTCCAAAGTACTGTGTCACTCAGCTTGGGCTCTGTCCTTGTGCTCTTCAGCTCAAGGTGGGCGCTCTACCTGTTGAGCCACAGCATCACTTCCGGTTTTCTAGCGGTTTATTGGAGATAAGTCTCCCGAACTTTCCTTCCCTGGGCTGGCTTTGAACCGAGATCCTCAGATCTCAGCCTCCTGAGTAGCTAGGATTACAGGCGTGAGCCACTGGCGCCCGGCTTCACTCACACTTTCTTAGCAGCTCTGCAGGGAATTATGTATAAGAGCAGCTGTTCCATAAAGTATATTCACAAGGAAGAATGCCAGTTGGTTTCACTCCATCACTATCATGTCCAAATCTCATCCATCAGAAACCTTACTATACACCAGGAATAAACTCATTGAGAGAAAATTCAACAAAATAATCTGATTACCAATAGCCACAAAAATAAACTAGAATTCAGCTTAGGTAAGGATTTAAAGATTTCTACCATAAAACTTTGAAGAAAGAAATTAGAGAAGATACTAAAAGGTGAAAGACTTCCTCCTCTTCATGGATTGGAATAATATTGTCAAAAATATCCAAAGTGATGTAAAGATTAATGTGATTCCCAACAAAAATATCAGTGGTATTTTTCCCAGAACTAGAAAGGGTGACCCTAAAATTTATATAGAAGCACACACAGAAACAACACATTAAAGAAGTTCTCCACAGCAAAGGGAAAAAAAATCAACTGAATCTGCAGAATGGGAGAAAATCTGACAGCAAACTAGCTGAATAGATTTCACGCAAAAAATAAACCTCCAAATGTCCAATAAACATATAAGGAAATGCTCAATACCATGGACTATCTGGGAAATACACTGCTATGAGATTGTATCTCATCCCTGTTGGAATGCCTGTTTTCAAGAGAAAAAAAAAGAGAACAGGGGGATAAGAAAGAGGAAAAGGGAAGGGAAGGAAAGGAAGGGAGGGAGGGAGGGAGGGACGGAGGGAGGGACGGAGGGACAGAGGGACGGAGGGAAGGAGAGAAGAAGGGGGAGCAAGGGAGGGAGGGAGGGAGAAAGGGAGGGAGGGAAGAAGGAAGGAAGAATGTTTGCTGATGAGGATGTGGCTATCAGTGGAAATTAAATCAGTGCAGCCAGTATAATAGTCATAATAGAGGTTCCTGAAGAAACTAAAATAGAACTACATGATCCAGCCTCACTACTGTGTATGTATTCAAAGCAAAGGAAATTGTCATGCAAAAAGGTACATGTATAACCATGTTTGTTGCAGCTCTTAGTACAATAGTTAGTGGGACCAGCCTGGGATCCTGTCAATATATCGATAAAGAAAACATGTTATATATTCACAATGGCTTATTCAGTTCTGAAGCATTGTCATTTGCAGGAAAATTAATGAAACTAGAAAGCATTATGTTAAGCAAAATAGACCAGAATCAGAAAGGCATCTCTCATTTATGGAAACTAAACAAAATATATATATGAAAGAAGATGGATTATTAGGAATTGGGAAGAGGTCAAATATATTTAAAGCAGATCAAAACATAATTTATGCATGTAATAGAAATATCAAAGTGAATCCCATTAATTGTTATAATTAATCTATTGATAATTTTAACAATAAAATAAATGCCGTAGGTATGTTTTGTGGTTGCTTTGTTGTTGTTGTTTTTTGCCAGTCCTGGGGCTTGAACTCGGGGCCTGGGCTGTATCCCTTAGCCTCTCTGTGCTCAAGGCTAGTATTCTACCACTTGAGCCACAGTGCCACTACCAGCTTTTTCTGAGTAGTTTATTGGAGATAAGAATGGCAGAGGCTTTCCCTCCCAAGTTGGCTTCAAACTGTGATCCTCAGATTCTCAGCCTCCTGAGTAGCTATGATTACAGGTATGAGCTACCAGCACCTGAATACATTTTAAAAGCAGAAAAGATTCCAATAATTTCATCCTGAAATTCACTAAAGATGCTTGTACCATATAGTTGAAATGATGTCACAGAGAGAGAGAGAGAGCCATCAGGGAACACTTTATTTGGAACAAAGCAAGATGAATGGGGGCAAATAAACCAAATAAAAATGCCAGTAAGCAACTGAAGCCCAGATGAGGTCAGAGCCACGAACATCAGATTCAATACCGAGTCTGAAATCTCGAATGCTGATCACTTACTGTAGCAGACATTGTAATTTACCTCCCCAATAAAGCTATTTTTCTTTTTTTCTTGCTTATAGAAACCTAATTTTTAATCCTGTTGCAGGTATTCATGTATTTAAGGTGTCCTGGAAGTGTTCCAGTCTTCACAGGAGGAAACATCCAAGGGATTGGTCTAAATCAGTAGTTCTCAGTCTAAACCAGCACAGAAAACTAGAGACTTTTTCAACCTAAAGAGTTTTGTTTTATTTTTTGGTTTGTTTGTTTTTTCAGAGATTTGGATTTTATTACTCTGGGATGTACCTGGGCCGGGCACCCTCCAAGTGATTCTCAGCCAAAGTTGAGATTTCACTGGTCTTGGCCAAACATGTCAATTTCATTCTCCTTTGTCAGTAATTACTTTAGGTAATCTTAGCCAGTGTGTCTTGGGAGAAAGTTAGGTGGGAACTTCTAAGAAAGTTTTTTCTTACTCATAAAATCAAATGCACTATAGTGTATTTTTTAGTGAACATCTTGATTTCTTCATGGATAATTCTTGGAACTGCTATACTCTTCTTGATGTCTGGAAAGAGATGTATGAAAGTTAATAGATGAAAACAACTGAGCCCAGAATGACACCCTTGAGCTACTGAACTCACCAACTTTAGAAGCTCTCTGCCTTTGGGTGTCTTGTGATAAAACAAAATACTTCTCCTCATTGCTTAAGTCACCTTGAGTTGAGCTTGCTGTTACTTGTAAGCTGAAAGCATTCCAATTGAAAATATATACAGATGTCCCTACCATGGAATTCAGTAAAACATGTCATGTATTTCATATTAAGTACTATGCTATATTGTTTTCATTGATTTTCTGCCTGTTCCCTCTTCTAGTGTTTGAGTTCCCAGAAAAGAACTTTTATCTGTAATACATTTTTTTATCTCCAGAGCATACATAATACAGGATTCCAAATATAAATAAATAAACATTTCTAAATGTTTAATAGGTAGAAAGATGAAAGAATGTATAAAGAAAAGAGGAGAGTGTCAAGGAATGGGTCTTTAGGAGAATCCACACTTACAGTGAAGAGCAAAAGATAATCAGAGTGCGGTCACAGGGACAGAAGGAAAACTAGCATAAAGATGGGTCATTTAGCCCAAATAAAATTTAAGAAATTACAGTAGACTTCTGTGTATATACTCAACAAAATTAAAGTCAGCTTCCTATAAAGATAGCTACATACCCTTATTTAGCATAACACTATCCACAATAGCCAAATTACACTATCAGCCTATGCGTACATCAATGGATGAATGGATAAAAATGTGGTGTATATATACACAGTTGAGTAGTTTGATTTAGGTGTGGCATCATAGACAAGTAATCCTAGCAACTTGAGAGGTGGCATTAAGAAGATCAAAATTTCAAGGCCAACCCAGGCAAAATTTGTGAAACCTTATTAATAAAACAAAAGATCAAGGGGTGTAATTTAAGAGGTAGAGTACTTACTTTGGGATAACAAGCACAAGGCCAAGATTTGATACTAATATAGCCAAAAAATTACCACTTGAAGAATTATTTCTCAACAATATAAATTATGTGTGTTCCAGGTGGAATCTTTGACACAGTTGCTTAAACTGAAATTGCTGTTCTTAGTCAATGCAGTCAGTATTCAGTGGAATCTCAATTAGCCTTCTGCCTGGCCTTCAATTTGGTTTCTGGTGAAACCCCAAGTACCAGAGACTAGATCAAAGTCAAGGATTGTTACCATTTTCACCAAGAAATATAGTGTAAATATCCTCAAAGGAAGAAAGGATCATACTTTCTCTGCAGGAATAAAACAAGATATTTGGATATCACTTTCTTCAAACAGCATAACACCTGTCACAAATAAATTGAGTGGCGTAGAAAGGTCACCTGCTTGCAGTCTTCCTTTCTTGCTCAAAAGTCAACAAGGGGGGTTTCCCCTGGTGGTAAAACTCTCATTTAAGACATTTTGTAGTCCTAATTTCCACTGCAGATGATAGGTTATGTCTATTTTCCAATTAACAAGTAACTCTAAGGCAATGCCATGAAATTTTTATGTATGACTTTGGTCTCTTGAAAACGATGTGTTTCGGAGAAGCAGCCTTGGCAAAAATCCCCTTCCTGAGGGCACAAGTATCATCCCAATCTCAACCTCTTATCTAACTGCAGATGGCAGGCACATGGCATTGTACATAGCTATGAGAAGGAGTCTTACAAACTTTTCTGTTCAGGCTGGCCTAGAAGCAAGATATTCACATTCTCAAACTTCTAAGCAGCTGGGCACTGGTGGCTCATGCCTATAATCCTGGGGGCACCAATCAGAAGATCGTGGTCCAAAGTCAGTTGAGGCAGAAAGATCCACGAGACTCATCTCCAATTAACCGCCAGAAAATCGGAAGTGGATCTGTGGCTGGGAGTAGTAGAACACTAGTCTTGAACACAAACAGCTCAGAACAGTCCCCAGGCCCTGAGTTCAAACCTCACAACCAACAAAAATAAAAAATAAAAGCTTCGAAGCAGCTTCCTCTATTATAAGCATGAGACACTGGTGCCCAGCTAAGAAACAGACTTTATGTATCCTCATAAGTAAAAATGATAAATATGTGAGATTAGGCATTTATTGAGTTGAACGGTCCAAAATGCACATGTATTTCAAAACATCATAGTTTATACCATAATATATACATGTGTGTATATTGTAATAAGGTAAATTATCAGAGAAGCCACATTTTGAAGGATCGAAACTTGGAGTCGTTATTGGAACACTATCAGTCTGCAGGCAGCCCACAAATACACTTAACACAACTAGGAAACAGGTCAGAGAGGGAAGAACAAAAACAAAACCAAGAAACCAATTCAGTTCCCATGGAAAGCTAAGTTGGGACATCACGGTGATGAGAGAAGAGCCAGGAGACAGGACACAGTACATGAACATGGAAACACATGGCATGGAGTAATGGCACCAATGCTGCCCCAAGCCTAAATAGGGTTAGGGCAGGGGGCAGGGTCACAGGAAATTCCTAGTCCCAGGCACTGGACTGACAGGTCCAGCAACCCTTCAGGCCCATGCCTGCCTCCAGGGATTGGGGCATTCCCATCACCTGGGGGGAGGGGTCACTTTCCCCCAGCATGAAGACAAGATGCCAGACCCCATGTGGCTAGACCTGACCTCCATACTTCATTGTATAATTTGTATACGTCAATTAAAAATAAAAGATTATGTAATTATGACCCCTCTGTATATCACTTTTATAATAACAATTTGAAATTTTTAAATAAATAAACGAATAAAATAAGGAATACACTATAGAGCTACTGTAAATAAGAAAAGGGTGGTTGCTCTCTTTGGATGATTAAATCCAGTACATGTAAAACATGGGTGGTATTACATGTTTTTACTAATATGTACTAGAAAGAAAGCTAGTTTAATGTAAGAAGAAGAAGAAGAAAATACAGAAAAAATGGGGTACAGAAGAAAGGCATGGAGAATTCAGACATTTATCCCATGGCTCCAGTGAATCTGTGAAAATTACTTATGTTCAGGAATTTAGTTAGGTTTTATGAGACTAACGGAAGACTTACTAAAAAAAATTTGCTTTGGTTTACTTTGTAAAACTGCAGTGACTGTGTCCTACAGTTACTAAAAAGAATTGTATGATCAAATAACAGTATGCCATGTGCACAAATAGTTCTATATCACATGTAACAAGTACAGTCCATTTCAATTCAGGATACCAATTTTATCATTTCATTTAATGCTTAATTTATTATTTCAGAGGGGATTTTTTTTGCCAGCTCTGGCTTGAACTCAGGATACTGTCCCTGAGGTTTTTAGCTCAAGGTTAGTGTTTTACCTCAAAGTAGAGCCATAGCTCCACTTCTTTTTGGTGGTTAATTGCTGATAACAGTCTCACAGATTTTCCTGCCCAGGTTGGCTTTGACTTGTGATCCTGAGATCTCAGCCTCCTGAGTATCTATGATTACAGGTGTGGAGCCACTAATGACTGGCTTTTACGGAGTTTATATATGCCCATGTTAACAGGAAAGTCTTCCTTTACTTTCAAGTCCATTTGAACAGAGTATCAGACCACTCCCTGAAACAAATACATAGCCTTTACCCATGGGCTAGATTATTACCCATAGAAACTTGGCAGCATATTTGCCTCAGCCAAATATTTCAAAATAAAGTAGACCCAGAGTCTATACTTCTTGCACTACATGATCCCCAGTGAATTATCAGCTACCTGGTCCTGATTCCATCTTCTTAGGAGTTTTGACACTTGGACTAGGCTAGGATCATCTTAGTCTATCCCAATAAGTCACACTTTTAGGCTCAAATAAAAATTTAGTCAGAAGTTTGGAATGTGATCTCAGTCTCATATTAAAGCCCTGGTACTCATATGCAAATATCTCCAACTCTTTCTGACAATGGTGGGTATCCCATGTCAATGAGAATATAGTGCTTTATATGTATGAAATTAAAGGTCCATTCTAGTGATTTGCACAGAACAAAAGAAGAAAGCTTCAAAGGGAATCAAAGTCTTCACCCAAAATTACCAGCAACTTCAAATGCTTAACTCCATTCTTAGGAAATAAGAAGAGTCATTTTCCAGTGCCAGCCATAAAATGTAAATTTGACATTTATAGGTTAGATAATAATAAAAAGGCACTGACACCTAGAGAGGAAGGAGGGATAAAGTTAAAGTTGGTGGAGGTATAAACAAGAGTAGAAACAATGAATGAGAACAATTTTGCTTGCTGCTAAATGAATGCATTTAAGAAGTTTTGAGCTATTGTAATCCTCTGCTAGGACTATCCTAGACATATACTAATTATTACAAATGAGGGAAACCATGGAGCCTGTGTTTCTTTAAGTCTGGCCTACTTCACTTAATATGATTTTTTTCCCCAAGTCTTTCCATTTCCTTACTAATAGGGCGATGTCATTTTTTCTGATGGAAGCATATAATTCCATTGTGTATATATACCACATTTTCTTGATCCATTCATCTACTGAGGGGCATCTGGGTTTGTTCCATATCTTAGTTATGGCAAATAATGGTACAGTGAACATAATTGTGTTAATAGCTTTAGTGTGGCCTTGCTTATGATCATTTGGGTTAATGCCCAGGAGTGGGATTGCTAGATCATAGGGGAATTCTGTTTAGCCTTTGAGGAACCTCCATACTGCTTTCCAGAGTGGTTGAACCAGTTTACATGCCCACCAACAGTGTAGCTATGTACATAGTACCATATACAATTAAGCTAATCAAAATGAACTCCAAGATATGGACAAAAGAGGTCTTTTGTTGTTGACCTTGTTGTCATCAATATATTAAGTTCTTTCTTTTTATTTTATTTTTTTTCTCTTTTTCCTTTGGTTTTTCCCCCGGTAGTCACTGTTTTTGATTCTGGTACTGGTACCCTGTGTCTTGCATATACATTTATCTGATTTGGAGGAGGGAAGTTAGAATAACAAAATGTTGGAACAAGGACAAAGGGAGTCCCAATGCAACAATGATACTCACAAGACACTATTTTAGAAATTAACTTTACAAATTGGGGGGTGAGGAGAAAAATGAAGGAGTAGGTAACAATGCTCAACAAGAAATGTACTCAATACCTTATTATGTAATTGTAACTCTTCTGTTCAGCACCTTTACAACAAAATGAAATATAATAATAAGAAGTTTTGTTCAGGAAATAGCTGAGGTCAGGAGAACCCAATAGACATGTACCTTGAGGGAGCATTGTCAGGGAACTCACATATCCCACTGCAAGATGACCTCAAAGCTATCTGCTTGCTTATAACCAATTACCAACATGAACTTCATTCCCATTGGAACTATTTGTTGAGATCGTAGTTGAACAGTGGTTCCCAAATTGTGGCCCTAGACCACCACCAGCAGTACTTAAAAAGATGTTAAAAATACAGATTTTCGGCCAGGTGCCAGGTGGCTCAGGCCTGTAATCCTAGCTACTGGGCTATTCAAAGCCTGCTTGGGCAGAAAAGTCAGAGAGACTCTTATTTCCAATTAACCACCAAAAAACCGGAAGTGGTGCTGTGGCTCTAGTGGTAGAGCATTTGCCTTGAGCTGAAGAGCTCAGGGACAGCGCCCAGGCCCAGAGTTCAAACCCTACGACTGAAAAAAAAAAAGTGCAGATTTTCCAGAAACCATCCCCCAAGTACTGAATCAGAAACTCTGGGGGAGGGAATCTAGCAATCTGGACTTTAATCACCTCCAGGTGACCCTGCAATAGCACGAACCACTAATTTACCTATCAAACTCAATGCTTGGTACTCTGGTGAGTTTAGGGTTGCCAAATAAGACACAGAACACTCAGTTAAACTTGAGTTTCAGATAAATAACATTTTTGTGGTATAAGTATGTCCAAAATATTGCACAGGGAGTACTTGTGTTAAGTAAAAACATATGTGTGCATATCTAAAATTCAAATTTAACTGGCATTATGTGTTTTCATTTACTAAATCTGACAGCCTTATGTGGGAGGGGGGAATCTTGAAAGGATAATGATGACACAAGCCCAAGAAGGTCCCCCCAAGATCTATTAGGCATGCAAAGCTTCAACATAAAACAAGCTATGGACAACTCCAAATAGCACGTATTTGAGTTTAAAATGTAGGTTCTAAGTGCACCTTAAGCTGTCAGCAATTCTAAGCAAGCTTAAAGCACCAAGAGTAGGATCAACCAAAGAAGATTAGAATTTGGATTGGAGTTCACAGTTCAAACTCAAGGAGTCCCATTTCTAGCAATGACATTTTCAATTATTTTTTTCTGTGACCAAAATCGTGCCTGGTGCCCATAAGACACCTACGTTTGAATTAGAAAAAGGTGCCTTTACTTGTGTCAAATGCAGCTCTGAATTGGGTGCACAGCTTGGAGCAGGAATCTGGGACAGGAGTTCACTCTTTGTTCAGTCCCTCCGCTAAGCACAAGCTGCACAGCCCTTTGTTGCAGTTCAGAGTCCACTTGCCCTGTGACAGGTCCTCTTAGTGCTGGCTATTTGGATGCATTCCAATTACTTACACTCTCCCTGCTTTGTTTCCTGGTCCCAGCCATCATTTGGAGGAGGGCCTGCCCCCTACCCCCACCCACAGCTCCATTTTCCAAAACCATGTTTGTCAAAAGAATCGTTGTGCAAATTTCTTTGTTCATAATGGTGGCATTCAAGTTGAATTGTGCATGAAATTGTCTTGCTAAAGAAGCAGCTTTCTCTATATAAAAGGGGGCAAGAGAAATTCAAGGATCTGATTAGTTAATAAGAATTCTTAGTAGTGAAATTCCAAATTAGCATAAGACAATTTCTTGTTCAGAGCACGTGCAGCACCAGAGCAAAAGAATTCTTTTCTTCCCCTCCTTTTTTTTGTTAAAGCATTTAGTTCTAAAATAGTATAATCACAATAAGACATTCCAATGTGTGAATTATAGTATATTAAGTCATGACTAATTGCATTGATTTGCATTCAGGGTTTTTTAACATCTGTGTGGTAATTATCCTAATCCAATTTGTTATGCAGAATACAATCAATGTTATGTATGTTAGTGTTTAGGGCCCTAACACAATTTCCTGCAATAAAAGGGAATGAAATACAAAGGTAGCTCAGGTGGAAAGACAAGCGCATCTTTTATACATATCAAGCCCCCTTTCTTGATCTCCAAAATTAGCTGGGGGGGGGGGTAGTGAGGAGCAGAGATCAAGCAAATTTAATTAGCATTTTAAAAGGAGGCCCAAGAAAAGAGAGAAAAGGCGCAGATCTAGCTAAAGCACTCCTGAGAACAAGTGAGAGCAAGCAGCATTAAATCCTCAGGAAGATATTTTTTCCAAGAGACTGTGGCTTTCAGAAGCTGCCAGAAATAATGTCCTCACCTGATAATGAGCCAGTGAGACATGTTCTGCTGACATAGTGCTATTTCAGGAAGGGTTGCATCTTACCTGGGAGTCAGGGTTTTACTTTAAAGCTTTCATTTTTCCTTCCTTTTAGGAAAAGGATAGAGCTATGTCTAATATCTAGTTGAAATTCCTGTGAATCTAGGGCATACTCAAAGTATATGACTTTAGATATAGACAAACAGCAATCCACGTTTCCTCCTTCTCCCACTTCTAGACAGAAACACATGTGAAACCTTGCTACCCCCTCTCAAATATCTGAATTTCCTGTTTCAGACATTTAGTCTCTTCTGGGTTCATCCCTTTTTAAGAATGCCAGTCCTTCCTAGCAGCAATATGAATCTTAGTGAACAATGATTAACCAGCTTCTCTCAAGAGAGCAGGATGTTATTTCAGAAGACCACAAAGAGAATGGGATGGTATCAAATGTCAGAGAAATACAGAGGTGTCAAAGGGGTGGGGAGAGAAAGGCCTAAGAAGGTGACAAATTTTACAAATAATATTCACTTAATTTACCATTTTGATGAATACACAAGTTCTGGTGTCCTCCAACTATAGCAGGATCCCATATCTGGGGAAAAGGATAAAGATAGTGGTGAGATAACTTCCAGCCTCTTCTGCTTCTACTCCAACCCATCATCTCCCCCAAATAGCCAGCACCCATTCCCTCTTTATTGCCCTCTTAGTCAATCCACAGTGTGAAACTATCACCCCATACCTAACTCACGCTGAGAAATACCAGGAAAACTTTTAAGCAGAAAGTTGCCTCATCCCCTTTTCATTAATAAGGACTTATTAGGACCCACTCCTAAGTGTTTTTGATGGTTTCCTAGATGATTCCCTTCAGCGGCTCTTTTTAGTAAACACTGGCATTGCCTGCAGTTTCCTACCATGTATGCTTATGGATGCAGCAGGCAAATAGAGGTTATAGTGGTATAAAAAATGCTAAATTTAATAACCAAAACTATGCTCCAGAAGACTAGGCTTCACAAACTTTTCCTTCTTGACAACACTTCAGTGAGGATCCTCTAAGCCCTTTTCAACAAGGCCTTATCCTTCGTCCTACCCTTGGCCTATCTTTAGCAAAGAATGCTGTTAAACTGAATTCCTTGATTTAGCAAAACTACCCCACCTCCAATACCTGATCAGATTCTTCATCCCCTTCCAACACCATTGATTTGTAAGTCCTACATCAGCCCTTGGGTTCAGTCCCAGACACCTAAGGAAGAATGATGTCCTAGGCCTGCCATTAGAAAGAATCCTGTTAAGTTAGCTTAGTGGGTATACCTGTGGCCTCAATGGCAAGTCAAACTCCTTTTAGTAATTTTCCACTCACTGATCTCCTTACGCTACTTTTTGGCTATTCATCTCCACTTGGCCTTATTGTATTCAAACGAGTTTAATTACTGTCCCCTATTCCACAGTCTTTCTTACTAAATCTTCCTTTCTAAGAAATATCAGAATATTCTTGTCTAACAGGTCCTTGGGAGAAATTTTCTGCCAGATACAAGAGCTTCATCTAGCTCTCTACTTTCTAGTTAGTTAGGGCCTGCTCTAGCACACCTGATAACCCCATCTAGTTGCCTAATGTATGAGAAGGAAACCTTCTAAAGGACTAACTTTCCTTGTGAGCGTCCAACAGTGAAGTCCTAAAATTCCCATCATTCAAACAAGCATTTACTCTTGGTCTTCGTGGTAGAAACTAAGGAATAAGATGAAGCTCCTTTACCTGGAATACTCACAAGAAAGCAGACAAGAAACAATTCTAATACCTTAGGACTGTGGATGGCTTATCATAACAGAGAGAAGAACCGGACATACTAATCTCCTTGCCATTAAAATGGAGATGACACTGCTGTCCTCCCTAGCTCATAGAAAATGAGTGAGAGTGAAGTGAGATAAAGAATTTGAAATGCTTTCAAACTGCAGCAAGCCATCCACACAGAAGAGCTTAATATTCCTATTGTGATGAGCTCTGCAAGGCACATTGAAAAAAGGTTTTATAACAACACACATCAGGGAAACAGGTTGCTTCAAAAAATAAAAATAAGAAGAAATGAAGACCATCAGTGATTCACACACATGTTCTGTCCCGGTTATTTCTTACCTAGGTCCTGGATGCTTGATAAGAGTTCTGCCTTCTGACAATATGGCTGCTGAACACCTGCTATATATCAAGTGCAGATGCTAATCCTATCTACAAATAAGCACTGTGCTTTGAAAGCTCTTTATTATCACTCTTGAAATTCTGGTCCTGATTTGACAAGCATTTACGTAGGACAGGCATTATATGAAGGAGGGAGAGTCTTTGCAAATCTTCCCTCTTGAGTTTGAACCTACAAGCTAAAGAAAGAACTAACTTATATGTGTCTGATATGTCTGCAACATTCCACCTCTCTCATTCAAACATCCCCTAATTGAACTTGTCTCAATATCTGTAGGGGAAATTGGGCAATACTATGACTTCCCGATATGTGTGAGTGACTGAGTAAACATCACACCTTCCCTCTGAAGGGAAGACGACATTACACACTACCTGAAAGGCCCAAAGAGAAATTTATTTTAGGGGTCAAGGAATGTTAAGCCTTGTTGATTCCCCCCCACAAAAAACCCACCCTACAGGGAGTTGCTACAAAAATCCATAAAAATCAATTTTGGGAGTCATTGTCAATCATCTATCCTGCTTGTCCCAGACCTGAAGGATTTTGTGGTAATGCCAATAAATCAGTATAGCACAGAACTGATGCAAACTTCTCTTCTACCACAATTATTTGGAAGCTTCTCTTTTTCCCCTCTTCAGGCAATACATCAGACTGATTTGATAAAAGCCAAAGTCTAGAGAAAGAAGTAGAAAGGAACCCTGACATGTTTGGGGCTCCCAGAAAGGCCCAGTAAACCTAACCTAAAGTAAAATCCTGGGCAATACGTTGTAGCTCTTCAAACTTTAAAGTCCCAGTAAGGGTCTGAAATAAGAATGGTGGTGGTAAGGTGGTTAAGCTTAAGTCAGATTTTAAAGCTTGGTTTTTAAAGGACAAAAAATATTTTCCACCAGGTGCCAATGGCTCATGCCTATAATCCTAGCTACTCAGGAGGCTGAGATTTGAGAATCCCAGTTCAAAGCCTGCCCAGGCAGTAAAGTCTGTAAGACTCTAATCTCCAACTAACCACCAGAAAACCAGAAGTGGCTCTGTGGCTCAAGTGGTAGAGTGCTCGCCTTGAGCTGAATTGCTCAGGGACAGTGCCCTGGCCAAGAGTTCAAGCCCCATGACCAACCAAAAAATATCCTATCTTTTAATCAAGCTAACAACAAAAGAATAGAAAACTGAGGAAAGAAATAGGTGATGCCATACAAGAGGATACACTCAGAAGATTGTCTTTGACTAGGTTGCAACAGCTAAGTACCGTTTAATGTTTTAAAGCACAAAATTAGTCCACCCCACTTCTTGTGATGATGGAAGAATTCTCTATAGACCAATCCCTACACCAGCCACTAGCCACATGTTGGTGTCAAGTTTGTAATGTGTTATGTATCACTGAGAAAGTGAATTTTTAAAACTTCATTTATATTAATTTCAATATAAATAGGCACCTGGAGCTAGTGGTTACCTTATGAACCAGGGCAGGTCTAGAGTTGCTACACATTGCACTCAAATCCCGTTTCTGCTCTCCCTAATAGCTAGGGTAATGTAACCTAGCTGAACCTCTATGTCTCAGTATATATGTGTGTGAAATGGAAATACAATGATTCTTAATAGGGAAGCCCCTCCTTCTATTGGGAGGATGATGTAAATGTGCTTGTATGTAGATAGTGATTAGACATGTTTCTGTTGCATAGTAAGTTGTATGTGTGTGTGTGTATGTATGTGTATATTTGTATAATCTCTCCAACTAACTAGACTCCATAAAGCAAAATTTACTAGCCACTATAAGGTCTCCACAGAGAAAAAGAAAACCCCACGTGGCTACACAAATAGCAAGTGAAGTCATGCAGTATTCATAAACTGACTTCAGGGAAGATGCCATTCAAATCACTCTTTCTTATGAAAGGCTGAAAGCACTGTGTGTGTGTGTGTGTGTGTGTGTGTGTGTGTGTGTGTGTGTGTGTACACATGCACATGCATGTGGTAGGCGTTAGACCCAATCTTGTGTCTGCTTCTAACTACAGACACTGAAAGCACTTATAGTCTTTCCAAGCCCATCTGGTTACAAGTAACTGAAATAAACCTTGAAGGCAGATATCACCATCCTCAGCAGTGAGAAAGACAGTGCTGTGTCATGGTAGGAGCTTTGGACAAATAGACATGGAGATTTGAATTTAAATTCCAGCCTAGCCTCTAACTAAAAGGGTGAAATTAAGCAAAGCAAAGAACTTCCCTTCTCTCAGCCTGTTTCTCTACTATGCAAAGCAAGGATATATTAATTCATATCTTCTAAGATTGGTATGATTGTTTCAGGGAAATAGTATAAGCACAGCACAGTGCCTAGTAGCTGCTATCACATCCATACGTATAAGGAAGAACTGATTATAGGTATATGAGTGAGTAGTTATTTGCCAATCCATCCCCAATAACTCTGTAAGCTCAGATGAGGATAGGAAAGTTTACTTCCTAATGCCCAGAGAAATACAAACACACACTACTGCTTCCTAGCCCTAGGCCAGGCAGCAACACAGGCTTTTTCAAATGGCCTGCTGGCTGCTAGTTTCTGATGGGATTGTAAAAGTATTTTTTCATCAATCACTCTCAATGCAGAAAACAGAAGTACAAGTTGCTTCATTAAAAGCTTTCACACATAACTGGATACATTTACATATTAAGCAGACAACTGAGACTCTAATCTGTCTATTTTATGTACAGCTGTAATCATTAGTCAGTACCAGAATGCTTGTTAAATACTCTGAGTACTACAGAGAACTCTCAAATCTTTGCTATGTAAAGATGATGATTTGAAAGTGCTTCCATTCACAAGCTTGATGAAGTTCCCCCTCAGCATGTCTTGAGCCCGGGTGACAGTGTGTGCAGGCACTCTGGAAATCATTCAAGTCTACCCTAAGCTTAGAAAAAGATATTCTTTTTTTGGGGGGGGGGTCCGGTCGTGGGGCCTGGACTCTGGGCCTGGGTGCTGTCCCTCAGCTCTTCAGCTCAAGGCTAGCACTCTACCAGTAGAGCCACAGCGCCACTTCCGGCTTTTTTCTTTTTTGCTTATGTGGTGCTGAGGAATCAAACCCAGGGTCTCAGGCATGCAAGGCAAGCGCTCTACCACTGAGCCACCTTCCCAGCCAGAAAAAGATATTCTTGTACGTCTCTCTCAAACTGAGTTTTTTAATTTAATTTTATTGTCAAGGTGATGTACAGAGGGCTTACATTACATACATCGTGTAACAAGTACATTTCATGTTGAACTTGTTACCCTCTCCCTCATTTTTCTTGCACTTTTCCTCCCCTCCACAACCCCAAGTTGTACAATTCATTTCCAATATATCATCTTGTGTGTGTCACTGTTGCATTGGTTCAAACTTTGTTCTTTGTCTCACCATTTTGTTGTTTCCCTTCCCTTCCCTAATTCAGATAAACAATACCCAAGGTACCAAAATCAAATACAGTGACAACAGGGGATAAACCATAGGGGGAAGAACACAAAAGAAAAAAATCACATAGTAAATTAAAAACAACAACAAGAAGAACTGGACGCTGGCGGCTCACGCCTCTAATCCTAGCTACTCAGGAAGCTGTGATCTGAGGATCACGGTTCAAAGCAAGCTGTGCAGGAAAGACCGTGAGACTCCTATCTCCAATAAACCACCAGAAAACCGGAAGTGGCGCTGTAGCTCAAGTGGTAGAGTGCTAGCCTTGAGTTGAAGAGCTGAGGGACAGTGCCCAGGCCCAGAGTTCAAGCCCCATGACCAACAAAAAACAACAACAACAACAACAAAGAAAAGCCTCTTGTGTCCATGTCTTGGAGTTCATTTTGCTTAGCATCATCTTATATGGCTGTATGTACATAGCTATTGAGCTATTCCACTCATCTGCTAGGACTATCTTAGACACATACTAATTATTACAAATAAGGGAAACCATGTTATCTATGTTTCTTTGAGTCTGGCTTACTTCACTTAATATGATTTTTTCTAAGTCTTTCCATTTCCTTATGAATGGGGTGATGAAATTCTTTCTGATAAAGCATAAAATTCTGAGGAGCATCTGGGTTGGTTCCATATCTTAGCTAT
This sequence comes from Dipodomys ordii, assembly GCF_000151885.1. NCBI lineage: Eukaryota > Metazoa > Chordata > Mammalia > Rodentia > Heteromyidae > Dipodomys > Dipodomys ordii. The sequence goes on from NW_012267254.1 coordinate 10,689,985, forward strand.
GGTAATTAATGTTTCAATAAACATGGTTAGGTTGATAGCTTTAGTATAGCCAAAAATATGGAATGTTTCATGAATTTGTATGTCTTCCGTGTTCAGGGGCCATGCTAATCTTCTCTGTATCATTCCAAATTTAGTATATGTGCGGCCAAAACAAGCACTGAAACTGAAATTTTGATTCCCCAGAGCCAAACTCTAGGAATTCTACATATCGGGTCCAGCTACCCACTCTACATGCCCAAGAAAGAGACATGAGGAAGGGCAAAGAAAGGAAGTTCATTACATAGCACAGTTATTCCATGGAAAGATATCTTCAGCCATCTTTGGGGTATAGACATGAGCTTTTACAGATAAGGAACTGGGGGAAGGATGAGAGAGGTACATATAATTATTAAACAGTCTTGGTCAAAGTATGGCTTGATTGATTATTATTCCAGAATTTATTTTGGAAGGGTTCCAGAAAAGTTGCTATCATATCATTACTGGTCACGATTAAATGAGTCATTGTTTCTTGGTGGATGGTCTGCCCTATGGAAACTATTGTTGCTTAGGGGTAATTTCAGTCCCCATAAAGATGTTATTAATCAGTGATAAGTTCACCCCTTCTCACATTAAAAGGTGATGCAGCTGGGTGCTGGTGGCTCAAGCCTGTAATCCTAGCTACTCAGGAAGCTGAGATCTGAGGATAGAGGTTCAAAGCCAGCCTGGGAAGGAAAGTCTGAGAGACTCTTATCTCCAATAAACCACCAGAAAACCAAAAGTGGTGCTGTGGCTCAAGTGGTAGAGTTCTTGCCTTGAGCTGAAGAGCTGAGAGACAGCGCCCAGGCCCAGAGTTCAAGCCCCACAACTGGGGGGAAAAAAAGGTGAAGCAAAGTAACTGCAGAGATAATGAATTCTAGCAAAATCAGATAAAACATGGAGGCAGATGCCAAACTTTCCTCCTACTTTTGTTAATTTGGTGGTTCAACAAAAGCAGCATCTAAGCCTCTAAGCATCTCTTACCTGAATTTTTCCTTATTTCATTAGCTGATTCACATAAAGGAAATGACTCTCTGTTGTGCAATGAGTTGTTAATTTGGAAATGGGGTAAAAAAGGGAGATAAAAATTGCTAAAGCGGGTTTGGGAAGGTGGCTCAGAGGTAGAGTGCTTGCCTTGCATGCATGAGGACTTGTGTTCGATTCCTTCAGACCCACATAAACAGAAAAAGCCAGAAGTGGTGCTGTGGTTCAAGTGGTAGTACACTATCCTTGAGCTAAAGAGCTGAGGAACAATGTCCAGGCCTAGTGTTCAGACCCCACGATTGACAAAAAAAAAATTGCTAAGGCTAGACAGACACTGGTGTCTCACACCTGTAATCCTAGCTACTCAGGAGGCTGAGCTCTGAAGATTGCAGTTCAAAGCCAGCCCAGCCAAGACAGTTTGTAAGGCTCTTATCTCCAATTAACCACCAGAAAACCAGAAGTGGTGCAGTGGCTCAAAGTGGTAGAGCACTAGCCTTGAGTAAAATTGTTCAAGGACAGAGCCCAGGTTCTGAGTTCAAGCCCAGGATCAACAGGAAAAAAATTACTAAAGCTCTAAGAATCACAAGAGACTATTTGAAACTGTAGTGCCACTTTCAGGTTTGAGAAGTAAAGTAAATGATGTGGTTTTTCGATGTAAAGGAAAGCAAACCCAAGCCATAGAGAAACTTGCCCTTCTTTTATAAAACACTATTGCCTCAAACTAACCTCAAATTCAGCCCCAATACCTGCTTAAATAACTCCAATCCAAAACCAAATCAATATCACACTAAAGACATTGTAAGAAAACTACAGGCCAATATCCTTCATGAATATACAAATATCCATCTCAAAAATATCTTTAAAAATCACATCTAGCATACCAAATGATACCTCATGGCTAAGAATGGTCTAATCCTGGGATACAAGACTATTTGAAATTTGAAAAGTCAGTCAGTATAATTTACCATGTCATCAGACTGAAAATATGAACCATGTGATCATTTCAAAAGATGCTAAAAACTGCCAGGCACTAGTGGCTTTGTAATCCTAGCTACACAGGAGGCTGAGACTTGAGGAACACAGTTAGAAACCAGCCCAGGAAGAAAAATTCATGAGACTCTTATATCCAATTAATCGGCAAAAAAGCCAGAAGTAGAGCTGTGGCTGAAGTGTAGTAGAGCACTGGACTTCAACAAAAAAGCTTAGGCACAATACTAAGGTCCTGAGTTCAAGGCCCAAGACTGGCACACACACACACACACACACACTCACACATACACACACACACCGACACACACACACACACACACACAAAGATGCTGAAAAGGCATCTGACAAAATGGATATTCGTGTAAGATTCTCTTTAAAAGATGATTAGGAAAATAGAAACAGAAAGCAACAACCCCAACTCAGTAAACGGCATCTATGTAAAACGTACAAAACATCACATTAAGCTATAAAAGATTGAAACATTTTCCTCTGTATTCAGGAACATGATGTCTGTTCTTGCCACTTCGATTCAACATCTTACTGCAGTTTCTACCCAAGAAAATGGAGATGGTGAAGAAATGAAATGATCTTTATTCACATATTTCGTAAGCACCTTCATAAAGAATCCCGAAGAGCATACCATAAAAGCTACTAGCATACTAGTGTGCAGCTCAGTGGTACTTACCTAGACTGTGTAAAGCACAGTGCTCAGCAACAATGCAAAATCTTAAGATACAAGGTCAATACACAAAAATCAATCAATCAATTTGAAATTAAAATTTAACAAATAATACCATGATTGTAAAGCAAAATAAAAACAAAATACTTGATAAACCTAACAAAATATATGAACAGAGAAAACTACAGAATATTGATGAACTAAAAATAAATAAACAAATAAGTAAAAAGATTAAATTAAGAGATTTACCATGTTCATGGATCAGAGATTTGCAGGATTTTTTCCAAATTGGCCTCCAAATTCAACACCATCTTAATGAAAATGCAGTAAACTTCTTTGTAGAAATTGACAAGCTGAGTTGAGGATGTAGCTAAATCATAGAGTACTTGCCTAGCAGATATGAAGACTTGAGATTGAACCGAAATATTGGGAAGGAAGGAAGGGAGGGAGGGAGGGAGGGAGGGAGGGAGGAAGAGAAATCAGGGATTAGAAGAAAAAATTTACAAAACATATATCTGATATGGGATATCAGAATATCAGATATCTAGAATACATAAGGAACTCTCAAAACAATCTTAGAAAACTACACATTTTAAAAATGACCAGCAATTTAAGTAAATTTTAGTGATTAATATACAATGTGGTTCTAATAGTTGAAAACAGTTTTTGTATATGTAAAACCCTGTTAAAAAGATACTTCTACTATTAAGTGTTCCTACTATTAGAAAAAGGGGAGACAGCCAGGCACCAGTGGTTCATACCTGTTATCCTAGCTACTCAGAAGGATGAGATTTGAGTATTAAGGTTCAAACCAGCCCTGGCAGGCTCTTATCTCCAATTAACCAATTAAAAACCAGAAGTGGACCTGTGGCTTCAAGTGGAATTGTGCTATCCTTAAGCTAAAGAGCTCAGGGACAGTGCCCAGGCCAAATTCAAGCCTCATGACTGACACAAAGAAAAGAGGGAGACACAAGGAAGTTTTGGGAGATAAAAGATGTGTTCCTTTTCTTGATTTTGTTTATCATATTATGAGTACATGCGCATGTCTAAACTTACCAAGTTGTACTTTAAACATGTACTGTTCTTTGGTATAATGATTATACCTCAATAAGGCCTTTAAAATTAGACAAAGGATTAAAACAGGTATTTCATCATGGAAGACATACAGATGACAATAAGGACATGAAAGTTGACTCCATATCATTCATTATTAGGCAATTACAAAGAGAAATGACAAGGAGATAAAATATACATCTATTTCCCCAAATCCTTATCAGCATTTGCTATTGTTTGTATTCTTGATCATGGCCATTCTTGCTGTAACGAAATGGGATCTTAGTGTTGGTTTGATTCACATTTCCTTTATGGCCAGAGATATTGAACATTTCTTCCTGTGTCTATTGGACTGTTGGTGGGAATGTAAACTAGAGCAACCACTATGACAGACAGTGTGGAGAGTCCTCAAAATATTAAACATAGCACTACCCTATGATCCAGGGATACTACTCTTGGGAATTTATCCAAAAGATTACAAGCCAGGATTCCATAAAGACATTTGCACATTCATATTGATTGCTGCACTATTCACAATAGCTAAGTTATGGAAACAGCTCAGATGGCCAATAATGCACAAATACACTGGAATCAGTAAGAATATGATGTAATTTGCAGGGAAATATCTGGACCTGGAAAAATTAAGACAAGTAAGTCAGGATCAGAGAGACAAAGGATGCATGTATTCTGTCATATGTGAAAGTCAGAGATAATTTCTTTAACATATATGAAAAAATATGTATGCTTATATTTTTGTACGTTTTTATTATAAAAATACTGTACAGAGGGGTTACAGTTACATGAGCAAGGAAATAAGTACATTTCTGATCAAGCATTGTTGCCTCCTCCTTTGTTTTGCCCCTGCCATCCCTTCCCTCCCATGCCACAACTATCTCCCGACCCCCACCCCCCACCCCCCACCCTCACCAAAGTTCATTTTCAACATAGTGTCTTGTGCATCTCATTGTTACAATGGGTCAACTTGTATCCCTATTTAAGCATTTTGGTTTTTTCCCTTCCCCTCCCTGAATTAGAGAAGTGTATATACAAGATGCAGGGCACTGACATCAAAAACAGTGAAAACAGGGGTTATACCGTGGGGGAGGAACATACAAAGAAACAAAAAAAAATCACATGGGACATTATAAATACATTAGAAACAATAGCAAGAAAGAAAAAAAAAGTTGTGTCCCTATCTTGGGGTTCATTTCACTTAACATCATCTTATATGGTCATATGTATATAGCTTTTGACCTTTTCTACTTGTCCTACGCATGTCCTAGTCATTACAAATAAGGGAAACCATGGGACCTATCTTTCTTTGGGCCTGGCTTACTTCACTTAATATTGTTTTTTCCAAGTCTTTCCATTTCCTAACAAATGGGACAATGTCATTCTTTCTGATGGAGGCCTAGAATTCCAGTGTGTGTGTGTGTGTGTGTGTGTGTGTGTGCGCGCATGCTTGTGTGTGTGTGTGTGTGTGTGTGTATAACATTTTCTTGATCCATTCATCTACTGAGGGGCATCTGGGTTGGTTCCATATCTTAACTATGGCAAATAATGTTGCTATAAACATAGTTGTGCTGGTAGCCTTAGTATGGCCTTGTTTGGGATAAATGTCCAAAAGTGGGATTGCTGGGTCATAAGGGATCTCTATGTGGAGTCCTTTGAGGAACCTCCATACTGCTTTCCAAAGGGGTTGAACAAGTTTACACTCCCACCAATGTAATGCATTTTTGTCACATCCCCTCCAGCATCGGTTTTTATTAGAGTTCTTGATTATAGCCATTCTAGCTGGGGTGAGGTGGAATCTCCATGTTGTTTTGATTTGCATTTCTTATACAGCTAGAGAGGTTGAACATTTCTTCATGTGTCTATTGGCCATTCTGATTTCCTCTTCAGAGAAGTTTCTCTTTAAGTCTTTAGCCCACTTATTTATTGGGCAGTTGTTTCTTTGAGGATTTGTTGTTGGGGGATTTAATTTTTTGAATTCCAAGTATATTTTAGATATGAGACCCTTGTCCATTGTATGGCTAGTGAAGATCTTCTCCCAATCTGTGGGCTTTCTATTGATCTTGCTAGCTATGTCCTTTGCCATGCAAGAGCTCTGCAGCTTCATGCAATCCCATTTGTCCAACCTTGCTTTGATTTGTTGGGTTTAAGACCCCGAATAGCAAAAATGATCCTAAACGGAAAGAGCAGTGCTTGAGAAATATCAATACCAAATTTCAAACTCTACTACAAGGTCATAGTAATCAAAACAGCTTGGTACTTGCACAAGAAGAGACCTAAGGACCAATAGAAAAGAACTGAAAACCCAGAAATGAACCCACAGACGTATAGCCACTTAATCTTCAATAAGGGAGCTAAAAATAATAGAATGGAAGAAAGACAGCCTCTTCAGTAAATGGTGCTGGAAAAATTGGTTAACTACTTGTAGAAAATTAAAGCTAGATCCTTATATATCACCCTGCACCAGAATCAACTGCAAATGGATCAAAGACCTCAGAGTCAAAGCAGACACCCTGAAAACATTACAGGACAGAATAGGAGAAACCCTAGGTCTCATTGGCATAGACAAAAGTCTATGTAGAAAAAAAATAATGTGCTGCAACATGGATGAATCTCAAAAATATGTTAAATGAAATAAGTCATACCTAAAATATATGTATATGCATATATCTCTATCTATCTATCTATATATGAGAGTCAACATGCATCTTTTTCCTCTTTGGGCTTAACTTGCTTCACATAGTACAATTTTTTCCAAGTCCTTCCATTTCTTTACAAATGATACAATATCATTCTTTCTAGTGGATGATCCATTCATCCATTGAGGGGCATCTAGGCTGATTCCATATCTTAGCTGCAATAAACATGGTGCTGCTTTAATGTATCCTGGCTTGTAATCTTTAGGATAAATGCCTAGGAGTGGAATTGCTGGTTCATACGGTAGTTTTTGAGGAACCTCTGTATTACTTTCCAGGGTGATTAAATGAGTTTACATTCCCATCAACAGTATATTGTTTTCCTTTTTGCCACATCCTTGCCAGAATTTGCTACTCTTTGTTTTCTAAATAATAGCAAAAATCACTTTTTAAAGGAGCTAATCATAAAGCAGATGCCAGAGACTCATGCCTATAATCCTACCTACTCAGGAGGCTGAGATCTGAGGATCACAGTTCAAAGCCAGCCCTAGTAGGAAAGTCAGTGAAACACTTACCTCCAATTAACCACCAGAAAACCAGAAATGGCACTGTGGCTCAAGTGGTAGAGCACTCGCCTTGAGCTGAAGAGCTCAAGAACAGTGCCCAGGCCCAGAGTTCAAGTCCCACAACCAACAACAAAAACAGAGCTAATCATATTAGTGAGTCTAGGTAGAAAAGAGATCTACCATGCTTGGCATTTTTGACTTGGCTTCCATATCTATGATTTTTATAGTTTAAAGGAATATCTCACATACATAAAGAACCACTCGGTATCCTTGCTTGCCTGCTAGAATGCCAACTTTGATTAGTGACAATTAGGCAAAGGGATATAGAAGAAGAAAGGCATATATGGGAAGAGAATGGAAAATGTATAGCAGATTCAAACACAGGTTTTGATCTCAAGAAGCATGTGGGTAGCCAGGCTCACTCTGTTCCTGAGGCAGCTAGGGTAAAGACCACCCCACTGGGATCCTCAGAGCATTACCTAAGTTGTGACAGTGACCTTGGAAAGAAGGCCCTGAGAAGGGCCAGAGACCTTGTAGGTACTCAAATAAATGTTCTTCCCTCCCGAAAAATAAAGATGCATTTGGGTTCAAAATTTTAATTTTGTGGGCTGGGAAGGTGGCTCAGTGGTAGAGTGCTTGCCTTGCATCAATGAGGCCCTGGCTTCAACTCCTAAGCACCACATAAGCAGAGAAAGCAGGAAGTGATGCTGTGGCTCAAGTGGTAGAGCGCTAGCCTTAAGCTGAAGAGCTCAGGGACAGCGCCCAGGCCCAGAGTTCAGGCCCCACGACTCACATACACACATACACACACACACACACACACACACACACACACACAATTAACTTTGCTATCTCTGAGCTGTATGACCATGGGTAGCCCACTTAATGTTTCTGAGCCACAGTTTCCACATTTGTTTTTAGTTTGCTTTTTTTTTAAGAAACCCTGTGGAGCACATGGGCAGCAAAGATGGCTCTGGGAGAGGGTTGAGTGGGCAGAGCCTAATTTACTGTAGAGCACATGGGCAGCCAAGATGGCTCTGGGAGAGAGTAGAGTGGGCAGACCCCAATTGATCTTCTGATCAGTGCCTAACCAGCCCGTGAAGGCTCAGGTGAATGATAGGGTGTGACCTTGACAGTGATTGGTTCCTCTTCCTCCCTTACCATACCACCCACCCTTTTTGTCTTTAAAAGGGGCTGCTCTCTGTTAATAAACGAGTTTTTCTACCTGCTGGATTTGGCTCCCCGCTGCGTCTGATTGTCTCCTGGGCTGAGGGAGGCTAGGGAACAAGCGAGCCCACTTACCTTTCCTCGGACCCCGTCCATCTTTTGTGGGACGGACGAAGACCCAACAAAACCCCATACTGATTTCTAAAGTGGTTAAAAAAATTTCATTCCCACCAATAGTGTATAAAGATCCCTTATCACCACATCCTTACCAGCACTTCTTTTCTTGATAATAGCCAATCTGATGGAATCTTGGTATAGTTCAGATTACAGTTCCATGGTAGCTAAAGATGCTAAATATTTTTATGTATTCATAGACCTTTGTGTGGCTTCTTGATTCATGTTCACTTCGTTTTTCCATTTTCTATGGAACAATTCTTCTTTTGCTATTTAGTTTTTTGAGATTCTTGTCAGATGAATAGCTGGCAAAGGACAGCCTTTATCTAGCCTGTCTTTTCAATCTATTGATAGTTTCCATTGCTGTACAGGGATACAGTCCTATTTGTCGGTTTTTGTTATTTCCTCATCTATTGGAATCTTAGTTAGAAACTCATTACTTATGCCTACATTTTAAAAGATTTTTTCCTGTAGTAATTTTTTCAGTTTCAGTTCTTAAAGTAAGGTCTTTGATCCACTTTAAATTATTACTACAGAATAAAAGACAGTGCTCTACTTTCAGACTTCTGCAAGTGCATATCCAGTTTTCCCAAAACCATATGTTGAATAGATTCTTTTCAGCAGTATGTTTTTGCTGTCTTTATTGAATATCAGATAGCTATAGCTGTTTGAGCTTATTTCTAGGTCCTCTATTCTATCCCATGTATCTACATATCTGTTTTTGCGCCGGTATCATGCTGTTGCTATAGTTCTATAGTACCATTTGAAGGTAGGCATTGTGATACTTCTAGCATTGCTCTTTTAACTCAGGATTGCTTTGTTAATAAGGAACTTTTGGCTTCCATATGAATTTTTTTCATTTTTGTGAAAATGATATTCTTATCACTGCCATTTTAACGTGGATTTTGTTGAATCTGAAGATTACTTTTTGTAATATACCCATGCTCATGATATTAATTCTGCTGATCCATGAATATTTCCATCTTCTAATAAGTTCTTTAATTTCTTTCTTCAACATTTTATAGTTTTCATTACACAGGTCTTCTAAGAACCTCCTTTGGATTATTCCTAGTTATCTTATTTTGGCACTATTGTGAATAGGATTATTTTCATCATTTCTCTCTCAATAAGTTTATTATTGGTGTAAAATTATCAACTTATTTTTGTATATTGATTTTTGTATCATCTTACTTTGCTGAAAGTATTTATCAGAGCTAAGAAGTTTCTGGTGAAGTCTAGGCTATTTTAAGTTTGGGAGGAAATCATCTACAAATAGACTCAAGTTGACTTTTCCTTTCCTATTTGGATCTTTTCTTTTTCTTTTCTATGTTCGTCTGGCTACTATTTCAGAAATAATTGTAAATAGGAGTAGTGATAGTGGAAACCTTTGTTTCTGATTTTATAAGAAATATTTTCAGTTTTTTTCCCATTCAGAATAATGTTGATTATAGTTTTATAACATATGCTTTTTATTATGCTGAGGTATGATCCTTCTGTATTTAGTTCAAGGTTCTTATGGCAGTGTGTTTAATTTTGCTAAAGGTTTTCTCTGTGCTTATGGAGATGATCAAGTGTTGAGGTGGGGGGTTTTTGTCCATGATTCTACATATTTGCTTACATTACATCCCTGAGTGAGACAAACTTGATCAAAGTGTATAATCTTTTTACTATGAAATTGGGTTCCATTTTTTGAGGATTTCACTGTCTGTGCTGTGTCCATTTCTGTCTAGACTTGGTTTTCCAATTGCAAATCAACAACTGAAAATACAGAAAATATGCAAACATATGGAGATTGAACAAATACACTTTTGAAAGATCACTGGGTCATTGAAGACATTAGGAAGGAAATTTAAAAATTGCAAGAATCAAATGAAAATAAAAACACAATTGACCATAATCTGTGGGATACAGCCAAGGTAATACCTTTAAAAGGGTATTATTTTCAGGTTTTTTCCTTGCTTCAAATATTCTGGGTTTTTTCTGTTATTTAACTTAAATAATTGCTGGGTTAGAGACTTAATATTTCTTAATTTTCACTTATTTTCTAGTAAGATTTTTTTATTTCCTAAACTCTTATAATTGTGTACATTTTTCTTCCTCTTCTGTGCATAATATTCATTTAAGTATCTTCTGTAATGTGAGCTTAGTCAACATAAATTACTTTGTGCTAGGCTTATCCTGAAATGTTTTATTTGTTCTTCACTTGTAAAGGTTGGATTTTTCTGGGCATCATAATCTTGATAGGCAGTAATCTTCTTTCAGGGCATTAAACACCACCTTCCAAACCTGTCTAGGTGACTGCTATTTAGATGAGTCTTCCTTTGTAAGAGAGTATACACTGCTCTTATAGCTTTCAGTATTTTTCATAGGGTAATTCTATTTTTAGTTTTGTGAGAGGAACCTTTGTACTGATTTCTATAATGGCCACATTCATTTATATTCTCACCACAAGAGTGTATTAGGGACTGTAAACTTCCACTTGTCTCTGTAATGCAGACTGACTTGCTGCTGTGCAGAATTGTGTCTAAGAAATTGTGTCTAAGTCACACCAGTTTTCTTTTTTTTTAAGTATGATAATTCTTATATGTTTTAATACAAGCCAGATTTTCATGTTATATATAAATGGGTGATATAATTATACAAATACATAGAAATGCTGAACACTGAAATTAGGAGAATTGTTTTTGATTCTTAGGTATGAAAGTAGTTAAACATTAGTGATATTGTTTATATTATTTATATCTTTTTTGTCAGTATGGGACTTCAACTCACATGGTATATATTTGTATGCATCTTTAACCATGGATAGTAATGAGAAAAAAAATATAAGCAAATAGGTAGAGAATGGAAAACAAAATTGAAAGCAAAAGCCAGGTGGGCACCAATGGTTCATGTCGGTAATCATAGCTATTCAAGAGGTTGAGATCCAAGGATTGGGGTTCAAAACCAGTTCTAGACAGACACATTGGGGAGAACTTTGTCTCCATTTAATCATCAAAAAGCCAGAAGTAGAGGGTCACACCAGTTTTCTAAGCCCACAGTGTCTCTTAGCCAATGAGCCACTGAAGCCAATGAAGAGAAGAATATATCAAGACCTGGAAACACATTCATACATGTGTTCCCTATGGCAGTAAGGTCAGAGGGTAAGGATCCTCTTAAGATAGTTCCCAATTATGGCACCTGTTAGGTTTTTAAAAAGAGGTAGCCGAGTAAGAACTGCGCCAGCACGCACGTGGTATTCAGGTAAGGGAGTAGGTTTATTCAGTAGACCTGCTGGGACCAGGCAAGGTTGGCACTCCACGTGGCTGGGAAAGGCCTGGGAATGAGAGAGAGCTGGGAAAGAGAGTAAAGAGCTAGAAAAGAGCAGAGAGAGGGGTAAGAACAGTAGCACTCACGTGGTATTCAGGTAAGGGGGTAGGTTTATTCAGTAGACCTGCTGGGACCAAGCAAAGTTGGCACTCCACGTGGCTGGGAATGAGAGAGAGCTGGAAAAGAGAGGAAAGAGCTAGAGCAGAGAGAGAGCAGAGAGCTAGAAACGAACAGAGAGAGAGCTAGAATATAACACAGAGAGAGAGAGAGCTAGAAATGAACAGAGAGAGCAGAGAGCTAGAAACAAACAGAGAGAGGGGTAAGAACAGTAGCACTCACATGGTATTGAGGTAAGGGGTAGGTTTATTCAGTAGACCTGCTGGGACCAGGCAAGGTTTGCACTCCACGTGGCTGGGAAAGAGAGGAAAGAGCTAGAGCAGAGAGAGAGCAGAGAGAGCTAGAAAAGAAGAGCAAGAGAGCGTCTGGGCCTGGGCTAGGCCTTATGTAGGGTATGGGTGGGGAAAGGTGTGGCCACATCAAATTCAGATGTGACCTCAGCGGATGCAGATGTGACCTCTTCCAGGTGTCCCAGTTGCCTAGGTAACGCAGGTACTGGGTGGAGACTTTGCTGCGAGGAGGGTGGAGTCTGCTTGCCATCCAGGGGTGGACCTAACAGCACCTAAGACTAAGCAAGGAAATTCTTCTCCAGTGCCAAGTAGGTGTATGGATTGCAAATGTCTTGTTTATGTTTTCCCAAGGTGGTGAATTCTGTGTTTATAAGCCTGAAACATTACTTTTTTGCCTTTAGCCCTTCTGGGAGGTATTTTCCCCTCCCACTGGGCTTTGGGGTGCTCATTGTCAGAGCTTCCTGTTTGTCTTACAGTTCCAAAGTACAATATTTCTGGGTTTCTAATCAATAACTACTGCTATAATCTAGTAATTTACCATGATATCTTACCTCTCCGCTATATACCTGTTCATTTGCTTCTATCTCGTGGAGACACAGGTAAGGAAGGGTTAGTTGTCTCTGATCCATCCTATTCTTCCCTCTTCATAATTCTATATTTTCCTCTCTATTTCCTCTGTTGTTATTCTAAAAGAATAATTGTCAAGTTATCCAGTTTCCTCATTTTTAAGAACAAGCAATAATACAGACTTATTGGTACACTAACTTAGAAACCACAACAAGTTAATGTGAAAGTGCCTGGCACAGATGTATAACACATGATAGTGTAAGGTCCATTCCTGGACAGCGAACAGACCTCGCCCAGTACCTGCGTTACCTAGGCAACTGGGACACGTGGAAGAAGTCACATCTGCATCCGCTGAGGTCACATCTTAATCTGATGTGGCCACACCTTTCTTCCACTTGATCCCACTTCCCTTTACCTAGACACACCTTTCCCAGCCCCCTATCCTATATAAGGCCTAACCTGGGGCCAGATGCTCTCTTTTGCCAGCCGCGTGGAGTGCCAACCTTGCCTGGTCCCAGCAGGTCTACTGAATAAACCTACCCATTACCTGAATACCATGTGCGTGGTGCTGTTCTTACTTGGCTACCTCTTTTGAAAAACCTAACAGATAGGAGGCAATGTAAGAGGTATATGAAGGTTATCAAAATGTTATCAAAATGATAACTTTTTTTTGCCAGTCATGGTGCCTGAACTCTGGGCCTGGGCACTGTCCCTCAGCTCTTCAGCTCAAGGATAGCGCTCTACCACTTGAGCTACAGCACCACTTCCGGCTTTTTTTCTGCTTATGTGGTGCTGAGGAATCGAGCCCAGGGCCTCGTGCATGCAAGGCAAGCACTCTACCACTGAGCCACCTTCCCAGCCCCAATGATAACATTTTTACTCCTAGATCAAGGTAGTGTAGGGTTGAAGGACAGCAAACTAGTTGGTAGGAAAGATATGTGGGTGGCATTGGTGCCTCCCACTCATAACCACATTTGCATCTACTCTTCATTTTGACAGTATTCACTTAGTAGCTGACCTATATTCTGTAATTTCCAGGATAGTCACAATTCCAGTCCTTCCCCTCAAGGGACTACATGTCAGAGTTGGGAAAATGGTGGGATCACAGTTAATGCATTCCTGGGTTCTTCCATCTTTCTTCATTTTTCTCCCGACCTCCATTACTGTGGGATTTGCCCAGGGTGCTTTCATATGAAATCAAACAAAACTGAGATGGTAAATCTGGGTGAAAATGTATGTGCGTGTGCACACACACACACACCACAACACACACACACACACACACACACACACAAAACCTCTGTACAATTCATTTGAACACCAAATAGAGTAGAGAGATCACTTCTGTTCCTTATGTGTGACTCCTCACCTCTCCTACTCCATCCCTTTCTCTGCCTCCTCCTGCCACATTCCCCCACCCTCCTTCTCATGGGGCAACTAAGGTTGAGAAAACATTTGTCTCTCAATGAGTAAGTGGGACTGAGAGCAAGGAAAATGAATTATTTCAGTTCTGGAGCAAGCATGAGTTTTCTTCAGTGGTTGCCTCCCCCCCCTTTTTAATTTATGAACAATCTGGCCCATTACTGCTCCCTTAGGTATGCAAAATAGCTTCTTGTTTGAAATCTCTGTTGTTGAATGTGCTCTGTGGGGCACAATCACATTGCCACCCCTGCTTTGCATAAGAAACTGCTGTTTGCAAGATAAGAATCTTTTCATTTAGCTGTCATGAGATCATCCTTTTTCCTGTGCATTGTAGCTCCTGCTCCTTTGATTCAATAACCAAACAATGACTGCCTGCATTCAGGCACCTACCAGCCCCCAAGCCCAAGACTGGAGGCTGGGCCTCCGGAAACCTGCCTAGGCAGGCAACCGAAGTTCTTTTCAGACCTCAGATGTCAAGAGGGCAAGAAATAAGATCTAAGTCTCCTGAAAATCTTCCACAGCTTTAAAGCAAACCATGGGAAAGAAACCCTGAAAGAGATGATGTGTGGTAGAGGGCGGGCACCCTGTGCCCTGGGATCATGAACTTAAACAGCCTGGGAAAATGGAAGAGTAGAGTGCAAACCTAAAAATGTGCAAAGCTGCTAAACCACTCCTCCTCTGTCCCTGAGCATCAGACTGCATCCTGTCACTGCCCTTTGGTTTGGAACAATTGTGCCCATATGCAGAAAGCACACAATGGCACTGCGCTCCAATTAGAAACTACAAGGAGCCTTAGAATCTCTGTAATCCAAACCTTTTCCTCCTTTATGTGGGTAAATTGAGGCCCAGGGAGGGAAAGCCTATTGCCTAAGAACATTCACATAATTCAAGATGTGGGTGCTAAAACTCCAGCTTCCTGCTGTTTATCCTACCACACATGGCTGACTGTGGAGGGAATCAATAACATTTGTGTACAAAGCACTGAGGGGGAAAAAGATAGGAGATTAAACAAGATCACAGTAAACTACAAAGCCTATACAAACAGCAGGGATTTTATTCTTAGCCTCCTCATTTGTAGGAGATATTTTCAAAAGATTCATGAGAACAGCAAAATGTAACCTTTACCAGTATGAAGGAATCCTACAGAAAACAGTGAGTTTTCAAACAAAAAAATATATATATAGTCATTTTCCACTTTAGAAAAAGAAAATGAGGCCACAAAGAGGCCTTAATCAATACATGGGTAACTCACATATATCCAGCAGGGAGACCAGTTGCAATGAAGTTCACAAGAATTGGGGAAAATGAAGGTCTTGGCTTTGAAGAAGGTACAACTGGATCATGTTTGGTTTGCAATTTCATCATAAGCCATTTCAGGCTCACAGTGTTGTGTATTCCTGGTATCTTTCAGCATAGTGAAGAGATCACAAGCAGATTGGTGCTGCACTAAGATACCACACTGCCTCTGAAATGTCCCTAATGCTGCATTTTCTCCATATTTGACACAAAGGAAGATTTGTTACGTTTCAAACAAACTATTCTGTTATTCTGAGAGAACTGTAATGATTCACAGAATATTTGGTCATATGTGGTATTCAAGATGGGAGGGGGGCACCGGCAAAAATACTGGTTCAGTGTCACTAGTGAAACAGATTAGAGAAAAACACACTTATAAAGTCAGAAATAAAGGGGTTTTATTTGTTGTTGTTTTCATTCAGGTCCTGGGGCTTGAATTCGGAGCCTAGGCACTGTCATTGTGCATTTTTTGCTCCAGGCTAGATCTGCCACTTAAGCCACAGCTTCATTTCCAGCTCTTTTGGTACTTAATTGGAGGTAAGAGACTCTCCCAATTTTCTTGCTAACACTGACTTCAAACTGCAATCCTCAGAGCTCAGTCTCCTGATTACAGGTGTGAGCCACCAGTGTCTGGCTCAGAAATAAAGTTTTCACTCACCTGTCCACCCGTTTTATGTGTCAAGAGTTCTCATATCCTCATTCTAAAAGGAACAGTAGGGCATGAACAGGAGATAGGGGCAGCCATCCTAGGTTACCCCTGCACTACTTGTGCACTGTTCTTGTCTGTGTTCGGTATTTAAAGAGGCTGCCAAGTAAGAACAACACCACGAACATGGTATTCAGGTAATGGACAGGTTTATTCAGAGGACCGGCTGGCACCAGGCCAGGTTGGCACTCCAAGCCTCTAGAAAAGAGGGAGGCTGGCCCCGGCCCATGCCTTATCTAAGAGAAGGGCAAGAGACCTTGTGGCCAGGTAAAGGGAGTTGGGACCAGGTGAGAGAAAGTTGTGGCCACCTCCAAGTGTGCCAGTTGCCTAGGTAACATTAGGACTGGGCGGAGACTTGGCCGCAAGGAAGGCCTAGTCTGCTTGCCATCCAGGAGCCGACCTTACAGTTTGTACTTCCATCTCTTCATCTGTAAAATGATGGTACTGACTTGAACAAACTGATGTTTAAAAGCTTGTCTTTTAAAATATGGATTAGGATGATGAAGAAGCAGGTGTAGATATATAATAAAAGAGGTACCTGGTTGAGGAAAAAAAAAGAACCACTGAACTGGATGAACACTTCTAGTTACAATATTTCATGCTTCTGTGAAATCCAATTTCTGTTTATGAAATATGCTTTAAAATGAAACAGGTGTTTGTTATTTAAAACAATTCCACTTCCAATTAAATCTAGTTAATTAAACAGATACACATAGCTCCTTCCTAATATCCTTCAAAAATAGTAAAGAATTAAAAGGCCAAACTATGTAGGCACAAATGAAACAGGAGAGGATACAATAGACTGGACAGTATACATACCACACACACACACACACACACACACACACACACACACACACACACACACACACATACATGCAGATATGCAAAATACAGAAAACAAATGGTGGATAAACAAGTAGTAACTAATAGTTTACAGGATGTTGAAACCCAAGTAAGCTCTTTATACTGGAAATCCCAAATAGCTCGGGAATTTAGGGTACCCTAAAAGTAGGACTTTGGTGTAATAGTGAAAACATGACGACTGATCAAACCTGTGCGTGACTTTGTGTGCGCGCACCAGTTCTGGGCTTCAACTCAGGGCCTAGGTACTGTCCTTGAGATCTTTTGCTCAAGGTTAGTGTGCTTCTACTTAAATCATAGATCCACGTCTGCCTTTTTTCAGAGGGAGTAGTTAATTGGAGATGAGAGTCCGTGGGTTTTTGTGCCCAGGCTGGTTTCAAATCATAATCCTCAAATCTCAGCCTCCTGAGTAGCTAGGATTACCAACAAGAGCCACCAACATCCAGCTGATCAAACATAAGGAAGAGTTTCCAGCTGCCCTCCTCACCTTACCAAGAGATAGGACATTTAAACCAAGCACACCTGAGGTATCACTAAGGTGCCGTGCTGAATTCAGACATTAAGTTGAACTCAGTATTCTGAGCATTGAGACGTCTAGTCCTCTTCATTGGCTCAATTCCCAAAACACTGTCAGCCAGGTTATACATGCTAAGCAAGAGATTTGGAAGATTCTGTTTGGGAAAACACAATAAACTGAGGAATAAGCCAAAGATGGTACTGGAAAAGAAGACAGTGTGAAATTAAATATTTTTGTTATTTTTTAAAATGTTTTTGGTTGTAGCAAGAGATATTTTAGTCTAAAAGCTAGAAACATCACCCAGGGGTTTTAAATAGTAGAATAACATAATCAAATTTGCATTTTAGAAAGATGATTTTTCATTTTGTTTTATTTTATTTTTTTGTGAACATACTGTACAGAGGGGTTACAATTACATGGGCAAGATAATGAGTAGATTTCTTATCAAGTATTGCAGCCTCCTCCTTCCCAGCCTCATCCCCGCGTCCACCCCCCCACCCCGCACCAACGTTGTAAAGCTCTTTTTCGACATGACAACTTGTATTTCTCATTGTTGCAACAGGTCCACCTGTATCCTTAAACGACTTGTTTTTCTCCATCTCCTCCACAAGTTATACTGACATCAAATATAGTGAAAGCAGGGGTTATACTGTGGGGGAGGGACATACAAAGCAACAAAGAAATAATCTTATAAATGCGTTAGAAACAAATGCATGAAATAAAAAAACATTAAAATACATATCTAAGGGTTCATTTTCGTAACATCACATTATCTGACCTTTTCCGCTTGACTCATACATATACTAGATATTGCAAATAAGGGAAACCATGGCACCTATGTTTCTTTGGGCCTGGCTTACTTCACTTAATATAATTTTTTCCAAGTTTTTCTATTTCCTAACAAATGGGGCAATGTCATTCTTTCTGATGGAGGCATAGAATTCCATTGTGTATATATACCACATTAGAAAGACGATTTTTAAAAGGAGCTAGTGTATGACTGGGGATGTGGGTTAATGGTACAGTGCTTGCCTAGCATACATGAAGCCCTGGGTTCGATTCCTCAATACCACATAAACAAAAAAGGCTGAAAGTGGCACTGTGGTTCAAGTGGTAGATTGCTAGCCTTCAGCAAAAGAAGCTCAGGGACAGTGCCAAGGCCCTGAATTCAAGCCCCAGGACTGGCCAAAAATAGGGGGAGCTATTGTGGATGTTCAAAGAAAGGGAAATCAAAATCATATTCTGGCTAGTGTTCATCACATTAAAATACCATAATTTTCCCTTTGCTTTCCCCTACAAGCTTGAAGAAGTCAATGGTAGTAAAGAAGGCTGCCATATTGAGGCCCAACAATGGTGTGCTTGCTGGTACCTAAGGATGTAGTATCCTGGCAAGGCAGATAACATGTTTCTGTATGAAGGGATGTCAGTGGCTTGTCATGTATGATTATAATGTGTTTCAATCATATTCTTCCCCTCTTCACCCTAACTTTCCCTCTACCACCTCCACTGTATGCTCCAAAACAGTCTTCCTTTCATGAATGTGTGCTTTTTTTTACTTTATGTCTACATTCTATATATCAGAGAAATGTGGCATCTGTGTTTCTGATTCTGCCTTGTTTTACTTAACATGATTATCTATTCATTTTCCTGCAAATGAAATAATGTCATTCTTTGTGGTTGAATATTCCATTGTGTATATATGCCATATATTTTTATCCATTTATAGTACATATGCCAGTTCCATTACCCAGCTATTGTGAATAGTGCTACTATAAACATGGATCGATGTGAAGTTATCTTTATTGTGAATTGACCTATGTTCCTTCATGTCTATGCTCGAGTGGATTATATTGTAGTTCTATCTTTAGTTTTCACAAGAAGCTCCACACCAATTTCCAATGTGGCTGCATCCATATACATTACTATCAGAATGTATAAGGCTTTTTTTTTACTTCCTGTATCCTTACCAGGATTTGTTGTCATTTGTTTTCTTAATGATATGTACTCTAATTTGGTTGATATGGAATCTCAAACATGTTTTATTTTCATTTCCTTTATGGCTAAGGATGTTGAACATGTCTTCATATAATTTTTGCCATTTGTAGATTTTAAGAAATATCTGTTCAATTTGCCCATTTATTAATGGTATTTATTATTTTAGTGTTTAATTTTTTATCTTTATACACACACATATACACACTTTATATTAATCCTTTAATGAAAAACTGGTGAAGATTTTCTCCCCTTTGTGGACTATTTCTTTATTCTGGCAATTGTTTCTTTGCTGTAATTTTTTTTATTTGAAACAACTCATTTGTCAATTCTTTTATTTCTTGGGCTATTGGACTCATTCAGAAAGTTGATGCCAATGACCATATAGAGATAAATTTTTAATATTTTTTATTGTAAAGATACTGTACCTGTATTTTCCTGTAGCACTATTATATTTCATGCTTTACCTTAAGGTCTTTGATCCATTTTGACCCATTTCTTTTTTGTTGTTGTTCTTGGTCATGGGGCTTGAACTCTGGGCCTGAACACTGTTCCTCAGCTCTTCAGCTCAAGGCTAGCACTCTACCACTTGAGCCACTGAGCCACTTCCAGTTTTCTGAGATAAGAATCTCACAGACTTTCCTGCCCGAGCTGGCTTTGAACCTTGATCCTCAGATCTCAGCCTCCTGAGTAGCCAGGATTACAGGCATGAGTCACCAGCGCCCTGCTTTTGAATTCATTTTATACAGGGTGAGAGATATAGATCTTGCTTAGATCTTCTACATGTGTATATCTTTTCTCCAACATATAGTTTGTCACCATTTTTGTAAAACAGCAGGATTATATGGTAGTTCTAGCTTTATTTTTTAGAAGACCTTCCATACTAGTTTCCAGTGTGGTTGCATTAAGTGTTCTAACAGTAGTGTAGAAGGAGTCTATATGATATATATATATATGTGTGTGTGTGTGTATAAATGTATCTTCATACATATATATACCATATAGACTCCTTATACACCGTGTGTGTGTGTGTGTGTGTGTGTGTGTGTATCTTGGTCTTCTGTTCCACTGCTCTACATCTAGTGCTAGTGTCATGTGTTTATGTTACTTTGTTTCTATAGTATAATTTGAAATAGAGTATCAAGAGCATTGCTCATGTTTGGTAAAGATTGCTTGGGCTACTTGGGGTCTTTTGTACTTTCATATGAAATTTGGATACTCATTGCATTGAGTCTATAGATTACTTTTGATAATATAGCCAATTTTTACAATATTAATTCTGCCCATTCATGAACATGGGCAGTAAAGACTGCTATTATTTCAATTTTAAATGAGGGATGCCACTCATAACCATAAAATTATTTGTGGCCTATGGGCTAGGCAGTTTCTTACCCGTTCCAATGGCACTTAGTTTAAAACTTGCTTGAAGTATTGGTTTATGCTATGGCTAAGTTTGCCAGTCTGTTGCCAGGGTCACCAAGTATTTTCAGCTTTGTCCTAAAAAATAGTTTCCACTGAATTGGTATGGCTTTTCCATCATCATAAATTTGAAAAAAATAAATTGAACCATTGTAAATTGTGGACTTTCTGTACAATGACTTCCTAGCTCTATTAAGAGGCCTTGCAAACAATGGTAGCTCATTAGTAATAAGCACAGCAATCACTCAGATTATGGTGTCTGTATACCACCATCCAGTAAAAGAAGCACTCAAAAAGTAATGGGAAAATATCAGAATGATACAGAAACTGTCTTGAACATTTCAGAATAATAAAATCTGGGGGGCTGGGAAGGTAGCTCAGTAGTAGAGCGCTTGCCTTGCATGCATGAGTCCCTGGGTTCGATTCCTCAGCACCACATAAGCAAAAAGAAAAAAGCCGGAAGTGGCGCTGTGGCTCAAGTGGTTGAGTGCTAGCTTTGAGCTGAAGAGCTGAGGGACAGTGCCCAGGTCCAGAGTTCAGACCCCACGACTGGACCCCCCAAAAAAAATTAAAACAATAAAAAATAAAAAAATAAAATCTGGGACAATTTAGAAATCAAAGTAATGATAATAATGGACTATAATCAACTACATAACATAGGAATCCATGAGTACAGATGAACATAAACAAATAAATGAATAAATAAATGGAGAATAAGGTGGACCAAGTTCTACAAAAATTCTTACCACAGTATATTTTGTCATATAGGCTGTTTTTACAATGTAACGTTAACATGCTTCCCAATTAGTAAGAGGTAAGATCCTTCTACTTGCACCTACATAGACAATAGTGATTGCTTCAATCAATAGATTATAGTGGAAGTAAAAGACACATGACTTCTCAGATTGTTGAAGCAAAAAGTCATAAACTTCTACTATGTTCTCTTGAAATGTTGAATGCTTGTTGTTGAAACTCAGCCATAATTCTGGGATAAGATCAAGCCACAACACAGAATGGCCTTATGTAGAGGTTCTAGTTGGCCACCCCACTTGATCTCCTAGCCATAAACCAACACCAATTAATTAGCCATGGTAGTAAACCCACTTAAAAGTAAATCCTTCCATCCAGTATCCTGACCCAATTTATATATCACCTTTCTCAGACTGTTGATTCAGGAATGAGATAAATGGTTATTGTTTAAAGCCACTAAATGTTATGCTACTTTGATATCTGTAACAGAGGAGAACCCCTAGCATGTCAGCTAATAAATGTATAAAATATGATGGAAATGAAGAATCATTATTTGGCCACCATGATACAACTGTTTGATTCAAGAAACTAGTGCTGGTAGATTGATAAGCAATAGGGTATTGGTAAGATGTAGGAATATTCTTATACAAAATACTAATCAACTGTAAAGAGAAAAAGTTGTAACCAGGGGAAAAACAAAGGATGGAGTAACAATGCTCGATAGGAAATGCACTGATTACCTTACTCATGTAATTGCAACCCCCCTGTACAGTATCTTTACAATAAAAAATATTTTTTTAAAAAAAGTTGTAACTTTGTGATGGAAAACCCCTATAGATGCCAACATAAAAGGTAATCAAAATTAACATTACCAGTGGGAATGGTGGGCTATCTGATGTGATACACTGAGAAGAGCACAGTATCATTCCTAGGGTATTCATAACAAGAAAACATAGCCTGAGGTTAGTCAGGTAACATGTGAGCCATTCTACAAAATATAAAATCAATAGTTTGTACAGCTGTTGAAAGTTTCAGAAAGACAAGCAAAGATCATGTCACTATCTCAGACTGGAGGAGCTTAAAGTGATATAGCAGCTAAATGCTTGGTGGCTATTGCTGACAACTAATCACTGAATGGAATATTGGGCCAGACATGAGACACTGTTGAGACAGTTTGGCAAAGTTGTTATGGGGAATGCAGATTAAATTGTGGTGTTTTACCAGTGTGGATTTGCTAAATTGTATTTGTTTGCTGGTACATTAGAATTGGCTTGCTTTGGAGGTTACATGGTGAGATATTTAGGAATATTTAGGATATTTACGGATATTTAGGAGATATTTAGGGATATTTAGGATATTTAGCATCATGTCTTTGGCTTATTCTCAATTTGTTTCAGAAAATAAATCAAAGTATATGATAAAAGGGAGGATTGAGGAAATGCAGTGAAATGTTAACAGTTCAATCTAAGTAAAAGGGACATGGAAGTTTAATTGTTTTATTTTATTATTATTATCTTTAGCTGTAAAAGGAGTTTCAGTTCAGTTTATAAATACAATGCAACTTGCATGATTGTGTGCATACGTGCATGTACATGCCAGTACCAGGACTTGAACTCAGGGCCTCCCATTCTTACTTGGCTTTTACTGGCACTCTACCACTTGAGACACACCTCCACTTCAGTACAATGCATCTTGATCAATGTCATCCCTTCCATCCTAGATATAGAAATTGCTCATACTTCACTTGTAACTTTCCTGTATGTTTGAAAATATTTTAAAATATAGTCTCATCCAACCACACAATAAGTTGTTTTTACCAAATCATTTCATATCAAGGATTTGTTGCTTACTTTCATCTAGTCAACCAATTCTGCTCTTCAGAGCAAAGGAGTAAAGGTATGGCAGGCATAACCCCAAACCACAGATATGCAAATCATTTTGTAAACCAGGCCCAATTCATACTAATTCATCAAAATTTCCATGTGCACTGCTACATCAGCACTCTCAATGCCAACCAAAACACCGGGGTTTGCTGAGTTCACTCCTAGCACCACAGGTGCTTATTGCACAAAACAGCTCTACCCATGAAGTGATGTAACAAAGAGGTATTCTTTTGTGGTAATAGTTTCTATCTGACATCTCTTAGTTTCAAAAAACTGGAACATCTACAGTGCCCTTCCTTTCATCTTCTACATTGCTCTGCCTTCTGTCACCAAGTTACCAGCACCCGATGTTTTGAACGCTCAGATAGTTGTTCTGAGGTTCAGATAGTTGTTCTGAGATTTGCTCTCAGTTTCCATCCTGCAGGGAGCATTTTCCCTATCTTTCTTTTTTTTTTTTCCTTTGGTCATAGGGTTGAACTCTGGGCCTGGGTGCTAGCCCTCAGTTCTTCAGCTCATCGCTCTACCGCTTGAGCCACAGCGCCACTTCCGGTTTTCCACTGGTTTATTTGAGCTAAGAATCTCGTGGACTTTCCTGCCCAGGCATGTCCCTCAGCTCTTCAGCTCTAGGCAAGCGCTCTACCACTTGAGCTACAGCGCCACTTCTGATTTTCTGGTGGTTTATTGGAAATAGGAGTCTCATGGTCTCTCCTGCCCGGGCTGGCTTTGAACTGCAATCCTCAGATCTCAGCCTCCTGAGTAGCTACGATTACAGGCGTGAGCCACCGGCGCCCTGCTTCCCTGTCTTCCAAAGTTTCTTGGTTCATACACAGATAGGCTTGACAACAGAGAAAACAATAAAAAATCAAATACAAGACAATCAACAATATTAATAAAGAAAACAAATAGAACCAGAATAAAGTAGTCAGTAATTTAAAAACTCTTCAGGCAGCATGATAGTAATGTAGATTGGGAATGTTGGAAAAGGGATGCTTGTATCCTAGCCTTTGACACAAAATCCTACTTTTAGGAGTTTTATCAGAAATTACTCAAAAGATGAAAAAGTACAATACTTTAAACTTCAAAACATGTATATTTCCAACAATTACTAACTGAAAACCTACTATAAACCAGGCCTATGCTAGAACCGTGATAAGTAGTAAAATAAATGGACACAGGAAATGTTGTATACTTACTAAAATACTAAGTGGAAGTATTCATGTTAGGAAAAGTGCTTATGAAATGATGAGTAGAATGCAAAATTTTATAGGGAAATGTAAGACTATGTAAAATATAGCAAATACTATAATACATGAAACTATACATAGACTAAAATATAATAAAATTAAAGTTGTAAAGGTACTATGTAAAACCAATATACAGAGTATAAATTAAGACACAATAAACAGGTGCTTTGGTATTCTGTTAGAGTTGTTTATTGTCCCCATGGTGCAGATAGAGCAAATGAGGCTCAAGTACATTATAAAATAACAAATATTTTTGTCTGTCTTGTTTACTTTTATATCTCCAACAACTAGAACAGGGCCTTGCACGTATCAAGCACTCAGGTAAATAAGTCCTGACAAAATGAAGTGGTTGAATCACAATGTTGATCCAGTGTGCCTAAGAGATTGACATTGTTCATAAAAGGTACACCTACCAAAACCTCAGAAGCGTGGGTTCAGATGGGCTGAGGTAGCTTTGCTTCCTTGTTGAGCAGGGAAAACCTTATCTTTCCTCTTTTTTCCTTTCTCTTTTACCGTCTGCCCTCTGGTGGAGGCACTGGCGATTAGCAGGAGTCAAGGGAAAAAAAGGGCCAGGATCATCACTGACTACACAGGTATAAAGCATGTAAATAATCTATGACGTATCTACATGTAATTAATATCCAATTTTACCTACGTCTCCATGATATGAAATAATCTAAATAGCTTTTCACTACATTTGGAAGCTATGTATGAAAAGATGGTTTGCCTTAAAATACACTGTAGTGGCAAATTTTACTTGAGGGAAATTTAGGGCACTTTGGACATTTTCTTCTTTATTTTTATTTATTTATTTTTTTTTGTCGGTTGTGGGGCTTGAACTCTGGGCCTGGGCGCTGTCCCTCAGCTCTTCAGCTCAAGGCGAGCGCTCCACCACTTGAGCTACAGCGCCACTTCCGGTTTTCTGGTGGTTTATTGGAGATAGGAGTCTCACGGTCTCTCCTGCCCGGGCTGGCTTTGAACCGCGATCCTCAGATCTCAGCCTCCTGAGTAGCTAGGATTACAGGCGTGAGCCACCAGCGCCCGGCTCATTTTCTTCTTTATTATTGTCAGTTTTGTGGTCCACCATTCTACAAAACTGGAGGAGTTAAGGAATGGACTTCCTTTTTGGAAGTGCTAGTGATCAGCCATAATTATGTGTGCTATACAAACTCTCTACCACTGAGCTACAAGCCCAGCCTAAGAAATTTACACCTTTTGAGTGTTTCTAAAATGTCATAGATTGAAGAAGATATTTAAATTATCTACTCATTTTTCAGAATTGTTGACTTTAATTTCTCCACACAAGAAATTAAATGCCACAATATTCATCCCAACAGTGGAAAAAAATCTTAAAAAGTTTTTGGTTTGCTGGTACTGGGGCTCGAACTCAGAATCTCACATCCTCACTTGGATTTTTTTGCTCATGATTCATGTTCTACCACTTGAGCCACAAATCCCCAGATCTCTACTTCCTGAGTAACTAGGATTATAGACATGAGCCAAAAACATCTACCCAAGAACACTTTTAAATAAAAAATTTTTACAGAAATGCAAACCTAAAAAAACTTTTATATATTGCTAATTTGAAAGATAAAATTAAATTTCAAGATTAAATGAAAAAAAACATTTTGGTGGAATATAAGAAATTATGTTCTTTCAAATTTCAAACCAAAATCCTGTTCAAAGAGGCATCTGGGAGGAAAGATGAACAGATGCAGTCATTATATTCAATGGACATCATGAGCTATATAACTTGAGGGTAGGGACAGGAGGAGGAAAATAGGGGAGAACAAAGGAAGGGTTGATATTGAACAAGAGGCATTGTACTCAAAACATGACTTATAGAATTTAACCTCTTTGAACTACTACTTAATAATAAAAATAACAACAAAATAAAGCATCTGACTGCTGATCAGGAGTTATGTGAAATATTAATTCAAATCTTTCTGCTAAAAAAAATGGTGCTTTTAAATTTGAGCTCAAAAGCAGTTGTGCTAAAGAACTTCTACCTCTATATCTGGAATCTGAAAGGAGATCCTAAATGCTCTAATGAAAAAGGTTATGTCTGAACCAACTTCTCAGCTTCTAAAGTTGCCAAAATTATTTCTAATGGAATAACATCCACAATTCCAGAATCTTTGAGAATGTAATATTTCAAGATATTACAATAGCGAGAAACCTATACTTAACTCCCTCAAACCACCCATCTCCTCAAATTCCCCCTTTATCTTTTAACACCTAAATACCAATTGATAATTAACTGTCTCTCTTTCTCTCTCACCATGGCTATTAATAAATCTCAAGTGCAGATGCTTCAAATAATTGGCATTGGTTTGTGATAGAGATGAAACACCATGTAATGTGTTCTTGAGTAGAGAATAACAGGTTTCTCAAATGTAATTCAAAATTTAACAGTGGCTTCTAAAGACACTGGAAGAAAAAAATTAAGCCTAGAATGCTGAGGCTTTTCCTTACTTCTATTAAACTTCATTTAGTGATAGTTACTTGGTATTTACTTGTTTTGTGCACTAGGAGATTCCTGAAGCCTTTTTCTTCCCTGGAACTTATAACAAAAACATATGGAACTAACTCCTAATTTTCTCTTGTTGACAAAAAGAGATCTTACTATTAAGCATTTGGAAAAACCCTCCCGTAATGCAAAAATATCAGCAACGAAGGATAAAACAGACAAATTAGACTACAATAATTTTTGAAGTAAAGAATAGTTTATTGAAAGAGAAGTCAACTATCAGAGGTAAAAGTGGTTCATCTCAGAATGAAAAGCAGAATGATCAAACTATAACAAATTTGAAAACTTTTACAGGGCTGGGACATAACTCAGTTGCAAAGCTTTAGCCTAGCAAGTACAAAGTCCTGGGTTCAGTCCCCAGTACCAAAAAAAAAAGATGAAAAAAATACAGTACAAAGTCCTGGGTTCAGTCCCCAGTACCAAAAAAGAAAAGATGAAAAAAATACAGTTAAAAAACTTTTACAATTCTAACTTTACTATCAACACAATGAAAAAGAAGGAATTAAACAATGGTAGAAAATAAGTAATATATTCATTAAAAGATCCTATTTAGAATACATAAGGGATACTTCCAATTTAATAATTAATAGACAACATAAATAAAAGATCTGCACAGATGCTTCAAAAAAGATATTTAAATGGTCAATGAGAAAATAGAAACATTCTTATCATCAGTCAACAAGAATATGAATCAAACCTAGATCAAGTTAATATTTTAGAAGTATTAAAAAGCCTAAAATTAGATAATAGTTTTATGAACCATGTGTAAAATATAGGAATTCTATGGCATAGGTAGGAATAAAAAAGTCACAGACACTTTAGAAAGAAGAGTTATTGTAAGCAAACTAATTTGACAGAGTCTTCATATGACATAGTAGTTATACTTATACATATGTCACAAAATAGTGGGCTTGGAACCTGCTCTACCCATACAGAAATCATGAGTATGTGAGAAAAAGCTCCTCCAGTTAGTCCTTATCCTGGTGAGTATTTGCAGGTGACAGAGTGTGTGACAGTGGGCAGCAACAGCTTCCCAGGGCCTTAGACAGCTAGGACAGCAGGCACAACTCAGGTTCAGGCCTGAGGCCACAGACGACTAGGGTGGCAACACGAGGTAAGTTTCAGATTTTGGACTGAAACCCCTGACAGGTATGAAAGAAACAGAGGTTTAGGCTTTGGGATAAATGTTGGGGTGCTAAATATTACAGTTCTTTTCTACCTGTTTCTCTCACTACCATTGCATCTTCTCTTCATTTTGTTTATATTATCTTAGCAATAGTAAGAAAAATGAGTTTACTGGGAGCTAATGTTTTAATACCAAAGGGACAGCACAAGAGAGAGGCTCCCAGCAGCTCAAAAAAATAACTTGAGCAGATTGCTTATATAACTAGAAAAGGAAGGGGGGACTAGAATGTGTGCAATAACTGCAGCAGACCTTTATTCAAATGAGGGACCAGGTTTGCACCAATCACAATAGTTCCTTATGCAACTGAAGTTCTGTGTTTTACACCAATTGCCAGTCTTTGTTTGGGCCAATACAGGAAGTGCTCCACCACTAACTGACCTGAATAGAAATAGATTCAGGATCACTTAGTGTTCACTGAGATATATAATGCCAAAAAGTCCCTGTGCAAGCTATCTGGTGGGATAATACCTTCAGCAAACAGATCTACCTCAGTATGTAGGTTCCTGAAATAGCTGATGCTGGCATGAAGGCATCTCAAATGGCTGTGTGAGTGATAGTCTTCCAGACAGGACTGGTAAGGTCCCAATAAAAAGTCTTAGAGTTGTTAATTATGGAGTCAAATTGCCTGAGGCCCAAACATCTAAGCACATGTAAACAAAAAAAAATTGTAAAGGAGTGATTTTATATATATATTTTTTTGGTCCAGTCGTGGGGCCTGAACTCTGGGCCTGGGCGCTGTCCCTCAGCTCTTCAGCTCAAGGCTAGCGCTCTACCATTTGAGCCACAGCGCCACTTCCGGCTTTTTTCTTATGTGGTGCTGAGGAATCAAACCCAGGGCCTCAGGCATGCAAGGCCAGTGCTCTACCACTGAGCCACCTTCCCAGCCCTAAAGAAGTGATTTTAATAAAAGCTCATAATTAGCATCAAAAGTGCTAGAGTCAGGTGCTGGTGGCTCACACCTGTATGCTAGCTACTCAGGAGGCTGAGATCTGAGGAGAGTGTTTCAAAGTCATCCCAGGTAGGAAATTCTGAGAGACTCTTATTTCCAATTAATCACAGAAAAACCAGAAAGTTGTGCTGTGGCTCAAAGTGGTAGAGTGCTAGACTCCAGCAAAAGAAGCCCAGGGACAGCACCCAGGCCCAGAGTTCAAGCCCCAGGACTGGCTAAAAAAATGCTTTAGTAATATTTCACAATGCTCTAAAATATGTACCTCCTGTTCCACTACCCCATGGATGCTTAATATCTGTACCTGATAAAGAGAAATGAAAGCATAAGTCCACATAAAACATATACTTGATTGTTTCTAGGAGCATATTTTATAGTAAACCAGAGCTGAAAATACTAAATATCTATCAACTATCTATCTCTATCTATCTATCTATCTATCTATCTATCTATCTATCTATCTATCTATCTATCTATCTATCTCTATGTATAACAATAGTAAACCAGAGCTGAAAATACTAAATATCTATCAACTATCTATCTCAATCTATCTATTTATCTATCTCTATGTATAACAATAATCATAATGTATTATAGCCAAACAAAAGTTAGAGCTTGAAGGCATTTAGCAGAGTGACTGATGCCAGAGATAAAAGGCTGCCTATCATATCACTTCATGTAGATAAAAAAGAAAAGGTAACGTTTGCAGAAACAAAATATCTATCTAGTGCTTAAAGGATAAGAAGAATTGTATAATCAGTGGTAAAAACGAAAGAGTCCTGTGATAGTTCATGAGAGAAAAATATTCTTAACATTCACTTTATCATGAGAATTTATATCCAAATTTGGCAAAACCACAAAAATGAGTAGATTAAAAAACAGATGGAGTATATATTATATGAAAGTTATCTTATGTACTGCTAATAAAAGGAAAATGGCCAGACACTGGAGGCTGACAGTTGTAATCCTAGCTACTTTCAAGGCTAAGATCTGGAGATCATGATTCAAAGCCATGGCAGGAAAGTCCATGGGATTCTTATCTCCAATTAACCACCAAAAAGCCAGACGTGGAGCTATGACTCTAGTGGGAATGCACTAGTCTTGAGTTCAAGCCTAAGAATTGGCAAAGAAAGAAAGAAGGAAAAAGGAAGGAAGGAAGGGAGGAAGGAAGGCAGGCAGGCAGGCAGGAAGGCAGGAAGGAAGGAAAGAAAGAAAGAAAATAAAAAGGAAAAGAACTTTAAATGGAAACAAAAGGACTGTTCTAGGTGTATTAGGTATATCCATTAGTTCATACTTCTAGTGAACAGAAGTGTATTTTTTACTTCTCACAGATAGCAGCTCAACAAGAAAAGACAGCAGTTCTCTGGGATAAGTCCCAGGCCACTGTTTAGGTTCGAAGAGTACTCAGTGTTATGGTAGGTAGGTAACAAAGCTGTTACCACATACCACTCCTCCATCACCTATGTATTTACATATCTGTACTCAGGTTGAGATAGTTAATTCTCTATGTACCTCAGAGATACAGTTGAATTTTTATTTCTCATAACTCCTTTCTCAGTTGTGGCATTATGGTTATTTTTAATTCCCCAAGTAGAGAAGTATTCCCTTTTCCTGATCACATATATTATATAGGGGCAGGGGAGAGGAAAAGAGAGAATATATACATTGGATATATATTCAGTGTATACACACACATACATAGACATTCAGTATATATTGTGTGTATATGTATATATATATATATATATATATATTCACTGAATCTATGTGTAAAACAAATCATTTAATGTAACACAGTAGACTGAATTTGCTGTGAAATTCAGCCTGTTTGGGGTTTTCAGGCAACTTAAAATTGTAGTAGGCATAGTTTGTCTTCCTCTGCTTTCCTTCTCACCACAGAGTGAGTTTTGATGGCTCACAAGCCCCACCCCCTCTGAGTATCATTGAGGGCAACTATTGCCATGGCTACATTGTTACATACCTGGCAACTATCTCTGTGTACACACCCTTGATTCAATTGGCTCTGGGCCACCAGAAAGGAGACACATTTCCAGGGAAGCTAGAGGCACTCTGTCAAAATGGAGAGTGCCTGTTAGCTTCACCTGGGTGACAAACAGAGAACTTTGAACTCGCTGTCTCTTAACCTACAAGAAGTACCCAGACTCCCAGGTATTGAACCTGGTATTCTTTCTTCATCTTGGTGAATTGCAGATCATGGGCATCTATGTCTGATTCCCATATGTTGGATGTTCCCGCTGTAATATTCGATAATGGCTCAGGACTGTGCAAAGCTGGCTTTTCTGGGGATGTTGTTCCTCGTTCTGTCATAGATTCCGTTGTGGGCTCCCCTAAATTAAAAGTACCTTTGGCGCAACTAGCAAAAATCAAGCAGAAGATCTTCTTCGTAGGCGAAGAAGCCCAGAAGCGATATAACAGCTTGTGTCTACAGTATCCCATTGAGCGTGGAGTGGTAAAGAGATGGGACGACATGGAAAAGCTTTGGGACCATCTTTTCAAACGAGAGCTTGAAGTCAAACCTAACAGACAACCAGTACTGTTAACTGAGCACGCCTTGAACCCAAAGAAGATTCGGGAGAAAACTGCTGAAATCATGTTTGAGAAATACAATGTTCCTGCCATGTACCTCTTCAACCATGCGGTGGGGGCACTTTATGCTTCTGCCAGTGTCACAGGCCTGGTGGTGGAGAGTGGAGATGGGGTCACCTGCACCGTCCCTATCTATGAGGGTTACCCCATGCCTCATGCTGTAGCCAAGCTCTCTTTGGCAGGGAAAGATATAACGACACGCCTCATCCAACTCCTTTTTCTGAAACGCTATATGTTTTCGTCTATATTCAACAAGGCCTATATTGATGAGATGAAAGAGAAGATGTGCTTCGTTGCCATGGAGGCTGAAGAAGCCAACAGTCAGCCGGCAGTTGAAAGATACTACAGATTGCCAGACGGGCATGTCGTCCTCATGGATAATCATCTGTGCCACTTGCCTGAAGCAGTTTTTACACCTGAACTGCTAGGCATTCAGGAGCCAGGAATCACCAAAATGGTGTGTAGCAGCATTGAGAAGTGTGATGTAGACATCCAAAACAACCTCTTTGCTGACATTGTGCTGTCAGGAGGCAACACACTATTCCCTGGCCTCGGCGAAAGGCTCATGAACGAACTGAAATCGACGACTTCCCCACAACAAACCATCAGAATCACCGCTTCACCTGACAGAAGTTTCTCTACGTGGATTGGTGCATCGGTCATAACATGTATGAGCATGTTCAAGCAGAGATGGGTCACCACTTCGGAGTTCAAGGAGTTTGGAAAGTCTGTCATTGACAGAAAATGTTTCTAAAACGGTACTGAACCAAGGGTGGCCACTCAAGATGGCAGATGACAGGAAGTATGGGGGAAATAAAGGTTGCTCCTTGGACTTCAGTACAATATTCAATAAAAGTATTTTCTATTTCCACTTTCCATTCCTCCTTTGTAGCTCTAATTTCTGATCTATGTCAGAATCTTTAAGTGATTCTAATCTACCCTTCCTGTTCCATGAACTTTTTAAACTTTTTCTATGGAGGAAATCTGGGTTTGCATGTTGACATATCTACTAGGTTTGTAATATGAGATGCCTGACCCTCAGGCCTAGAAGCCTGATGCAGTTTGAGTCCCTAGACACTTTGTTTTAAATAATTGTCCTTATCGGTTCTAATAGACATCTTATAAAGTGATGGAATTACTGAGAAAAGTGTTGGAAAGGGCATGGAATGAAGTAGAAGGAATGCTATCCTCTTTTCAGGACTCAAACCACTTCTTTGTGTTGGTCTTTCATACAATAAAGTTCTTTATATGAAATGAGTCAGTATAATAGATGCAAAGGAATGTTGAGCAGAGAAATTTTCATTTAAGGCTCTAAGATCAAGGAAATGTACTCCAAATTGAAGGATTTATAATCAACAATTCAAATTGCTTATTGTATTTTTCCATTTGTTTACTTCAAGAATACCCATAGCATCTTCCTGACAGAAGCAAAATAGTGGAAAGTGTTAATGATTTTCAATAAGTAATTACTAAGTGACTTATGCATAAAAATGCCTTAATTTATTACTTTCCCACAGAAAAAAAAGAAAAATGCAAAGAAGTCTTTGTCATTTAAAAACAAAACATCGACTGACATACATTTATCTATGCTTAGCTTGATTGATAGATATTATCATAAGACTAATCATTTGGAGAAAATTACCCAAGGTTAACAATCATAAAAATATTGATTATATAAATGAAAATTGGACAATTAAAATATTGCATCATGACTGGCAAGCTGAAGGTTCCCAGTAAAATGAGAGAGACAACAAAAAAAGATCAGTGGTTGGCCTAAAGGACATTTTAGAATATAGGCCATCTCCTCTGCTGACGGGAAGCTCAGATTGCAGGAGCTGCTAGAGTGAGCTGTCTACATTAGGTTCTTGTAAGTAGCCTGAAACCAGGCAGAAATAAAAATCTGAGCCACACTTTTGGGGCTTAGAAAACAAGTAACAATCATGAAATACCCTTGAGAAGTGGCTATGGAGAGGGAGGGACTTAGATGTTGGCAAGCTGAGAATTCAAAGCAAAAATAGATGCTCAAGCAATGAAGGATCAGGGAGCCAGTCACATTGCACAGGCTGGATAAAGCAATTCCCAGTACCTAAGGATCACTATAGACACAGCATCAACTTAGAAGCTATTAAGAGTCCTCAACATTTAGGAAATATCTGCTGACTATATAAATATAATACAAATTTTTTTTCAGTAAATTTCCTGCAATGTAATCAAAAGAAAAGTTTTCTTTTGGTACTGGGCTTTGAACTCAGGGTATTCTGGGTGTTCTATGACTAAAGAATACCACTAGCCTACTGATTCCTTCAGTATTAATGTGTGTCTATGTGTTATGTGTGCATGCACACGCACACACACAGACACCTGTGCATGCACACCAATCCTAGAGCTTGAACCCAGGGTTTAGGCATTTTCCCTTAGCTTTTCCTTTCAAGGCTAGTGCTCTATCATTTGAACCACAGCTCCATTTCTGGCTTTTTGGTAGTTAATTGGCAATAAAAGTCTCACAGACTTTCTTGCCCAGGATGACTTTGAACCATAATCCTCAGATCTCAGTCTCAAGATTACAGGTGTGAACCACTGGAACCTAACTAATATTGCCTTTTAGGTATTGTGTTTGAAATGACTGCATACAATTCCCTATCGAGACTGTAATGATGACTTTTAATCCTTCCTTGTTACCACTGGTGAAAATTTTGGTTGTCACAAGTACACGATGAAAAGATTTTTTTTGTATGTGTTGGTCATGGGGCTTGATCTCTGGGCCTGGTTGCTGTCTCTGAGCTCTTTTGCTTAACGCAAGTGCTCTACCACTTGAGCAAAGTGCCACTTCCGGTTTTCTGGTGGTTAATTGGAGATAAGAGTCTCATGGACTTTCCTGCCTGGGCTGGCTTTGAACTGTGATCCTCAGATCTCAGCCTCCTGAGTAGCTAGGATTACAGGTGTGAGCCACTGGCGCCCAGCTGAACACATTTTTTTTAATGTTTACTAATCATTTCAAAATTTACCACGGTATAAATTGTATTTATATGTTTATATGTTTCTTTCTTTGTTTTTTTGTAGTGGTGGGGATAGAACTCAGGCCTTGCACATGCTAAGCTAATGCTCTATCACTACGCCACCTCCTTACCATGAAATTATGGTTAAACACACTGGCTGAGGAATGAGTGTCGGTGGTATAGTATTTACATAAATGTGCTCAAAGAACTGGATTTGAGTCGCAGCATCCTCACTACACATACTAACAATAAATAAATAATTACTAATTTCTCATTTTCTTTCATTGATAGCTACTATGAAGAAATACCTGGCAATGATATAAATCGATACCGAATCCAACTGAACTTTCACAGCAAGCACAGTAATCCAACATATGGATTTGAGATTGGTATCCAGTTTCTCTCCTCACTTCCCCCTCTACCCTGAAATGGGTATTCTGCTAGTTGATCACTTGGTTGCATATACTCAGCATGAACAGTAAGGCAGTGGGGGCCAGGAATGTCCTCAGTATGGCTGACTGTGGAGAATAGAAGGCAAAATTTCAGATTGTGTTCCACACGATCTGTCCTCTAAATAAAGCTCAACAAGCAGCTGGTAGTAACTGGTATGTAGATCCTGGCTCCCTTAAACCCTGTGTGTCCCAAACTGTAAGAGGATCAGTACATCTTGCTCCCATTATAATCCATTGGCAACACTCCAAGGACAAAGCCCATGGTTTAGGAAGCTCT
The DNA here is from genome assembly GCF_000151885.1 of Dipodomys ordii. Lineage (NCBI taxonomy): Eukaryota > Metazoa > Chordata > Mammalia > Rodentia > Heteromyidae > Dipodomys > Dipodomys ordii. The sequence continues at coordinate 10,725,631 of NW_012267254.1, forward strand.
GCTTTATCTATTAAATCTATAAAAAACTATAGAAGAGCATGGGCAAGCATCATATTCTTGGCCTTCATAAGAGGGACATCATATCCATTTGCACTTATACATTCTTTCAACCTGCCCACAGCGTCTCCACCAGAGTGTTCTGGTTTCTCTTTCATTCAGATGGAAATTTGGCAGTCTTTCATGCTACAGCTTGTGGTTATGTGGCCTTGCCATTCCTTCCAAGGCTGCCCCTGACACCTCAAGGGGTTTGTGCCCTGCCAGTGTAAGCCTCACTCAGTGGCGTCAGGGATGGGTCTGACCTGCTCAGTTCCTAGCAATGCTGTGTTGTGGCAACAGTGGGAACAGCTGAGGAAATATAATTCCTCTGTTCACAGAACAAGCTTTCAGTGTTCTCTCCTCTCAAGGCAACACGAACCAGTACAGACCCTTTCAAATGAGTATACATTCCTGCTATTCATAGAACACTTGTGAGATGGAACATGGTGAGAAAGGAAGAAGCATATTCTAATTATAGCTAAAATGAGGGGCTAGTACCTATAAGTTTACTTCAAGATTCACAATTAATATATGGATATATACATTATATAATATATAAAATATACTATGCAAAAATATATCAAATGCAGTTTATATAATATATAATTATATATTATGTAATATGTAACATATGATTATATTTATATTAATATATAAATATATCATATCTGTTCTTTCCCAAAACATAGCAGCCTGAAGTTTTCATTAGGTTCTAGCACATATCTAAGTTAGATATGATGACATGTTAAAGTAGTAAACCAAAATGGGACATCGTTTCTATGTTTTATTGTAAACCTCAATTTCCTCAGGAAGCGCTCAACTAATCTCTGGAAACATTCTTTAGCCTGCTTGCCCTTGGCAAGGTAGAAGAAAACTAAGTTTTTCTCATGCTTGTTTTTCTCATATTTGTTTGTTCCAATTTATAGATTTAACCTGACAGTTGTCCGTGAACTTACTGAAGTGTTCCTCTTGCTGGGCCTTCAGTCTTCCTGAGGAACATGAAAATAAAACCAGCCAAGTACAAAGGAATGTTGAGATCAGGGTCAAGGCCATGGGTGTTGCCTTCTTTCCTTCTCCCTGGAATTAGAAATATCATTTAGGTCATGAAACTGCTGCCTGAGTTAAGAGCCAAGACACTGTCTAACCTCAGCTGTTGTGTCATTTCAGCTGTTCTGTCTTGCTGTTTGTTTCTTGTTAACTCTCTTGCTTTCTCCTCTGTGGTTTCCTAAGTACTTTAATTTTTTCCCACCATAGTTATTACAATCCTGATTACCACTGTCTTTTTCCCACTATACTGAAAGCTTCAGGAAGGCAGAGCCTGTATGCTTTAATCTCCACTGCATCCCTAACTCACCAAGGGTCTTCCTGGCATATCCAGTAGTCAATAAATATTTGTTGAATGAATGAACCAAATTCTATTAAGCTTAGTGACATGAACAACTTTTTTTCCTTTCTCTAAGCCTCATTTTCCCTATCCATGAAATGATGGTTATTATACACTATTAATGTATTATATTATATTATATATTATTATACAACACTATATTATATTAACATATTAATATATTATAAAACATCATTTTCTCTTAAAGAGATTTAATTAACACATGATTGTATACACATGAGGAAAGTAATATTTGAGTACATGTGTATATGGAATAATGGTAAATCATTAGAGTATTTATCATATCTACTGTCTCAAATATTTATCATTTCTTTGTGCAAAAACAATTTTAAGTGACCCAGACACTGTTTACCTAGTTCCTACAATTACATAATATTACATCTCTGCCATGAATCCTTTATTATATATGGCTTTGCTTTTTTTTTTTTTTTTAGCAGTTGCAGGGTGTTGAACTCAAGGCCTAACACTGTCTCTAAGCTGTTTTTTTTTTTTTTGGTCAAGGGTAGAGCTCTACCACTTTGGGCCACAGCTGTCTCTACTCCTACATTTTTGGTGGTTGATTGGAGATAAAAAGTCTCCCAGACTTTCCTGCCTGGCCTGGGCCTGAACCGAGATCCTCATCTCAGCCTCCTGAGTAACTAGGATTATAAGCCTGAGCCACCAGCACCCAGCTTGGCTTTGCTTTCTAATCTTGTACAAATCTGTACTATTCTTGCTAAAAGCCATTTCCAGAGTATTTCTTAGTCTCCTTAACTTCATCTTCAGTTTGTACCAAACTAAAGGACCTACCCTAACCAAAGGCCATAAGAAAGTCAGTACTTTCAGAATCTCCTCTGGTCACCCTTGCTGCTGGGCCACTCCTGAACTCAGTGTCTAGTTCTGACAAGTAGGTCACTGTATTCTTGAGATCCAGGACCCCTTTAATCACCTGTTCTGAACACTGGGGTTTGGATGATGGACATTTGTGCTCTCACTGTATATTCACTTGAGCCCACACAGGAGGAACTAGGAGGAAAGAAAACAAGGAAGCAGAATCCATAAATCATCTCTTCAAACCATTGGATTCTACAATTACTATCTTTTAATAGTTGTCCATCTTTGTGTTTAAGAAGGTGAAGAGTAATAACTAATAATCCCATAAAACTGTAAGAAATCCAGAGGGAGCAGAAGCTAGACGAATAAAATGGAGCTGTTCACCACATGCCTACAAGGTTAGTTTATCACTAGTCATATCAGAACAACCCATAAGCTTACCTTATATCAATTATTTCTATAATGTCACAAGAGTCCTAGATAATTCCCTAGGAAGGCCTTTCCTGGTGTTGTCTATGGACTATGTGTTTCTGTGTTACCATAGTATGAATTATCCTTCCAATTGGAACAATTTAAATTGGAAAATTTTTAATTTTAATTGGAAAAATTTAAAATAAGCTTTAGACTCTTTAAACTCTTCCTTCTCCTCCACCTTGGAGCCATCTTTTTTCTAAACTAAACAACATTTTCTTGTTCCTTCAGCTATACCTGTGCTCAATGTTCTGTGACTTGAGTCACCTTTTAGAGGGGAAGAAGCATATCATAAGGCATAGCACAGAGTGGATGTTTAAAAAATTGATCCATTCACATGGGTTCTATACAAATTGCCATCCATGTTAGCTTCTTGTCAAAATAATGCTAGCAATGGTGCATATAGGTTGGTGCAGATGAAACAGAGCTGATTACTTTTTGCCTGAGATGGTGTGATTATCCAGATACAGTCTAGCAAAGTCAGAGCAAATTTAGTAACAGGGTAGCAACAGCTTCATGATGATCACTGGGCTCACTTCTACCTAGAGCTTCATCAACCCTCCTTCCCCACCCCCAATATTCCAGAAAGCTATTTAAATGGAAGGTTTCTTGAAGTTGCCTCAGAGGGATGCACTAGCAGCAAATCAGTGAAAAGAGAAAGAAACATCATAGCTGCCACCAGCATATCTGCATTCATATACTGATCAGGGCTGTTAGTTCCACTTCCACAGGACTCAGAAAAACTAAGCAAAATCAAGAAAATTAAAATGCATAATTCCACTCTCTAGAGGAGCCACTATTAATGCTTTGGTTACAACCCAAGTTATATTCATTCAAATTGAAATCCTGATTAATTCCATTCGCTCTTGTTTTAGGCAAGTCTAAATTTTTTGACTTGCCTGCTTATCTGAAAAACTGAGATAATAATGCCATTCTAGCAAGGTTATTGTAAAGATATATTGAGATAACCTATACCAAGCATGTAACTCATACTTACTCTCAAACATATAACTATTAGTATCTTATCAGGTTATTCCACTTCCAAGTACCAGTCCTAATCTTTCTTATAACCTTGCTTGGGTTACTTTAATTCTTTATTAAAATGAATGGGAATATAAGGCTGGTTACTTGTTGATGGTTATAGAGAATGTGTATTCATTGCACTATTTTCTTATATGTGTATATGTGTATCTTTCAGAGGAAATGACTTTAAAAGAGAAAGAAAGAAGAAAGGAAAGTAGGTGGGAAAGGAAGAAAGGAAGGAAGGAGGGAGGGAAGGAGGGACGGAAGGAAGGAAAAAAGAAAGTGAGGGAGAGAGGGAGGGAAGGAAGGAAGTTATACTCAATTCAGGTATCATCCAATGTTTTATTATAAACTTGTTTTCTGCATTGTAGGACCTTGCAAGTCAGTTACTAAGGGTATTTTGAGATACAGCTATAGTAAATGGCATGCACCATTACTCAGTTTGTAGGTAATGAGGCGAATCAATGACTTTGCCCTTCCAGAACTAAGTCTATGGCACATGGTGGCAGAAGTAGAGAAATCTGCACAGAGAAGCTAGTGTGGTAGTGACCTGACAACATTGTTGGTTTTGTTTGTGGTTTGTTTGCAGCACTGAGCTACATTTGCATCCCCATTGAATTTCTTGCTATGGAGATGCTCTAATTCTCCATAGTTATTGATCTTCTGCCTCTCTATTATGAGTTGGATATGAGGTTTCCCCAAAAACCAAAATCCTATTCACTGAAAGCTTGGTCCTTAGAAGATGGATCTAGACATTGGGAGGTGATTGGATCCTGAGAGCTCTGACCTTATTAATGGATTAAGTGCTGTACTGCTGGATTCAAAATCTGATGGCATTGTTGAGACAGGGTAGAAAGTAAAAGATGAAACCAAGTTGGAGAAAGTAGATCACTGGGGAAATTTCCTGGAAAGAAATGTTCCTCTTTCTCCTTCTCTTCCTCTCTCTCCTGTCCACCATGATGGGAACTGCTATGCCCCGCTACATGCTCCCTTCCATGATGTTCAGCCTCACCTCAGGTTCATAGCAATGCAACCCATGACCATCATCTGAAGCCTCTGAAACTGTGTGCCAAAGTAAACTTTCCTAAACACACATGTATAAATCATTTCTCAGTTATTTATCATAGTAACAAAAGGTTAGCTACCACATTCCCTTTCATTCATTCACTTTTTGCCATGAGAGCTTATTGTTACTCTTTCAATAATTTTGTAAATCAGATGATGTCATAGTTTGGATTTAGAATGCCCCCTTACCCACCAAGGATCAATGTGTTAAAAGCTTGTGGCCAAAATGGTGCTCCTGGGAGGTGGTGGAATCCTTAAGAGATAGGTTCCAGTAGGGGGTTTTCTAGTCATTGGGGCTGTGCCTTTGCAGTGAGTCTTGGGACCTTGATCCTTTTCTTATCTCTTTGTTTCCTAGAGACTATGAAGTAAATTGGACCACTGGAGTGAAATTTTGAACTCATGAACCAAAATGAACTTTTCTTCATTTTAAGTTGATTATTTTATGCCTTTTGTCACAGTGATATAGACATCTGACTAACACGGTCCCACTAGGGGCTTTCAGCCAGCCATGATTCAAGTATTTATATAATAGAAATAAACAAATTTTACTTTAAAAAAGTGACAAAACTGACTGCATATTCCTAATAACTAGGGAGATGTTAAATTATGAAGTGCATTTTCAAAACAGAAATATGCCTGAAAATTACTGGTGATACTTCCTTTTTTAAATAAGTTTTTTATTGTGAAAATATTGTACAGAGGGGTTACAATCACATGAGCAAGGTAATGAGTACATTTCTTATCAAGCATTGTTGACTCCCCCTTTGTTTACCCCCTATCATCCCTTCCTTCCCATTTCACAACTACATCCCCCTACTCTAAATTTTAAAGTTTTTCGACATATCGTCTTGTACATCTCATTGTTTCAATGGGTCAAACAGAAGTTGTTTGAGTTGATGATTAAACTATCATTGAAAGTTGAACATTGGTGTCTCATGCCTGTAACCCTAGCAATTCAATAGGTTGAGATCTGAGAATGGAGGTCAGAAGCCAGCATGGGCAGAAAAAAATCTCTGAGACTCTTTATATCCAACTAACTAGCAAAAAGCCAGAAGTCGAATTGTGGCTCAAGTTGTGGAGCACCATCCTTGAATGAAATACCCACGTGAGCCTGGAGGTCAAGCCCCAGTAACAGAACAATGAAAGAATGAATGGATAAATGTGTAAATAAATGTCATTAAATACTTAAAAAAGAAATAAACAGTATAAATCAGATATATTTTGTTCTGAAGAGCTGGAAAATAAACATCCACCCATTACCAGAGAAAAAACACCCTGATAAATTGCCTTTTAATTTCAATTACCCTGAGCTGGATTTCTATTAGCCCTTTCCTAGCTTTGCCATGTAAAACAGTAATGAGCACATCTTACCGAGAAAGACAGCTTGTTACTACTGCTTCATCTAAGAATTAACTATGGCATGGTACTCTTTTTAAGACAATGTCTCCATAGATACTGAGAAAATATTTTATTTCCTTTTCTAATTGTCAGATAACTTATTGGGTAATTCTAAGTGGCAGGTACTAGCAATGGGAAGTCTCAAAGAAGAGAAAAGCTACCATAGTTTCCTCCTGAATACTTGTACCTGATATGTCAGAATCTCATTACAATCCTCTGGCCTTTTTTCTTTATATTTCACTGAGATGGTGGACTGGATGAGCAACAACTGACCCCTTAAACAGTTTTAGATACAGTAATTATTCCCATTGGCATCTCAAGTTGTCCCTCTGGTTTTAGAATCCAGTTTTCCTATGATACTAAGGAAACCTACACTATACTTTTAACTCTGTTCACGATATCAGCTTGGACAAATCCTATCTCTTAAAGTTCTGATCCACAAATTTGCTCAGGTTCTGGTATCCTCTACATATGCTATCATTTTGTTGTTTAAAAACCTTTCTTGATGGGGCTGGGAAGGTGGCTCAGTGGTAGAGCACTTGCCTTGCATGCATGAGGCTCTGAGTTCGATTCCTCAGCACTACATAAGCAGAAAAAGCCAGAACTGGTGCTATGGCTTAAGTGGTAGAGCACTAGCCTTGAACTGAAGAGCTCAGGGACAGCGTCCAGGCCTAGAGTTCAGGCCCACAACTGACAAAAAAATAAAATAAATAAAACCTTTCTTGAGCATATTGGTTAAATTAGGCAAGTTTTTTAGCCAAATGAATTCACTGTTTCAAAAGTTGAAATGACACAGTAAAATGAGATAATCATCATTCCTTTCCAATTTCTATTTCTCTTCCTAGAGATATCTTATTACTTTCTATACTTCCTTTCAGTTCTTTAAAAATGCACTGACAGCTGGGCACCTGTGGCTCATGCCTATAATCCTAGCTACTCAGGAGGCTGAGATCTGAGAATCGCAGTTCAAAGAAGCCTGGGCAGGGAAGTCCACGAGGCTCTTATCTCCAATGAACCACCAAAAAGCCAGAAGTGGCACTGTGGCTCTAAGTAGTAGAGCACTAGCCTTGAGCTGAAATGCTCAGGGACAGAGCCCAGGTCCAGAGTTCAAGCCTTATAACTGACAAAAAATGCACTGACAGGAGAGGTGCCAGTGGATCATGCCCATAACCCTAGCTTCTGAGAGGGTGAGATATGAGGACTGTGATTCATAGCCAACCCAGGTACAAAAGCCTATGAGAGACTTATCTCCATTTAAGCACCAAAAAAGCCAGAAGTGGAGCTGTATCTCAAGTGGTAGAGAGCTAGCCTTGAACAAAAAAACCTCAGGGATAGCACCCAGGCCTGAGAACGATCACACAAAAAAATACGTTGACATGTATGTAAGTACATACATATACACAGTGCAAACGCTGTTATAAATGTATTATATTGATGAATCTGGGCTTGTGATTTTTTAGAGATGTTATAATCTGTGCATACTTCTTAATTTATAAAATTTTCATTAACAATCATAAAAAGTGACGGGCATCATTCTAATATCTTTATATGTACATATAATGTACTTTATCTTCACTCCTATTATTTTTATCCATTCTTATGCAATACCTCATTTTCTTAATTTTTATTTTTGTCAAGTCGTGGGGCTTGAACTTTGGGCCTGGGCACTGTCCCTCACCTCTTCAGCTCAAGGCTAGTGCTCTACCACTTCAGCCACAGCGCCACTTCTGGTTTTCTGGTGGTTTATTGGAGATGAGTCTCATGGACTTTCCTGCCCAGCTGGCTTTGAACCACGATCCCCAGATCTTAGCCTCCTGAGTAGCTAGGATTACAGGTGTGAGCTACCAGCACCCGGCTCATTTTCTTAATTTTCTTTAAATGAATTTTGTTATTACTTTCTCACCCATGCATATGATGTATTTCTATCACCTCCCACTCAAATAGTCCTCCTTTCATGTTTTCTTTTAATCTAGATTATAAACATGAGGAGAAATATATAGAATTTATCTTTCTGAGTCTGGTTTATGTCACTTAACATAATGATCAACATTTCCATCCATTTTCCCATAAAAGGTGCAATGTGTGTGCCAGTACTGCTTGAATTCAGGGATGCCTGCTCTTTTCTGTCTTTTTCACTCAAGGCTGTGCTCTACCACAGAAGCCAGCTTTACTTCTGGCTTTTTACTGGTTAATTGGATATAAAAGTCTCATGGACTTTTCTGCTTGGGCTGGCATTGAACCGTGATCCTCAGATCTCAACCTTCTTTTTTTTAAACTTAATTTTATTTTAAAGGTGATGTACAGAGGGGTTACAGTTGCATAAGTAAGGTAATGAGTACATTTCTTTTCAAACAGTTACCCCTTCCCTTAGCCGCCTTTGTAGGAGTATAGGCAAGCCACCAGTGCCTGGTAAGTTTGTTCTTCTTTATGGTTGAATAATAATGTGTACCATATTTTCTTTACACATTGTTCTGTTGATGAACACCTAGCCTGAATTCATAGCTTAGCTATTGTGAATGGTACTACAGTGAACATAGGTGTGCAGGTGTCTTTATTGTGTGCTTGTTCTTGCTCCTATTTCTTCAGGTAAATATTCAAGATGATATAACAGGTTCACTTGATAGTTCTCTCTTTAGTTATTGAGGAACCTCCATAATAATTTCCATAGTGTCTACATTAACATATTTCTACCAAGAATATATAAGGATTCTTTATGTTTTATACACATCAGTATTTGTTGTTGTTGTTTTCTTAATGATATCCGAAAAATTAGGGTGCAATGGAATCTTAATGTCATTTTGGTTTGCCTTTTCTTTATCATGAAAGATATCATGAAAGATATTCCCTATGTATTGACTTGCTATTTGTATTTCTTTATTTTTAAGAATTGTCTCCCAACATAGAAAACCCAGTACCTAGAGGATTCACTTCTGGATTCTATCAGATTTTCAAATCAGAACAAATATCAATACCTCTCAAACTTTTCTATAAAACATAAAGGGTGGGCTGGGGAGGTGGCTCAGTGGTAGAGCGCTTGCCTTGCATGCCTGAGGCCCTGGGTTCGATTCCTCAGCACCACATAAGCAAAAAGAAAAA
>NW_012267254.1:10739137-10754678 GCF_000151885.1 Dipodomys ordii
AGGCCCAGAGTTCAGGCCCCACGACTGGACCCCCCCCCCAAAAAAAATTCTTAAGCCAGTCTGTGGTGGCTCACATCTGTAATTCTAGCTACTCAGGAGGCTGAGAGCTGAGGATTATCGTTCCTAGGCAGGTAAGTCCTTATCTCCAATTAACTACCAGAAAACCCAGAAGTGGAGCTGTGGGTCAAAGTGGTAGAGCGCTAGCCTTGAGCAAAAGAGCTCAGGGACAGTGCCAAGGTCCTGAGTTCAAGCCCCATAACCAACAACAACAAAAATTCTTAAGCTGGACACCAGTAGCTCACGACTGTAATCCTAGCTACTCAGGAGGCTGAGATCTGAGGATCGTGGTTCCAAGCCAGCCCATGCAGGAAAGTCCATGAGACTCTTATCTCCAATAAACCACCAGAAAACTGGAAGTGGCACTGTGACTCAAGTGGTAGAGCACTTGCCTTGAGCTGAAGAGCTGAGAGACAGCACCTAGGCCCAGAGTTCAAGCCCCATGACCGACCAAAACCAATAAAGTCTTATTGTAGAGGACATACGGTTGGTGTGGCTGGGTTTTGATGGAGCTGGGAGAGAACGTGCCTCCCCAAAATCCATGGTTCTTCAAACTGAGAAGAATTTTCCCTCCCTCCATTGGCATCAAAGCAGAACATAAAATCACAAAAGAAAACAAGGTAGCTGCTCACCTGCTGTCAGCCAAGTCAAAGGAAGGTTAACTACCCCACCAGCCTAGACACAGGACCAGGAGAACCTGTTACAACAGTTCTACTAAATCCTTTTTGTCTCAATTCTTGCCTTCCCCCAACTTGCCTTTTACGTTGTCTTTTCTTCTCTAAAAGAGCACAGTTCTTTGTGGAAGAAACAACAAAATGGAACTCAAAACCTATTTGAGAACTACTCATTCCTGGGCATGTCCCATATTTATGTGAAACATACATGCCAGCAACTTTTTTAAAGTGAAAACATACAAATGGGGTTAAGCCAAAGATAATCTGTTGGAGAAAGTACTTGTAAACCACACATCTGGTAAAGGGTAAACATATTGACAGTTCATAAACTAGCAGAAAAGCAATGTGACTGAAAAAATGTGCAAAGGACCTGAATAGAAATTTTGCAAATGACAAATAAATGGCCAACAAGTATTATGAAACAGTGCTCAACATCATGAATTGTCAAGAAAATGCAAACCAAAGCCACAAGATATCACCCACAACTGTTAGGGTGGCTATTATTAAAATGACAAATTCATTGCCTGGTGACAAGTTAGAGATAAGGAGTCCTTGCAGTGTTTGGGACAACTACCATGTTACAACCAGCTTGGAAATACAAGGAGGTTCCTCAAAAAATTAAACTATCTTAAGATCCTGCCATACCACACTTGACATATATCCAATGGAGATCTAAATCAATATATAAGGAGGAAATCAATATACAAGGAGGATAACTGAAGGCCCGTGTTTACTGCGGCTCTTTTCACAATAGCCAAATTGAAATCAGCCAAGGTGTACAACAACCAAGGAACGGCATGTATGTGTGTGTGTATACTTATACTATGTATGCATATACATGTGTGCACACACACCATGCATATTACTCATCCATAGACAAAAATGAAATTGCCACTTGCAGGAAACAAAACTGAATATCATAATGTTGAACAAGATAAGCTAAATTCAAAAAGGCAACTATGACATATTTTCAGTCATTTGCAGTGTTAGTCCCAAAGTGATTATGGTGGTTTTGATGATTTGGGGACATGGGTGTAAAAATTAGACTATCTAGAAGCTGATCAGTAGGAAGGCAAAGAGGAAAAGCAGGAGCTAGTGAACCAGATCAAAGGACATTATAGATGTCTATACACACATATGTATGTTTATATACATGCACACACACACACACACACATATACACACAGCATAATTAAACCCCATCAAATGCTGTTTGAAAAGGGAAAGGGAAGCAATGGGAATATAGTAAAGGCAATAAACGTCAATTTGTTCTAAGTGTATTGTATGAATGTATGGAAATATAACAACGAAATTCCCACATATTAAAATATCATAAAAATAGAATCACTATTATGACTCAGCAATCCCATTCCTGGGTATATATCCAAAGGAAATCATTATTAGATATTAAAAAGGTATATTTTCTCTTGTGTTCACTGTAACATTATTCATAATAGCCAAAACATGGAATCAACTGGTATCCATCAAGAAATAAAGAGATGAAGACAAAACTGACATATATAACCAATGGATTATTATTTACCATTAGAGAATAAAATTTCTGCTATTTGAAGCAGAAAGAACCAGGACATGTTGCTTACTAAAATTAGCCAATTGTAGAGAGAAAATATCACAATTTCACTTACTTGTAGAATTTTTAAAAATCAAACTCAGAGAAGCCAAGTAGAGTGGCAATCTCCTGAGGCTCAAGGTATCAGGGGTTTGGGGGAAGTGACTACAAAATATAAAATTTCAATTAGAGTAAGTGTTAAGAGATACATTACACAACATGGTAATAAATCTAATAACAATGTATTACTGAAAACTAGATTGTTTTTTTTACCACAAAATACATATGCAAGGTAAAACATGCTGAGTTTAATTTAGCCATTCTACAATGTATGTTTCAAAACACCATTTGCACATGATATATGCAATTTTGTCAGCAAATACTTTAAATTTATAGTAGCTAATCCAGCCTTCATTTTGTTTAAATTATCAATCCCAAGTTAAACATCAATTTAAGAATCTCCTTTCAGAAATTTACAGCATTTGTGGAGATGGTATCATCTTTTTAGCATTATTTGTAAAATTTCATTGGATTTCATTACATGTGTGGAATGAACTTTTACTATATGTACCCCCTATTGTTCTATGTCCTCTTTTTCCCTTCCTTTTTTATTTTTATTTTTGAGGGAGTGCCAGTCTTGGGGTTGGAACTCAGAACCTTGGCGCTATTCCTGAGCTTTTTGCTCAAAGCTAGCAATCTACCACTTGAGCCACAGCTCCACTTCTGCCTTTTATATTTTCGGTCGGTCATGGGGCCAGAACTCTGGGTACTGTCCCTCAGCTCTTCAGCTCAAGGTGAGTGATCTACCACTTGAGCCACAGTGCCACTTCCAGCTTTTTCTGCTTATGTGGTGCTGAGGAATTGAACCCTGGGCCTTATGCATGCAATGCAAGCACTCTACCACTGAGCCACCTTCCCAGCCCCCACTCCTGCCTTTATGTTTAATTGGAGATAAGTCTAATGGACTTTACTGCCTGGGCTGGATTTAAAACTGCAATCCTCAGATCTCAGCCTCCTGAGTAGCCAGGATTACAGGCTTAAGTAACAAGCACCCGATCCTTCCTTCTTTAAAAGAATCTAGTTTATTTTGCTGAACTTGGTCTTCTCTAGTCCATTCATTTTCCTGTGAGTAGCATAGTTTCATTCTTTCTGGCATTCTAAGCACCCCCTCAAAGAAATGAACGATGTTAAGGAAATGACAATTGTCTTGATTACCACAAATATATATTGTTAACACTATATAAACACAAATAATTATATCCTCAAATACTTTTAAGAATAAAATACCCACAAGATACTGAGGGAACCAATTGTACTGACTCATTTTGAAAATTTATATCTATTCTTTTATTCTTGCCCCACCCAAGCCTAAGCTTACATTCCAGATGATCATTTATATTGTTGCCTTTGCCTGAAACTCTCAACCTTGGTCATCCCCATTCCCATTTCACATGGCCCATGATGCAGTTTTTAAGATGCAATCTAAGTGGCGGATTTATTCTATTCCTAAGAGCCAAATCACTAAATTGATAAACTGTAATATATCTTTAAACAAAATACTACTAGGGATAAAAAGAAGTAACTGTTTATATACACAATGTAGATAAATCTCAGAAACATTCTGCTATCAACATGATTTTATACACAAAAATAAATACAGCATGATTCCACTTATACAAGGTTCTAGAACAGCCAAGTTTATGATGAAAAGAAACAATAGCTTTTGCCTATTCAGGAAGGATGGAAGCAGCACAAATAGGTTAGAGAACATAAACTTTCTGCATTGATGAGTGTTCAATGTCTTTGAGAAGGACTGGGCTAAATAGCTTCAATTATTTGTCAAACTAACAAATTTATAGTTTATATAATTACTGTACAAGATTATACGAAAAGAAAAAAAACTGTTAATCACTAAACTCTTAGGTACAAAGTAATATAAAGTATTTGTTTTTACTGTAAAACTCCTTCACCTTGTACACATGGATTTTTTTCATAAGAAAATGTTGGGAAAAATTCCATTTTTTTTATCATCACTGTGCTGTTTAATAGTCCACTCCACTTGCTCCAAAGACAGCCTGCTTGCTCTCACCAACAATGGCTTAGGGGGAAAAGATGATTGACAACAGAAAAATTCAATTTTGTCAGTTTTACACAACTTCAAGACTTTCTGAATATATTCACTGTTAGTGCTCCTGCTCTGTGCTCAACACATAATTCAGATTTTTAGGGTTGTAGCTAATTATCTCAATCACTGAAAACTATAAGCAACTTAAAAATAAAGTCCATTTTCATGGCCTTTGGGTGTTCAGAAGCTAGTAAAAGATCAAGCACACAAAGAATCATAAAGGAGTGTTGGGCAGGGCACAGTGACACACTATAATCTCAGTTATGAGGGTCTCAAAGATAGAAAGATCATAGACCAGCCTAGGCAAAACAAAACCAAAAAAAAATCAACAACAAAAACACATTAACAAAACCCAATCTCAGAAACACAGCGGCCATTGTGACACATACCTGTGTTCCTAGCTACGTGTGACAGTGAGGTTAACAGTCTAAGGTTTGCCTAGGAACAGAAATGAGAGACCCTACCTTAAAAGTAAACAATGTAAATAGAGATGAGTGGTAGAGCCTTTGTCTAGTAAGCAGGTGGCTCTGGATTCAAACCCCTATTATCACCACCCATTTAAAAAACATTGACTTTAATTTAGTGAACTTTGTCACCTAGTTTTCTCATAATCTAAGGCTGTGTGCTTATCTGGTTCCATTTAAACTGGTACCCATTCACGTGAACCCTCAAGTTCCTTTTGTGGCATAATACAAATATGTCTCTCTTATATTATCCTACTTCTCGGATCCAAAGCTTTTAAAACCATTAACTACTGGAAGTCTCAGAACACAGACTTAATTTATACTCTCTTCAGAGAAGCCAGCTGGGTAACATATTAAGAACAATGTTTATTCACACCACTCAATTCAGTAGCCAGCTGGATTCCTTAAAGATGCACCATGGCACAATGAATAATATGCCATTTTATCTTTATGCAATTATGCATGTTATATCCTTATTATCAAGTAGCTTCAATGGCTTGTGGGATTACTCATAGAGATTTAAATCTCATTTAAAAATACATATGATTTACTAAAATATGAAATGGTGATGTTTTCTATAAACATTTCCACTCAAAAAACATTCAAATATGTGATATAATTTGTAAGTAATTTAGAGCCATCCTCCCCCTTTGATTACAAGAGATAAAACATACAACATACTGTAGGTTTATTTTTATTCAAAAAGTTACTGTCTCAAGACATAAATACAAATCAGAAAACAGTACAATTAGGACAATAGAATGTGGAGGACAACAGGTTAGAGTAATATATAAAACATTTTTAGCTGGTTGAAAACAAAGCTGTAAGAACTGCTTTCACAAAGAAGTACTCCTTTCAAGAGTGAGAAAAAAAATCAACTTAGGTTTGAAATCATATATACAGTCCTCTCAGCAGTTCTAGTAAATGCAGTGGTGTGTCAAACAACATATGCAATACTTTTGCACATAACAATATTTGTTGATGGAAAATCTGTTAGACAAGTCTGGTTTCATTTGTTATTAACCAGGATTTAATATAATAATTGTATTTTATCCTGATCTTTTAGCTAATCTATGGTTTTTGGCTACCACAGCCCAATGCTTGTTGATTTTCTGATTCTAAAATCTGGAAGCCTTTTGGTTTCACTCATCTGAATATATTGTTATATTGCAAGCATATTAAGGCATGGAATGATTAAAATAATATACCTCAAGAACTGAGAGACGACTGACAAAAGATACACATGTAATATAAGTTAATATTTTGTTTTAAACGATGTCTAGCTGCCTAAGCCTCGCAAAATGAGTTTGATGTCAAAATGGCAAGTAGCCACTTTCTGTTTTAAACTAATTCAATTTGTGAAAGGACATAATGAAGTTTAAAGCTTAGCTTTCAAAGAATATTATGGGTTATGAATTCTATTATCCCATCTAATTTACATACAGAGGAAATGTACTGTAACCTGTTAGAAGTATCTTTAACCTGAAGACTGCTTGCAAAGACAGATAGATAAAACAATATAAAATACAAATTTAAAAATCATTTTAAAGCATGAACATTCATGCTTTTCTATTTTTAAACATTGTTAAACTTTCAATATATTTCTGAAACCTCATAATTTTAAGTTGGAATTTAAAAGTAAGAAAAAACTAAACAAACTGCGCAATTATAAAATCAGCACCAATTTATATATATATATAATTTTATTTAAAATTTAGATCCCTATTCCCACACTCTAATAAGCTGTATAATTTTTGTTTAGAATTTTTCTGCAAACATACTACAATAAGCTTCTTTTATTTGGAGACAAAATACAGTGGCACTACTTGAAGGAATATCACAACATTACATTTTTATCTTAAAGGACAAGCAAACTTTCAGGGTTGATAATGGGATAAGCATATGTTTGAGACTGGTTACCTTCTGGCAGTTCACTGCATCTGGATATTTCTGAAAAGTATAGAGAAGCTCTTGGATTTTAAAAATATCTTAAAATACATTTTAGATGAAAAAATTGTAAAAGTTCTGCTTATAAGTTTAACTTTTCTCCACAATTACAATATTTAAAACAAAGTTTTGATTGGTGTTTTAAGCATTTAAATTTAGAATGCTAAAAACAATTCTATCCTACAATTTCAGTGTCAGGGAATAAACCATCCTTAACTTCTGATTCTTGGATGTAAACAGAAATCCAGCAGAGGACATCATTACGTAATACAACCAGTAAATAAATGAGAGATTTCTTATCTGTACCAAATGCCTCTTCAGATTGTTATGTTTTGTAAAAAAGCATGAAATAAATTGATTTCAAAGCCAACTAACAGCGCATAAATAAAATATTTACTTTCTAAGAAAAACTGTAGCTTATCATCAAATTGTTTACTTGTCCTTTACTTTTTCAGGCAAACAAAACTGCCTCTCAATTAATCTGATCTTGGTAAGCATAAGCATTTCATATTCTCCTTAGAGAAAAATCTGTACAGGATTTCATTGTATTTCACACTTTACTTTAAAATTTCTTCTTCCACTTAGAAAATGACTTCACCACAGATTTAATTGTGTACTGGTATTAAAACATTGACACTCCAAGAACCTAATGAGAGAGAAAAAAATTCATTAAAATAGTTATCTTTATAAAATACATATCTATTATTTAAATATTATTACATTAACCTTTTATATTAAATAAAATGCTAATAAAACCACTCTCCAGATATGTAACACAAAGTTCATGTGACTGAAATAATAACAGCATCCGAACTAGTGAAGATGGCAACTGATTTACTGTATGTATACACATTCCTAAAGCCCTGAAGACATGTTTCATGATACACACTTCTGACATGGAGGGTCACTGTAATGTGTTTAAGATTTTCTTAAGAAAGTCTTGGCCATTTGCACTCTGAAGTGGTTACAGTTTTTTAAAAGGCATTTGAACATGCAGATCAAAAAAGCCAAGAATAAGACAAGTATGTAGCTAAAACAGGAAGCTTTCTTTAAAAAAAGTGGGCCTGAGTTAATGAAGGGAATTATAAATTGTAAGAAAGCAAGAAAATAACTTACATTGATATTTTTCTATGCATTCCAATTGGAAAAAGAATGTTAGGGAAAAAATAACAGTTACTTGTCACTAAAAGTCAAAGCAAGTGAGGAACAGCTATTAATTCCTCCTTGTTCATTAAACCAGTGTGGCACATAATTTTGGTGTATAATCTAAATTAGATGTTTCAATTAAAATTCTAGCACTTAATAGGACAATTAAGCAATACTTCAGAATACTGTAATTATTAGCTAGTAAGAACTCCTAGCAAAGCCAGAGGTAACAAGCTGAGATTAAAATGATGGAGGACTCTTGGATCACATATATAACTTGAACAAAAATTAGAAGCTGTAATTTTTTTAATCTGAAGAAATCTGTATTTTCAAACGAGGAAAAAATGTAGCTTTTTTTGTAATAAAGTACCATGTGAAGTGTAAGAGAATCTCCAATGAAAACAAAGAAGATTTATACACCCTACTTCTTACAATTCCCATTAACCCTAACTACTCCACTACTTATCCTTTGTATTCCCTGCTCCAAAGAGAAGTTTCAGGGTTCTCTTTGGTTGGTCAGACTCAAGAGTTTCAGTGGTTAGTTTACATTAAAGAAACCTCGGTGATGTTTAAGGGTCCTTTCTGGTCAAAACACTCTTGTGACTCTTGGTATAGAAAGACCTGATGAAAGGATAAAATTTTAACTAGTCAATTCTTAGTGTAGAGTATGGCATTAGGATGAACTTAGGTTCTTTGCAAAGTGCCTGACTAGAAAGCATTTGGACATCTTAAATTCTTTCTGTTCTTTTGTACACACTAGAAAATTAAGTAGCTCCCTTCCTTTATCAATTTTATGGGATGAATAAATCTTGTGTCCAAATGTAAAGTCAACTATATCACATATCTACAACCTGATGCATACGCACCCCCAAAATGATATGGCCTGTTTTTTTCCTTTATTACCACCCTTAGATAATGTGAAAATCATGAAAGACATACTTATGAATTATTTTGTAGTAGCTTGGAATATTTCTATAGTATAGAATTAAGTCCACTTAGAATTTGAGAATATCAGAACTAGGCATTAAGAGATTTAAATTCCAGTTTTTACTTTGATGACTCACTTGTTCATAAGCTTGAATCCATATCTGTTTTATTAATGAAAACATTTTCAGTTATTTATTTATTAAGATATGGATAGACACTAGCATATGCAAACTCAGCTGGAAACTGGTGTCTCACATCTATAATCTAGCTACTCATGCAGTTTAAAGCCATCCCAGGCAGAAAATTTGTATGATTCTATCCCCAGTCAACCAGCAAAAAAGCTGAACTGGAGGTGTGACTCAAGTGGTAAAGTACCAGATATGAGAACAGGAACAAAATCCAAGTGAGAAAGTATGAGGTGCTACATTTAAGACCCTGTTCCAGCACAAAAATAAATAAAAATAAGTAAATAAACTCATGCAAATTTTAAAAACAATACAGAAAACTCCTAAAAGTACCTGAAATGTTAATGATTACTGAGCACTCAGTTATGAACCTGCTGCCATCATGTGGTAATGCTATAAAATTACAAACATGATACATGTCCTTATTTTAATAGTAAAGGCAGCTAAAATATTATCAAGTTAATAAAGGCCTTTTTGTTACAACATATTCAATGCCATAAAGTTGCTATACATAAATAATTAGTAGGTCCCTATTTTTTACTGAACTCAGGCTGCAATTTTCTCTGAATATCAAATATCAAAAAATATACACATTTTATATTACCGCTAATCTGTTTCTGTAGAACATCTTTTTACAAATCTAGCATGTAACTATGGAAACAAATGCTTACAGTTCTGACAGATGAATACATAAAAATATGAAGAGTTATAACTGTTCATATCAGTTTTGATTATGGTAAATCATTTCAATTTCCTAATTAATTTTCTTAGTGTTTCATCAAAATAAGGTCTGGTTTTAGTTTCCACAAGTATAAGTAGTACTAACAGCATGGGATTATGAAAAAAAACTGGGGTTAATTTACTACACTGGCACTTACTAGTTGCACAACTCTACATAAGTCACCAAACCACCTCTCTGTTATCTGTTTACTTAATTATAAAAGCAAGAATCTTGTCATCTTTCTCCCAAGGTTGCTGGAAGGATCAAAGTAAGTCATATAGTATTAGGTACATAAGCTGTCCAATACTAGCTTCTGTACTTCCATTTCCAATGAATAGACAGGGTACACTAGACTATGTAATTGTAGGGGCAGGGGAAGGTCTTCCTCATCACTAAACTTCTACCTTGATAAGGTATTGAATGAATGCATTTGATATCTGTTTTAAAAGATGAGTTTATATCCCTCATCACAATCATCACATGCACATTTTATTTAACAAATTACTCTAGATAATCAGAAAAAAAGCACATACTTCAATATGCATTTAAACTGTAATATTATTGGTAGGATAGGTCCCCAGTGTTTTATAAAGAATGCTCTGCTGACCTAACCTGAACCATCAACAGCTCTTGTTAAATGGCCAACGTTCCAGGCCTACTGAGGTAGAAACTAGTTAGATCTCATAAGATCTCCAGATGTCTCAAATGCACATTAGAGAAAAAATAGACTGATAAGCACTGCTCTATGAAATTCTATCTTTTGGGTCAAATATCTAGCGTCATTAATGTTAGTGTGAATTTGTTGTATTTCCAAGAGCATACGTTTTTAAAAATAAAATAATTTCAGGAGCTCCCTGAAAAAAGACTAACAGGTGAACAAGGCAAGGAAGGAATGTTGCTTCACAGTACAATACAATAGTCCCCAACAGGAATAAGTATTAGGAGGAATGAGTCAGCACTAAAAAGTGAGATGGCATATAAGTATTCTTTCAACAAAACTAAATACCCACTATACTAGGAAGAACTCAAAATGAATAAAATCAATAGTGCTTTCAAGGAGTTTGGTCTACTGAGAGAACAGGATACATAAAAACTTATCTCACTACAAGGTAGTAATTATCACAATGAAAGTACATATGACAATATAGACAAAGAGAATATAACAAAAGATCCAGAAACTAGAAAAAAAGTATGAAGTGTTAAAGGAAGCAAGAATAAAATACCTATCTGGAGAGGTCAGTAAAATTTCACAGTTATCAGAACTGAGTATTAAAGGAAGTATTTACTAGGAGGAAAAAGGAAGGGGTATTTCTGACACAGAGAAAAGCAAGTTATACAGTTATAGAATATGATAGAGACAAACTAAAAACTTTGATGTAACTGGAATAGAATATACAATGCAAATATAAGAAGAAAATAAGTTTAAGGTGGAAATGGTTTTGTTTGCCAGGCTAAGGAGTCAGTAGTTTTTCTGAATGACAATTAAGGAAAACTTTTCAAAAAAGACTTAGAAAAAAAAGATCAGATGTGCATTGTTAAAAGGTAATTCTCTAAGAGAAAAAAAGGAGTGAGATGGCAACATCTGTGTAAATACTGCAATATAGTCCAAGTGATGACTGAGGAGATTATGTACCAAAGCACTGATGGAGAGAATATGGTACAAGGTACTAATATTTAAGACAAAAAAACAGTGGGTATTATATTGCAGGCCTATAGCCCCAGCACTGGAAAGGCTGAGGTAGTATCAACAGTTCAAGTATTTCATAATGAGTTCAAAAAGGCTGAGGTAGTATCAACAGTTCAAGTATTTCATAATGAGTTCAAATATAGTGATATGTACAGTGAAAACCAATTTTAGGAAACCAAAAAGAAGAAAAAAAAGGAACTGACTAACCTCTTGTTCAAGTTTTTTTCCACCATCTCCTGCTTTTGAGAAAGCCTGCACTAGCCCAGATTGGCTTCAAAATTAAAACTCTCCTGCCTCAGTCTTAACAGTGCTGAGATTACAGGCCTAAATCACCACACCCAACATCAAATTCTTACTATCATTCACTATGCTTTTATATTGTAATTAATCTTGAGCCACGCTATCCATCCATAAATGCATAGTAAATATTTCTGAAATACATTTGATTCTAAGCCATTCTCATGTAACATTCTTTAATTGGAAACCTAAACCTATAGTAAGGTTCTAAATTGTTTAATATTCATATCGCAGTTGGCTAAGGATTTTGAAAGAAGTGTGTGTGTGTGTGTGTGTGTGTGTGTGTGAATCCTGAGACTTTAACTCAGGGTCTAGGCACTGTGCTTTGGCTTTCTGGCTCAAGGCTAGCACTCTACCACTTGATCCACAGCTCTACTTCCTGCTTTTTGGTGGTTAATTGGAGGTAAAAGTCCCACAGACTGTATGTATATGCTGCTTTGGAACTGTAATCCTCAGATTTCAGTCTTCTGAGTAGCTAGGATTACAGGTGTGAGCCTTGGGCTCATGAATTGAAACAAGTTTTAATCTGGTGCCAGTACTGCATTCACCCTCCCCTATGGAAATTCTACTTGCCAACCTCTGTTTTCTCCACTCCAAATTGTTTTCATCCATTTTCATTATATTGCCCCAACTCTTCAATCTCAAACGCAGTTATTGCATATACTTTTGATTTTGCAATCCTGGGGTAAATTTAAAGTAAACCTACTGATTCATCCATAATTGAGGCTGGATCAAAGAAGTCGGGCTTCAGTTCTGTTCGTTCTCTTCTGTTCTTTGATGGTGGCTAAGGAAGAAAAAAAAAGAAAGTGAGTTGACATATGCTATATCTATAAACATACTAACTGAAAATGCCCATATTAATTATCATTAGGTGTATTAACTATATGATTGTAAGTTTACATTATCTCAAATACTGTACACTCAAATTATTCACTATTGAAAAGTACAAAAACAATTAAAATATTATTTTTAGTGGCAAAAACTAGAACTCACTTTTTCATTTTACCTTAAAAATCTCTTGTCAAATTATTTTCCTCCAACTTATATTATTCTAAAGAGAAACCATATTAAATTACTTCTACCTTTTAAGAAGAATATACCATGGTACACTAAAGCATCAAATCATAGGACCTGGCTCATAAGTCTTAGTTTTTCTGATTACTATTTTTTATCATTTGATAAACTAACTTTTCAAACTTTACTATGGTCAATCCTCTCAATTTACTTCATAAAGTACAATGCGATAGCTGGAAAAATGAAATATGTATAAGTACTTTATGTACTGCCATATATATAATTATTAACAATGTGTTTACTATTTCTTCAAGTTTAACTTTATTATCTGATTTAAAAACTTGTCTCAATAACAGGTTATCATTTTACTAGTATATTTTTATAATGGTGAGTAAATAGAAATTTATATTTTTGCAGAACTTATTTCCCTGTAAACTATTTTTAGTTTGCAAAATTTTTCTTTTTTAAATAAAATATAGCTTTATTACTTGACTTACGTAACTGCAACCCCTACATCACCCTTATAATAGCAATTTAAAACTTTTGCTAAGTAACTTTATTTCTGAAGGATATAAATTGGAAGTCTTACTTCTGTCAGTTCCTTACCAAGTCTATATCCATTGTATCAAAATCCATTCCCTCATTAAGATCCTCAATCCTTCCTTCTGAGGACATCATAACATCTTCAACAATTGGCTCTTCGTCATCTTCCATTAGACTTGTACCACGCCGACTAGAGAAATATAAAACAAAGTGAAGATCTTAACCATGTCATTATATTGCAACTATGTGGTTAAATATATTCAACTATAATGGAAAATGATGGAATTGAAGGTCAGGGAGAATGATTACACTTTGATCATGTCATCGATGATGTCGAAATCCCAATGTTCATTTATTTAAAAATGCTAAGGATTTAGATTTATTCTACATTATACTTAATTAATGTTCTGATATGTCATATACAAGGTTCAATGAGAATTTTCCACATGGGAACATACAAGATACCTCAAATCCTTTTTGCAAGTAGGCAGGGCATAAATTAATGAGCAAACAAAACAGAGACCAAAGAAATGACATTTTTAGAATACATGTATTTTTATAATATATAATGCTCAATTTACGCATTACTCACTCTTTCACTCAGTATATAATGTGTACCAGTACTCACTCACTCACTGAAGTCATTTACTCACTGAATGCCTATTCTGTGACAACTTCTACTATGTTCAACGGATGCCAGAAAATATGAATAAGATTCCTGCCCTCAAGGAGCTCACAGTCTACTATGAGAACGTAAACAATTGTGACAAAAAGCAGAACTGTGCATCAAGTGCTATAAAGATATACTAAAATGAAGTGACTCTCCCTCAGGAATAAGGCTAAAACTTGAATCCTTATACCCTATGAAATTCAAAACTAAGACATTAATTAGAAAAGAAAAGTTAAGACCAATAGCTCTGTTTGATCATATAGTTATGGAGCAAATAAACTAAGTTCACAAGTTAGCCCACATCAGCATATTTATTTTCCCAGTTTGGCTAACATTACATTATTTTTGTCATTAAAAGATCCTTTACCATAGTAAACCTATGAAAACCTCAATGGTTAACAAATGCTTACAATAAATACAATAATATGCTGGATCTCAAAAGAGATAAAGATAGAGCCAGGTGTTGGTGGCCCATGCCTTAGCAGGCTAAGATATGAGGATCACAGTTCAAAGACAAACAGGATAGGAAAGACTGTTAACACTTTATTTCCAACTAAGCACCAAAAAACCAATAGTTGAACTGTGGCTCAAGTGGTAGAGCACCAGCCTTGAGCAAAAAAGCTAAGGGACAGCACTCAAGCTGTGAGTTCAAGCACAGTACTAGCATGCACACACACATGTGCACGCACTCCCCCCCACACACAAAGGCAAAGCTAATAAGACATGATAATTGATCCAGGCTACTTGGACAAATATGTTGACAATGGTCCTAACAGTTCTGGATAATAAAAGATGGTTTTTACTATGTGATATCAACTACAACTGGGAAGTATTTTCAGTTAAAGGGCAGATACTATTACAGAAAAGTCACTGTAAAACAAACAAGTACTCTACAATCCCAGGCAACAAATTGCTAATGGGAAAATGGTTGTTTAACTCAGAAAATCCCTTTTTGTTGTCTGGGAGAGATTACCTGTAATTAGGAATTAAAACAAACTGTAAACAAAAAGAATAATGATAATGGGATGCTCTAGAAGATGTTGGAAACTGGTATTCTTAGAACAAGTTTTTAAGCAAAAGGTATAAATCATAGTAGAATTTTACAATATTTGATGATTGAGTGGAAACTATGAAACTAGTTGTAGGATCAAGCATAAAACAACAAAACATATTAAGATGTGGCCAAAGAAACAGGAAAGGAGGGCCACCTGTAATCCTAGCTACTCAGTAGGCTGAGATCTAAGGATTGAAGTTCAAAGCCAGCCCAGGCAGGAAAGTCTGTGAGTCTTTTATCTCCAATTAACCACCAGAAAACTGGAAGTAGCACTGTGGCTCAAGTAGAGTGCTCACCTTGAGGTGAAGTAGCTCAGGGACAGTGCCCAGGGCCAGAGTTCAAGCCCCAGGACCGACACAAAAAAAAAGGAAAGAAAGAAAGAAAGAAAGAAAGAAAGAAAGAAAGAAAGAAAGAAAGAAAGAAAGAAAGAAAGAAAGAAAGAAAGAAAGAAAGAAAGAAA
>NW_012267254.1:10757436-10886858 GCF_000151885.1 Dipodomys ordii
ACACACACACACACACACACACACACACACACACACACACACACACACACACCACCCCAGGATGTCACACGTATTCTATACCCCAAGATGACAGGAACCCACTGTTGAAAGTTTTTTCAGAATGGAAGAAATTTGATAATTTTTTTTTTTTTTTGGTTAGTCGTAGGGCTTGAAGTCTGGGCTTAGGTGCTGTCCCTGAGCTCTTTGGCTCAAGGATAGCATTCTACCACTTGAGCCACAGCACTATTTCTGATTTCCTGGTGGTTAATTGGAGATAAGAGTCTCAATGATTTTCATGCCAGGGCTGGCTTTGAACCACAATCCTTAGATCTCAGCCTCCTGAGTAGCTAGGATTACAGATGTGAGCCACTGGCACCCATGAGTTAAATGTTTTAATCAATATATGGAGGGTGAACTTAACAGGCTAGTTAGGAAAGTAATCATATACCCCTTAATAGGAGAGTGGTAACCAATCTAAGAGATGCAGGCTGTTAAACAGTTCTTAAAAGAATTTCTTAACTACAAGGGGAAATCACATTTGTAAGTATAAAGTCATGGTTGTTAT
The DNA here is from genome assembly GCF_000151885.1 of Dipodomys ordii. Lineage (NCBI taxonomy): Eukaryota > Metazoa > Chordata > Mammalia > Rodentia > Heteromyidae > Dipodomys > Dipodomys ordii. The sequence goes on from NW_012267254.1 coordinate 10,758,002, forward strand.
TGAAACCAGTAATCCATAAGGTAATCCTATCTTAACACTATACATCTGATGACAAATGCTACATAAATTTTGTGAAATTTAAAAATATAGTCCTAAGATATTTTAAACACTTCTCATATTAACAGATACAGGACTGGGCCTGGTAGCATACACTGAGTCATGGTAACATATATTTATAATCCCCACACTGGGAAGACAGGAAGATTGAGTATTTTTCTTGCTGGTTCGGGAGCTTGAATTCTGGGCCTGACGCACTACCCACCCCTGAGCCTCTTTGTGCTCAAGGCTAGCCCCTGAAACAACAGCACCACTTCCAGCTTTTTGTGAGTAGTTTACTGGAGATATGGACTTTCATGCCCGGGTTGGCTTTGAACGACAATTCTCAAATCTCAGCCTCCTGAGTAGCTAGGATTATAAGTGTGAGCCACTGGCATCTAGCTTAAGAGATTTGGTTTTTTGTTTTTTGGGTTTTTTGAGAGAAGACCCTATGGAAAAAAATAGAGGACTATGTTTTTTCCCTCCACAATTTCCACAATTGCAGAAGTTATACTATGCCTGTTTGCAGACCTACACCTTATGAGACATACAGATCCTAGATTTTGAGGGTTATTTGTAAGTGCTTTTGAGTTTACCTAAAGGCAAATATGCTTCCATATGAATACAGCCACCACCCAACATACCACATAATATAATCATTGCAATGTCATAAGTTTTGAGCTAGTTTATTACTTGGTACAATAAATTCTGAGAAATGCTAATTTCTTTTAAAGGTTCCTGAAAACAGGAGAAGTCCTCAGATGCATACAAAACCAATCTTGGAATGTTAGGATCCCAAGAACATGAAGCATCATAACTCATTCTTATCTATAATCTAATATACAGCACTTCGAATTTCTATTAAGTTCTAGATTATTTCTTCATAGAAATTCAGAAGTTTCAACTTGTATAAATCTCTTGCCCTGCTTCAAATGAGATAATCTGATCTCCCAAGTAAAAACTAGTTCTTTCATGCTTAATCCATTTCCCTGTGCATATGGTATAAAACAGTGATAAAAAAAATAGGTACTTTAGAGTGAGATTACCACGCTCGCCTACCAAATGTGTGACTTTGGGAAAGTTAATTCTGTTTTGATAGCTCTCTCATCTGAAAAATGAAAACATACCTGAAGAGTTGATCAGCTTGAGTTTATGTTTACAAAACATTTAAAGCTAGCCAAGCGCTGGTGGCTCACCCCTGTAATTCTAGCTACTCAGGAGGATGAGATGTGAGGTTCCCAGTTCAAAGCCAGCCCAGACAGAAATTTCAGTGAGGCTCTTATCTCCAACTAACCACCAGAAAACCAGTAGTAGTGCTGTGGTGCAAGTGGTAAAGTGCTAGTCTTGAGCTGAAGAGCTCAGAGACAGCACCCAGGCCCAGAATTCAAGCCCCATGACCAACCAAAAAAATAATAATAATAAATAAATAAAACAAAAAAACCACATTTAAAGCACCAATGACTGGCACATGGTGTAAGCTATTGTTAAAACAATAAATACTAAATAAAAAAATAAGGATCTTAATGGCAATTCAGTTGGTAACCACCAGAATATAAACAAACTATATCCTTACGGAGTGCAAGTTGCATGCCTTCAACCACTTTCCGTTTTCCTGTAGATGGTTTTGATTTTTTACTCCTTACAGTTGACCCCCGACTGCTGATTCCACTAATAACTGACATAGTGTCATCATCACCACCAGCTAGCAAAGAATTTCGGTAAGACATCAGTGGAAGCCACACATCTTCTCTTCGGAGTGACATCTGAAAGGTCATGAACTTTTCCAAGTAAACATACCTTAAAGAGAAATATAAACGGTTACCTTTGACATATAAAACTGCCAATTCTACTACTCCCTTAGTTATAGGAATATAATTTGATCTCTAGTCAGCAGGACACTGATTAGCAATTTTATCTCTATCAATATTCTTACATTGAATGAAAAAAATCAAGGACTTCAGATTAACACTTCTGAATTATCTACTACATCCCACCCACATACAGAAAATATAGGAAGATGAATCATATATACTCCCTATCTGTAAAAAAATTCTTCTTGATGGAAATAATAAATTTGCCTTTGGATCAAATTATCACAAGGCTTATATGTAATTTTACAATGAAAACTCAGTATTCATCTGACTTCTATTCACTAGGCATTCTTTTCTCAGTTCTTTTATTATTCCTACCATTACATGGGGGAAACATTCTCTCCATTGTACAGATGAGAAAAGAAATGATACGAAATTTTAAGACTATGTACACACAATAGTAACAATAAGTAGTATATCCATGATTTACATATGATCTGACACTAAAGCCAAATTATGTTTAGTAAAGACAATTATTTATCAACTAATTGTAAAGTTCAATTCAAATATTTATTGCCATTGCAGTGAATAATTCCAATCAATTTACATTTACTAACAGAGTTACATATATACTGCTTTGTGGTAATTGTTCAGTATATTTTAATTTATAATACATAAATAGTAAATAGTAAAGACTCTCCAATGTTGCTATGAATAGGCTAGCAATCTGGGAATTATTAGCAGTCATATAAAACATAAAGTTTGAGCTAAACTATGCTCACTGGTAGAGATTCAGAGCCCTATACCCACCATATAACCTAATATATTCTAATAATATTCTAATATTACAAAAAAAACTCTCACTGAAGCCATTCTTATTTCTGTTCCTCTCTGCTTCAGAGGGTCTACTAACCTGAATTTGCTATTTATCATCTCCATGCAGAGTGTTTATATTTCACATATAGCTATAGGTGTCCATAAGCACAAAAACAAGACTTTGTACAGGATAATATAAAATTCTCATTAGGATGCTATATGGCATTCCATAAGCTATCCATCTATTGAGTCATTTTCTTATAGATGAATAGATCTGCACTACCATACTTGGCCAATTCAATTTTTAATTGGAATAAATTCACATGTAATAAAATGTACAGAAATTAAGAGTATAATTAGATCATTTTGAAAATGTATGGCATTTATATAACCCACATACTATACAAGATGTAAAACATTGCCAGGACCCAAGAAAGTATTCTATTGTCTCTTCTCATTCAGTAAAACCAGTCCTAAAAGTACCACAACTGTGGTTTCTATGACCACAGATTAGTTTTTGTTTTCTTTAGAATTTCATAGAAAATAAATAGTCTTTAAATGCAAAATATTGGTGGATTTATACAAATGATTATACCATGAGATTTATATTCTTCCTCCCTTTTGCAACACAAAACTAAGGGGAGGAAATTTAAACCTATCTTTTGGATTTATCTCTCATTAAGACATGATTTTAGAAGACTAACACAGAGAAGTTCCCTGTTAAATGGTCTATCAAAAACAGGAAAATTAAACTGAAATGATTTTTTTTTGGTCAGCCGTGGGGCTTGAACTCTAGGCCTAGGTGCTGTCCCTGAGGTCTTCAGCTCAAGGCGAGCATTCTACCACTTGAGCCACAGCGCCACTTCTGGTTTTCTGGTGGTTCATTGAAGATAGGAGTCTCAAAGGCTTTCCTACCCAGGCTGGCTGTGAACCGCAATCCTCAGATCTGAGTAGCTAGGAGTACAGGTATGAGCCACTGGCACCCAGTGTGAAATGATTTTTTTTAAAAAAAGATTTCTACTTTGCACTGGAGCTAGAGCTCAAGACACAAACTGGGAGGATGCTCTTGATGGATCCTCACTCAATATTAAGGTCTTTTAAATGCTCCCTCCTCGGCTGAGCTATGGCAATAATACATATCAGAATATATAAGGCACTCTAGTTAACATCTCAAAAGCCACAATGTTACTGGGGGGGGATTTACATTATCAAAGTTGAGTATTATATAATATAAATGTGGCTCAAGTGGTAGAGTACCAGCTTTGAGAGAAAACACACATAGTTGCTTAAATACAAAGTTTTTATTCTGTATATAATGTAATCCTACAAATGGATATGTAGAAAAAAAACAAAGTGTAATAGAAGCTCTTAATTCCGAAATCAATTTAAATATGACATTTCTAGCAAATACATACACTGTTCTTTTGTCTTGGCGGAGAAGTTTAGAAGAAAATTCACTGAGAATATCAAGAAATGCCAAATTTAAAGGCGGATGACTCTCCCCTTGTGGATTAGGCTCCTTAAAAGCAAATTCTATGCCATCTCTGCAAAGAAACAAAACATTATGTAAATATTTAAATAACTTCATTATATAAGAACTTAGAAAGCAAATTTCACTCAGCCATTTATTTCTACTACTAAAATATTTCTTCTGTCAAGCTTTTAACTTGAGGAATCAGAGAATAAGGAGGGTTTATGTGTGAGAGTAAAGGGCAACATTTTAGGTAACTGAATATTTTTTTTTTGGTCAGTCGTGGGGCTTGAACTCTGGGCTTGGACGCTGTCCCTGTGCTCTTCAGCTCAAGGCGAGCGCTCTACTGCTTGAGCCACAGAGCCACTTCTGGTTTTCTAGTGGTTTATTGGAGGTAAGAGTCTCACAGGCTTTCCTACCCAGGCTGGCTGTGAACCATGATCCTCGATCTCAGCCTCCTGAGTAGCTAGGACTACAGGTGTGAGCCACCAGTGCCCGGCTTGTGAATATTTTTAAAACAAACAAAACATATATAAAACCAGTTTCCCTTCAGTTAAATGTGATTTGATATGTCTAGATTTCTTTTTTTCTTTTTCTTTTTCCAGGGCTGAGGACAGAACCCAGGGCCTTGCGCATGCCGGGAGGGCGCCCTTCCGCTGGGCTAAACCCCGAGCCCCGATATGTCTAGATTTCTGTATTTTTGTTTCATTTTGTTTTCTGACAAAGTCTTCCTATGAAGCCCAACCTGGCCAAATCCTCTACCCTTCTGCCTCAGCCTCTCAGGTGTAGAGATTATAGGTGCATTTACCACACCCAGTAGGCATTCTTTACTCAATATTTTTTCTCCCATAAAATAAGCCATATTCCATTACATCATTTTGCAACACATTACCAATACAGGATCTTGAATATTATATAGAACTAACATATCTAAGACTAACTTAGAAACAGTACCTGTGGCTCACATCTGTAATCCTAGCAACTCAGGTTAAGATCTGAGGATCAAAATTCAAAGCCAGCAATTCAAAGCCAGCCAGGGCAAGAAAGTCTGTTGAAGCTCTTATCTCCTCTAATCTACAAAAAAAAACCCAGAAGTGGATCTGTGGTTCAAGTGGTAGAGCCCTAGCCTTGAGCATAAAAAGCTCAGAGACAGAGCCTAGGTCCTGATTTCAAGCCCATGGTACCCTTCTGCCTCACACATAAAATGACTCCCTGTAATGACTTATTTCAAAATTTTAAAATTAAACTCTAGTCAGGGGCCAATTTAATTACATTTATGTGGAAATTTAAATACCTCAGTTAATCAAGACAACAAGGCAGCATTATGCTCCTTCAAAAATGTAGCTGGGCCAGGCACCAATGGCTCATGCCTATAACCACAGGTATCAGGAGAATGAAACCTGAGAACACCAAATAAACAGCAAAAAGCTAGAAGTGGAGGCATGGACCAAGTATTAGAGTGCCAGCCTTAAAAGGAAAAGTTCAGAAAAAAAGTATGAGGTAAAAACAATGCAAATCTAACTGGGAAAGAAAGAAGGCTATAACATGAAGACAATCATATATTACTTCTCGAAATAATCACTAGATTGTGGTCCTTAAATATTACCAAAAATTGCCATCAATATAGAAAAAGACCTGAAAAAGTGAATTTGATACTTTATAACAAGATGAAAAAAGAAAGCAAATTAAAGTGGCAGATATGGGTAAAAGAAACAAGAAAAGGAAATTTTCTGTGGGAAAACAATGTAAATAAACTTTTTCAAACTAAGAAAGCTACAGGAATGAAAAAGAGAGTAACAAAGTAGATAAATTTCAATGAAGAGCCCAAGCCTCTTAGTGCTTCCAAAAAACAAGATTCTTTAACCCATAGTTAATGAAGAGATTTAATATACAGTTGTTTATATTAAAGCTCGAAAGCATATCTATACTGTAAAAAGCTTAATTGAACTATAAATTATATATGTAATATAAAAGCAAATATTGCCAACTTCGATAAGGAGTAAAATAGAAGGTTGTGATTCAATGAATACACAAATGCAAGTCATTATAAAATAAAAAACAGGGCCATTCTCACCTACTTTCAGTCTATCAGAAATGTATATGTTTTCTAACAAACTTTCCTATTACTTTCACAAAAACTTTTTAACTAGAAGAACAAAAAGAAAAAAAACTAGACATAAAAGAATCAAACCTTAAACGTAACAGTAGATTATGACAAAAAACTGAGTACAGATTTAGTAATGACTGTTAAATATATGCAGTCTCATCTTCCATGATTTGTAAAGATTTTGTATTGTTTTAACTGAAATAGTTTCTTATAAAGGGGCTTAGTCCTTATTAACATATCACTATAACTGGTTCATAAACTTAAAAGAAATCACAGTACAGATTTATAGACAAATACAGCTATTATAAATGAAAAGGCTAGACATACACACAAAATACTTTTATGGCTAAATATTACAAGTGTTAAATAAAATGTCTGGAGATTACTTGTGTAACATGGCAATAGCTTCTCTTGTTTTCAGTTGATCAAGCCCAAAAGTTAAAGCAAAACGTCGAGCAAGTTCTTTTATGCCACTAAAAGTTGAAGATGATCTATCAAAATTATAGCCATTTTCTTGTATCATTTCATTAAAAAGCTGTTGGGAAAGAAAGAAAGAATGTTAAAGTTTTTCTGGTGACTATGGATTAGCATTTTTTTCAATTAAGATAATTTCTATTTAAAATATTCAAAAAAGCACAGTGTTTATGATTTTAAAAAGTGGAATTTTTAAAACAACATGGTCCAAATGACCAAAATTTCTAGCACTTAATGTATTTAAAAGAGGTCATTAGCAATGTTAGAAACTCTAGGTGAATTCTGTCAGAATGCTGTTCTGCTGGCATTAGGTATAAACAGAGCATACAACATAAAGGGAAAGGAAACCCACTGAACATATTAACTGTATTTGTTTGTTATTTGTAGCACTAATAGTATGAAAGTCATGACATCAAAAATGTTAGGGTGGTATTTACACTCAAGTGTTGCATCCTCACATTAAAAGCATTCACCATAAAGTAGTCCAAGTAGAATTCTGAGGTCCCTTGAAGAAGCAATTCTAATTACAGAAGACATAATATCCAATACATATAATGGTAACATTAATGTAGAATCCACATAATATGTACAAATAACTCATATGAAGAATTTACACTATGTAAAAAATGTTTCAAAGCCAGACAAAATGGCTCATGCCTATGATCTTAGCTATGAGAGGCAGAGATCAAGAGAACTGAGGTTCAAGATTAGCCTGGGCAAAAGGTTCATGGAACCCCAACTAAATCAACAAGTTAGGCACAGCTTTACACTCTTGTAATCCCACAGATAAAAGTCTTAAGTAAGAGGATAGCAGTCTGTGGCCAGACCAGTGAAAGATGCATGACCATGAATAATAACTAAAGAAAAAGGGCTAAGGATATGGCTGAGGATATGAGTTAAAACCCCAATAACATCCAAAAAAAATTTAGTGCTAATATATGAGGACAAAACATTTTTTTTTACAAAAGCAATCTCATCTGGATGCTAGTGGCTCACAAATGTAACCCAGCTACTTAGGAGGCTGAGATCTGAAAATCACCATTCAAAGCCAGCCCAGGCAGGAAAGTCCATGTGACTCTCATCTCCAATTAACTGCAGAAAACCAGCAGTGGAGCTGTGGCTCAAAGTCCTAGAGTGTTAGCCTTGAGCACAAAAAAATACCTTCAGGGACAGTGCCCAGGCCCTGAGCTCAAGCCCCACAATCAAATAAAAACAAAAACAAAAACAACCAAAAACATCCCACAGTGTCAAATAGAAAGAGTCCATCCATAAAACAGAATATTACAAAGTTATTAAAATGTCTAAGAATTCAAGGTAAATATCCAATAAAAATAAAATCTATGTTGAAGAGTTATCTGTACTCTTGTGCTCATTGCAGGTATATTCACAATAGCTAAAATATACAATCAATCTGTCCATTATTGAACAAGTGAAAAAAAAAGTGGCAGGCTGCTACTGGTGGCTTATGCCTGTAATCCTAGCTACTCAGGAGGCTGAGATCTGAGGATCATGGTTCAAAGTCAGCACAGGTAGAAAAGTCCATAAAACTCTTATCCCCACTTAACAACCAAGAAGCCAGAAGTGGACGAGTGGCTCAAGTGGTAAAAGCACTAGCCTTGAGCAAACAAACAAAGGCTAAGGGACAGCACCCAAGACAGGCAAACACAAAGTGGTACATGCATATATGCTTATGAGTGAGCATATACACAAGAATATTTAGCACTCAAAAGGAATATGTCACTTGCAGAAAAATGGATGAACCAAGAGAACATATTAAGTGAAGTCTGTCAGGAATAGAAAGCCAAAAACCACATTAATCTCACAGTTATGAGACTCAAAAAAGTTGAAGTCATAGAAGCAAAGAGTATGATGATGGTTCCCTCCAGATAGGGTAAAGAAGGGGGAATGGGAGGACTGTTGGTAAAACCATACAAATTTTCAGGTAGGATGGGTAAGTTCTGAAGACCTACTGTACAGTACACTGAGCATAGTTAAGAATAAGGGATTGAAACTCAGTAGTAGATCACTCAGCTAGCATGCACTAGACCCTAGGTTTTAACTCAAAAGAAAATGCATGCATGCACACATACACATACACATACTGTATATCTGAAAATAGTTCATGTTTGTATCTTAAATGCTTTTGCCACAAAAAGAATTTTTTAAGGTAATGCATGTTAATTAGGTATATTTAATATATGTGTACATATACATACAAAAATACCATGTAGTTTGCCACAAATACATAGGTGTAGGTGTGTGTGTGTGTGTGTGTGTGTGTGTGTGTGTGTGTGTGTGTGTGTGTGTGTGTATCTGTGTGTAAAATCTGTCAATTCAACCTTGGTAAATAACTATCTCCTGGTTTTGTTTTCAGTCTCCACAGAATATTATATTTTGAATACTTTCCACAGCAAACTGCTACTATTTTACAGAAAAAGTTACTTAAATGCAATCGCTAAAATCTTTTTAATTTTTAATGAATCTTGAAATTTGCAAATGAAATTAAGAACTTTCATGCTTACATTTCTAAGAAGCAAGAAAGTTCATCAAGGCCAATTATGGCAGTTTATACTTTTAATCCCAGATACTCAGCAAGTGGACATTAGATACTGTTCAAGGTCAGCCCAGGCAAAAAAAGCTCAAACAAGCCAGGTGTGGTGGGGTACACTATGATACTCAGTATGGGAAAGCATAGCAAAAAGGAATATAGTCTAAGTCCAGTCCCAGGAGGAAATATGAGGCCCTTTCAAAAGGAAAAAAGGCTCAAGTATGACTCAAATGGTAGATCACCTGCTTGAAAAGCAGATATTGCCCAAAACACAAACTTCATCAACTTGGATTGAAGTGTGTTTTGTATGCAAATTTTATCTCTAAAGGCAAAAGTATTCTGTACCTTTAACCTGGTAAGATTGTCTTCCCACTAGCAAAACAAAATTGATTTGTATTCTGGTTATGAAACTCATATACCGTTCTCTAAAAAAAGTTTAGAAATATATAGAATGTATAAAGAAAAAAGTAAAAGTCACTTGAAATCTAGCAAAGCATGTTAACAACTGCTAACATTTCAGTGATTACTTTTCCAGTCACAGAAGGGTAGGCAAAATTTCATAAGGCTATTTTTGTAATCTCTTATCCTTTGTTTCTCATACCTATGGTGGTTTTACACATTAAATATATATCTACGTTAATTTTAAATACTACATGCACCATAAGGCAATTCAGAAATTTGCTACATATTGAATATTCTATTATGGGCTTTTGAATTATTGCTAATATCTTCCTATTTTAAAAAAGCTTTGGTGTACAATTTTGTACACAAACTTTTAGAGCTTCAACTTGTTCCATCTTGGATACGCTTAAAAAGAGAAAATCTGCCTCAAATAGCATGCACATTACAAATTTTTGCATGTATTACTGTCTACCATACTTATTCCCTATGAACTTTAGACAGTTATACATTTTGTCAACCTTTCTAGTCAAAAAAAATAAAAGCCTCAAACTTCTTTTAAGGTAGTTGAGTTGATTATATATTTTACATCTATAAATTATCCATCCACTGCATCTTTTGTCTAGCTTTAACTGCTACTTATTAACTATTAAGTGTTAACTATGTTAACTAAAGCTGGTACTCACCTGCTGCAAACTGAGAATAAGGGTCTTAGCACACTGAATTTTGTCAATCTGCCTCGTTTTACTCATTGTTTCTTTGATTATATCTCCATAATCATTGTAATACTAGAAAAGAAATATGCATGAATTAAGCTTTATCTCTTAAAATTATTGACAATAAGAATAATTTTAGACTAGTCTTGTAAACATGTGACAAAGTATGTATTTGGCCAAAATTATACTTTTAAATCACAAAAACTTAAGGCCATTTTAAGTACATAATCTCTAAATTCAATAAATTAAAAAACACCTAATAAAGGAGGTGTGAAATAAGATAATAATTAGCTTATACACAGTTTCAGAAGAAAATATAAAAGATATAAAGTTCTTTTTATGAATTAGACAATAAATACTTTATAGCTTATTTGTTGCTAAAGATAATGTGGAAAATGGTCAAGTTATAACCTTATTAATTTGTAAATAGCAACCAAAAGACTACAAATAACATGCAAAAGAAAACTTATGTGTAAAATTCATATTATTTATTATACAAATATTTTCCTAAATTCATATAAAACTATCAGATCCAGAATGCCTAATGTGAGGTTTTAAAATTTGTTACATGATTTCATGACTTATTTTTTAAAATTACCAAGTTAAATGATATAAGTTCCAAAATAAGTTAATAGGGTTCTTTGGTGCAGCAAAATAATACAAATATAGGATTAACTTGTTTTGACATATTTTATTTCCTGAAAGCAAATGCTACATTCCTAGTTGGGTTTTCTGTTTTTTGAGAAAGAACTTTTAAAGAAATCTTACCAACTTTGGTCACAATGTTAGCTAATTTAATGTCCTTTCTATTACTACTTCAAAATTCCACAGTATCTCACAAACATTTATGAAATTATGAATAACCTATTGTGAATCACATAAGACTCAGAGAACTGAATGGAACCTTAACTATCCAAGTGGAACTGAAGAAAACAGGGAACAAAAGTTGTTGAGTGACTCAAGTTTATAAGCTGCATTGTAACAAAGTCTAAATGACCAGCTAGGTTTCTTAAAGTAACATCTGTTGTGCAACTCAGCCTGTTACCTTAGTCATAAATCCAAGTTCTGATGATTACAGGTAACCAAAGAAGTTTGTTTCGTGTGTGTGTGTGTGTGTGTGTGTGTGTGCACGCGTGTGTGTGTCAAAAAGCCAAAGAAGTTTGTTTCGTGTGTGTGTGTGTGTGTGTGTGTGTGCACGCGTGTGTGTGTCAAAAAGCCCAAACAGGTAACCAAAGAAGTTTGTTTCGTGTGTGTGTGTGTGTCAAAAAAGCCCAAACATCAAAATATCCACTGATTAGAGAAGTGGAGCTATGAGAAACATTTTAAAACAAATTTTATACTATAATGTTAATTTAGTATTTCCAAATCCCAGGGGTAACCAAGCACAGAATCCAACGTTTCTATTTCAGTTAAGCATTTAAGCACTATCCAGTTATAGGCTTCAATTTTACCTTCATATACTGCTTGAAGATATCTGCAGCTGTATTCATCTCCACCACAGTATATACAATTAGTTTACAAAATGCTGCGAGTAAATTTCTCCTCTTGTGCAAAGCTTCAATTTTACTGGCTTCATCCTCTTGCTGACCATCTGGAAAAAAAAGTTATAACCCTTAAGCTATCTTGCATTTTACTTCAAACATTTTTTAAAATTCACGTTTGCCTTTTAATTAGAGAATGTGAAAGGGAAAAAGACACTAACATTAAAACATTCTATTTATTTTAATAGACTACGTTTTCCAGACATTAAATAATAATCAAAACTGCTTCCTGGGTGACCACGGAAAAGGAATACATAGTAGAACAGAAATATAAGGAGTGAGTCAGAGGAAATAAGTCAGGTTTAGCTAAGTCAGGTTAAGTTTACCTGATATATTCTATTGCTTCCTCTACAGATGATTTGTCAGTGACATTTGTTGGTTAAGGATCCTTCTCATGAACTCATCTGAGGTATTTCCTTACTATTTCCAAGGATGATCTCACCTAACCTCACCTCCAAATCTTACACATATTTTATAGGTATTAAATGTTACGTTAGAATAGCTTATTTACAGTCTTAAGATAATTCCTTATTCCTGCTCTTATTCATGATGTAAGATGTAGACCATACAATTTCCTTTTCTTTTTTTGTCAATCCTGGGGCTTGAACTCAGGGCGTGGGCTCTGTCACTGAGCCTTTCTATGCTCAAGGCTAGCACTCTACCAACTAAGCCACAGCACCACTTCCCGCTTTTCATGTTTGTGGTACTGAGGAATTGAACCCAGGGCTTCATGCATGCTAGACAAGCACTCTACCATTAAGGCACATTCCCTGCCCCAACCACACAATTTTCAAGAGGATAGACATTTCTGATATGGAAATGTTTGTAATTATTTGATAATGTAAATGAAATTGTGCATTTTATGAAAAAGGTATAAAAGAATATCCTGTGGACAGATAATCACAAATTAAATTACTTACAAAAATACTGGCTCAATGGGATAAAACAGAATAGAGATGTAGTGGCACTTGTAAATAATCTCAGCACTCAGGACATAAAATGACGAAGATGGTACTCCTTCAAGAAGAGCCTAAGCTACATAAAACCCCATCTCAAAAAAAAGGGAAAAAATAGAGGGGGAGAAGAAAGGAGAAAGGAGAAAAAAACCCAGAAGAAGGGGGAGACAAAAACTCCAATATAATACCATTTATGTAAATGTTAGCAAAAAAGATAATTAAACCCAAATAAAATTTTTAAATATTGGACTGGGAAGGTAGCTCAGTGGTAGAGCTCTTGCCTTGCATGCCTGAGGCCCTGGGTTCGATTCCTCGGCACCACATAAGCAAAAAGAAAAAAGCCGAAGTGGCACTGTGGCTCAAGTGGTAGAGCGCTAGCCTTGAGCTGAGGGATAGTGCCCAGGCCCAGAGTTCAGGCCCCACGACCGGACCCAAAAAAAAAAAAATTTAAATATTATAATGCAAAAATGTGATAAACACCAAATTTAGGACGGCAATTACACTTAGGTAAAAGGAACAATAATGGGGGCTGGGAATGTGGCTTAGTGGTAGAGTGCTTGCCTAGAATGCACAAAGCCCTGGGTTCAATTCCCCAGTACCACATGAACAGGAAAAGCCAGAGGTGGAGCTGTGTCTCAGGTGGTAGAGTTCTAGCCTTGAGCAAAAGAAGCTCAGAGACAGTGTCCAGGCCCTGAGTTCAAGCCCCAGTACTGGCCAAAAATTTAAAAATAAACTAAAATTTAAAAAAAAAAAATAAAAAAAAAGGAACAATAATGGGTTTGTTTCTTTAAAAAATATCTGAAACTGGTGCAGCTAATTACAACAATTACTGACAAGAGGGCATGTACAAAAGTTATAATTTAGATATTCCCACCAGACTAGGATATATTTCATTTAAAAAGTGTAAGCAAGCCAGAGACACTGGCTTACACCTTAATCCTAGCTACTCAGTAGTGATCAAAAAGATAGCAGTTTGAGAGCAATCCAAGCAAAGGGTTATCAAGATCAAATTTCAAACCAATAAACTGTGTAGAGTGGCAAATGCCTATCATCCCAGGCATGATATGAGAAGGCATAAATAGGAGGATAAATTGTTACCTTCTTTCAAAGATGCAGACCAATTAGAAATTCTTCTACATGGCCTACATGTCTAATTATCAAATTGCATTGACAACTAGTTTTTAAATACCTTTTCCACTTGAGCTTAAATGTTGAGAAAAGAGATTGTGTCTCGATTTATCTGATCTATAGGATCTGGTATTCTGCCTGTTCACCATTAAGCATGTCAAAATTATTAGTAAAAATTAAGGTATTATTAAACCACAAGCTGAGAAAGTAAAGCAAAAAACAAAACACATAAGCTTTTATTACAGATTTTGACAATTGTTTTGGCTACTCAGGATTGTTCACTTCTGTTCTGGGTATCTTTTCACCAAATGATGAGAACAAAGTTCCTTATTGCTAAGATAGGCTACAAGCCATGTATAGAATTACGTTTATTTAGAAACTATATAGTGACATGTCATAGAATTCATATGCTGATGTTTTATTTTACTTGATGTATAATTTCAGATGAAAAACAAACCTATAACAACCCACTAAGAACTGCTTGTTTTCCCAAAATCTTATATTCAAGTAAGAAATCTGTGGATGGAATTAAGATGTGAAGAGAATGGGTAGTATGTTTTGACTATTGTTCTGTGAACATTTTGTATTATACTAGATTTTATAGGGCAGTTAACACATTTTTTTCTAACATTCAGAAATCAAACTGTTTAATATCCTCAAAATATAAAAATGTTTACACAAATATGCAACAAAAAACTAAAATATTTTATCCTATAGGGATTACCTCAGGGATGAGGGATTTGAATCAAGAACTGTGACAAGTCCAAGTGCTATTATAATCCAGTTTTACTTAATCTTCACAATAGCTACAAATTAGCAATACAGGACCAAAGTCAGTGAGAAACAGAGGTATCACTCAAACTCTATAGTCAGCTGGGTGCCAGTGGCTCACACCAGTAATCCTAGCTACTCAGGAATCTGAGATCTGAGGATGATGGTTCAAAGCCAGCCCAGGCAGAAAAGTCCATGAGACTTTTATCTGTAATGAACTACTCTGAAAAATCTGGAAATGATGTTGTGTGGTTCAATTGTAGAGTGCTAGCCTTGAGCAGAGAATCTCAGGGACAGGGCACAGGCACTAAGTTCAAGCCCCAGGACTGGAAAAACAAAAAAACCAAACCATCTATGTTCAACATCACACTGTACTTCCAATGTTACCAGAAAAGAAGACTAATGTATTAGAATGCATACTTGTTTTCATATTCTGAAAAGAAAATATATTGTAGCACAACACTGCACATTTTTACTTAATAGGATTTACAATGGACACAGAAACTTAAGAACATAATAAAATTACCTGCACTATTACTATCGTCATCTTGTTCAATGAAGACATGATCCAAAATAAAACTGAGCAACTCAGACTGCAATGAAGAATCAGGTGTGTAAACTAATGGCTCTAACATATCACGCCCTCCTGACATGATCTGATGGCTGAAGATCATCAACATATCACACAGAATAGTGAAGGCCTGTTTAAAAAAAGTAAATAATGTTGTAAGTTTTCTTATAAAACACCATCATGTTTTAAAAATACACATTAACACAGAAATAAAACCCAACTTCCTACATTAAAAAAAACTCGTACTATTTTCTAGAATTTTACTACCTACAAAGTAATTTCACAAATATTCTTTTTTAATTTTCAGCAATGTGAGGTTCCTTATACAGTATTTTAACACTGGTAGAGAATGTGTAATCAGGTCTTAATCATAGATTTTCTGACTCTAGTGCCTTATTCTGCACTGACTAAAAACGCCTCATAGTATTCATTTTCCAATAGCAAGTAATTTACAAATTTAGTATCTTTGTTCTATGGAACAAAATAATATATCATGAATATTTGAATACAAATAAAATGTCTGGTACTTTTAAGGTACTCTCATTCGCATGTGGCCTACGAGAAAACTAAGTAAGTATCACACAGCAGGTATTTCTTGTATTATTTAAATATTTTACGGTAGCTTCCATTTTATTAAGGTTGCTTACAAAAGCAATTACTAACCTGTTCTTTAACAGTAGTATTCACGTTGGTCAAGTAATGCTGACATATCTGACAAAACACTCTCATCTGTTTTTTTAAACGCAGTAAGTCCTCCTTGAAAAAATTTAACATTAACAATTTAAAATATTATATACACAACTGAATCAGCAATTAAGACATTTAAAATGACAGAATATACTGCCACATAGACAATTATATTAATTCTACTTGTATATTTGATTTAAATGTCTCCTTAATAATTAGGAGGAGGAAGAAAGCAAAAACATTTAATTTTTTTTTTTTTTACAAACCTCACCAAAACACAGCCTTATAAGTATCAGGTATTAAATAATTATATCCAAAGTGATCTGGTCCTTTAAAATATGGAAACATATAACTATAGATTGCTATCTTTACCAAAAAGCTACCAGATCAGAATGATTAAAGAGTAAACATATACACTACATGTTTACTTTACTATTTAAAAAATAACATCTTTCTTATTTTAAAAAAAGTTCTAATTTTTAAAAATTAGAGAAGTAAAAAAATCAAGTTTTATAGTAGTAACAGAACCTTTAAAATAGCTTTTAAATGTACATTAAAACACTGAATTTTATTTTCTAAATACCTACTCATTTGTTAAATATAAAATTATCTGTAAAGCTCAATCACATAAACCTACTTAAGCTACAAATTTTGGCCCAACTTTTGATACTACACACCAAATGAATGTTAGGATGATTATTATATACTAGAAGTTAAATAAAAGTAGGCCTGCCAGACACTGGTGGCTCACAACAGTAATCCTAACTATTCAGGAGGGTGTGATGTGACGATTGTGGTTCAAAGCCAGGTCAGGTAGGAAAGTCAACCAGACTAATCTCCAATTAGCCACTAAAAAACTGGAAGTATATGGGGCTGGGAAGGTGGCTCAATGGTAGAACGTTTGCCTTGCATGCATGAGGCCCTGGGTTCGATTCCCCAGCACCACATAATCAAAAAGAAAAAAAGCCAGAAGTGGCGCTGTGGCTCAAGTGGTAGAGCACTAGCCTTGAGCTGAAGAGCTGAGGGACAGCACCCTGGCCCAGAGTTCAGGCCCCACGACCGAACACCCCCCCCCAAAAAAAAGCTGGAAGTATAGTTGTGGTTCAAATAGTAGAGAGTGCTAGCTAGCCTTGAACACAAAAGCTCAGGGACAAAACCCAATTCCTGAGTTCAAGCCCTAGGAAGAGCACTGAATGAATGAATGAATGAATGAATGAACGAACGAAGTCCTAACATGGAGATCACACTTTGTGAAAGCTCAATCAAGCTACCAGATTTTTAAAAAAGTTCTACTAACCCCTTCCTCTTCTCAGAATATTACTTTTTTCTCATCTTTTTTTTTTTTTTTTTTTTTTTTTGCGGGGTAGGAGGGGATGGCTGTAGGGCTTGAACTCAGGTCCTGGGTATTATCTCTGAGCTCATTTGCTCAAGGCTAGCACTCTACCAATTTGAGCCGCAGTTTTACTTGCAGTTTTCTGGCAGCTAACTGAAAATAAGAATCTCATGGACTTTACTGCCATTTCTGGAGTTGAACCGCGATCCTCAGGTCTCAGCCTCCTGAGTACCTAGGATTACAGGCATGAGCCACTAACACTCAGCCCTTTTCCCATCTTAATTAACTTCTGACATAAGTAATTATGCATACTAACATGATCACTGTCCCTGCTATAAACCAGCTAATTAAGCTTCTAGGTATGTTAGACACAACTGTAATTCAAACACTAAGGAAGCAGCCAGCGTGGCTAAAAGGTGAGAATCCTGTCACCAAAAACCATTTTTCTTTAATATAAAGATGGCACACTACTATAATCCTAGTACTTAGCAAGGTAAGGTAAAAGGACAGTAAGTTCCCAGCCAAACTTAGCTACACAGATGTTTCATGTCAGATAACCTGAGCTACATAACAAGAGAAAACCAACTTTACAAATTTTTGCCCAAGTGTCTGACAAAAAGTACACTTTTTTGTGGGGTTTGGACACAGGGCCTCATTGTATGCTAAGCACTTTACTATTTGAGCCACACTACCAGCCCAAAAGTACAGTATTTTAACGATACTAGACTATTTTTCTCAAGAGGAAAAATCTAACTGGGGATATGAAACAAAGAAATTCTAAGCTTTATCATTATTCAATAAATTTATGTGATACAAGTATATTATATATTCCCTCTTGAAAATAGCTATGAACAATATTTTATGTCCAATAAATAAAATACAAAAAATGAGCCCAAATAATATGTAAAGCAATACCGTTACTGTGAGTACAATGTTTAAAAAGCTTCCAATTTTCAAACAGGAAAATAAGTCCTGGTTTAGATCAATTACTAAGTATATTAAAGATTATCATTATGGATAAAGTTTTAAAAGTTCTATCTCCTAGTCAAATTACAAGAGACATAAAGTAGTAATCAGGAAAACATAATCAGGAAGCCAGGTGTTGGCTATTCAGTAGACTTAGAACTTAGAAACCAGCCAGCCCAGGCAAGAAAATCCATGAGACTCATCTCCAATTAAATATCAAAAAGCCAGAAGTAAAGCTGTAGCTCAAGTGGTAGAGTGCTAGCCTTGAACCAAAAGCTCAGGGACAATGCCTAGGCCTCAGCTCAAGTCCCAGGACCAGAACAAAACAAATCAGGGCCTTTGATAATTTAAGAAAAATTTGCATAGTCCAACAGATTTATCTACTTGTTGGAAAAAATTTTTATCATGATTTACAAAATTCTATTTCTAAGTGACCAATTCTGAGACTTTTATCAGTTTCAGATGTAAATAACTTTAAGGAAAATACATTTTTGAACTTAAAGTAGCATATTTAATCAAAGGAAAATGCCATTAGTGCTCTTTTACAGAATATGTATCAAACTAGAAACTTGTTTTATGTACATGTGCATACATATTAGAATAGAAACAACCAAGACTTCATTGAAGAATGGTTTCATTAAAAGTATGTGCTTGCTGATATCAATGAATGATATTTAATGTAATAAAAAATGTTAAATTACCACACACCTTTGTAGAGCTGCTTTCAGTTATCTTCGCTAGCTGCCAAAGGATTACATAGTGAGTACACTGCAGTGCATGAATAACAATCTGTAATAACGAACCAAGAGAATAAAGGTAAATTTTAAGTCACAGGCCTTTACTCTCAAAGCTATATATGAAACACATAAATAAACAAACCTGCTCAGGCATATCTCCATTTTCAATTCCGGTTTTCAAGAGTTTGTAATTACAAGGAAACAAATCCCATTTTGAAAGATCATGAGCACTGCAAAAAAAAAACCCAGCTATGTTAAATAGTAATCATCATAATTTTGAACTTCAGTTTTAACAGAATGTTACCAAAGTAAATACAATAAGCATCTTAACATGCCACTACAAAAAATGACTTTTTTTAAAGATTATTACATTTTTCAGTCACTCTCCAATTCAAAATGACTCTACAAGTACTCTTCTGAAAATCTAAAAAGAAAACCTAGCAAAGAATTTGAAAACATTAGAAACTGCAAAATACACCTACTACAGTTTTAAGAAAGCAGGGGCTGGGAATGTGGCTCTGTGATAGAGTGCTTGCCTAGCATGCATGAAACCCTCTGTTCTACTCCTCAGTACCACATAATCAGAAAAAGCTGCAAGTGGCACTGTGGCTCAAGTGGTAGAGTGCTACCAGCCTTGAGCAGAAGATCAGGGACAGGGCTGGGAAGGTGGCTCAGTGGTAGAGCGCTTGCCTTGCATGCTGAGGTCCTGGGTTCGATTCCTCAGCACCACATAAGCAAAAACAGAAAAAAGCTGGAAGTGGCGCTGTGGCTTAAGTGGTAGAGCACTAGCCTTGAGCTGAAGAGCTGAGGGACAGCGCCCAGGCCCAGAGTTCAGGCCCCACAACTGGACCCCCCAAAAAAAACAACAAAAAAGAAGATCAGGGACAGTGCCTAGACCCTGAGTTCAAGCCCCAGGACTACTGGGGGGAAAAAAAGCAGAACCTAAAAGGTTCAACTTACTTGTGAAAAGCAGTGATCCTCTTCAATGTAGACAACACCTGATATGCATCATCTTCATCAGGTTCTTCACCCTATGAATATCAATTATATATTAAGAACCACCAACGTAAAAAATCCTATAGTAGTAACCTGGTAATAGTACCTTGAGAAATTAATAAAAATAAGCACAAATAATCTTATCATACAATGCCTAGATCTGGCTAAACCATCAGAGGTACAATGTGCCCCCGAAGAGAAAAATGAAACGATATTCTTCTCTTTGGTCTGAGAGGGGACTCAAACTGGAATTTGCTTTCTGGTCATTAGCAGGTGCTCTACCATCTGAGCCATGCCTCAACTCCCCTTTTCTATTAGAAAGACACAAACTATGAAGATATCTACATTTACACAGTAATAAATGTACTATGGCAACAAAAGAAAACATACCAGATTACAAGAAAGCAATCATAAAAGACAACATATAAAGGACAAAACTTAGATAAACTAATCATAGTACTCCTGGAAAAGATTTATCACACCAATCACAAACAAATGGGGTGAAAGCCTCTGAATAATATCTACAAATGCTAGTCTGTATGATGGACATCAATAATTGCTCACATGTTTTTCAATACAGGGTAACTTAAGCATAAAAAAATTCAGTCTTACTACATTTAAAATAAAATTGCTTAAATACTACTATATTTAATCTACTGTATTGAATTCCAGGTCTCTCAAAAAGGGTTTTTAAAGATTAATTTTCCTTCAAATGAATTAAACTTAATTAACAAACCATGGCTTCATACTAAATTAACTTGTCCTAATCACAATCATATTCAGCCAACAATGGAATTATTAAAAATTTTACCCAGAATGTGGAAGCTAATGATTGTGATGTGCACAATCACTAAATTAGTACAGGTTAACAAGCCTAGAATGTGACATAGCAACAGAATGTTAAATAACTTGATAAAACAAAAAAAATGAAAGTTTCAAAATCTATTATTTTTTTCTACATGATTTTTATGCCATGAGTAACAGCAGTTATATGGGAAAAGCTATAATCAATAATTTGAAAACTACAGCTTTTGATTTTTTTTTCTCTTTGGTGTCAGCCCTAGGGCTTGAACTAAGGGTCAGGGCTCTGTCCCTGAGCTTTTTGCTGAAGATTAGCACTCTACCACTTGAGCCACAGCTCCATTTCTGACTTTTGGGTGGTTAATTAAAGAAAAGAGCCTCAAGGACTTTCCTGCCTACTCTGGCTTTGAACCCTGACACTAAGATCTCAGCCTCTTGAGTAGCTACGATTACAAGCATGAGCCATCAGCAAACAGCCACAGCTTTTGATTTTAGTCTCATACATTAAAAGGTACAAAGGAGGGGCTAGGAATGTGGCTCAGTGGTAGAGTGCTTACCTTGCACGTATGAGGCCCTGGGTTCGATTCCTCAGCACCACATAAGCAGAAAAAGCTGGAAGTGGCACTGTGGCTCAAGTGGTAGAGCGCTAGCCTTGAGCTGAAGAACTGAGAGACAGCACCCAGGCCCAGAGCTCAGACCCCATGACCAACAAAAACAAACAAGAAAAAAAAGAGGTACAAAAAAGGGGGGGGTACAAAGGAGGTAAAGCCAGACCCAAAGAAACATAGTCTCCATGTTTTCCCTAATTTGTAGTGATTAGGATATGGCTAAGATAGTCTTAGCAGAGGTTTACAATAGCCCAATAGCTATGTACATATGGCCATATAAAATGATGCTAATCAAAATGATCTCCACGATATGAAAACAACATTTTTAAATGTACTGTTTGTAGTTATTTCTTTCATTTTCTTTTTTTTCCTCCTCTGGTTTATTCCCCATGGACACTCTTTCTGATTTTGGTACCCTTTGTCTTTATAAATTTAACTGACTTGGGGAAGGAAAGGGGAATCACAAAAACAGTGGAACAAAGGGAGAACCAATGCAATATTGATACTCACTAGACATGTTGGAAATGGACTTTACAACTTGAGGGGGAGGGGAATGGGGGAGGGAAGTGAAAGTAAACAAAGGAGGGATAACACTGTTTGAAATGTACTCATTACCTAACTTATGTAACTGTAACCCTTCTGTACATCACCTTTACAATAAAAGTAAATTTAAAAAAAAAGAAAAATTCAACAACAACAAAAAAGGAGCTAGATGCCAATGGCTCACATTTGTAATCCTAGCTACTCAGTGAGATCTCAGGATCACGGTTCAAAGTCAGCCTTGGGAAGAAAAGTTCTCAGGAGATTTATTTAATTAATTTATTTTTACTGTTAGATGAAAGTTTTTAAATCACTTCTTTCATTTTTTTCTTGTTTTCTTTATTGTCAAGGTGATGTACAGCCAGGTTACAGATTCTTATCTCTAATTAACCACTCAAAAACCAGAAGTGGATCTGTGGCACAAGTACTCTAGCCTTAAGCAAAAGAGCTCAGGGACAGCATCCAAGCCCTGAATTCACACTCCACAACTGACAAAAATAAGGTACAAAGGTATTTCCAGAAAAAAAACACAGTAAAAGTACAAGTTGAAGAAGATACAACAGAACCACAGAAAACTCCAAAACCAACATTGGCCATAGTAGCAACTTACTAAGACTACAGCACAGGGAACATGACAATGATGGCTTTTAGTTTTGAACACTGAAGAAACACCAATAAATCTCCTATTTGGTCTCATATTACCCCTACTTTTCTGTTCCATATACACTCTATTCCTGAATAGGCTAAAACCAGGAATCTGTTTAATTCACTTCTTTAAATCAAAGAAAAAAATCCTAGTTTTGCTTCCAACTCTCCAAGTCACAGATTCATACCAATTTTCCATTTTTTGGTCAAGGACTATTAGTACCTTGATGACTCACAGAATAAGAAATCTGAGCATAGTGGGGCACCAGTGGCTTATGCCTATAATCCTAGCTACTCAAGAAGCTAAGATCTGAGGATTGTGTCCTGAGGATCAATTCCCAGGGTCAGTATACACTATACAACACACACACACACACACACACACACACACACACACACACACACACACACACACACACACACACACACACACACACACACACACAGTGAGCATGATTTTAATATCTGCTAGACTACTACCAAGACTAATTAATGGAGGGAAAGGGCCCAACTGTCAAAATACTATAAAATATTACATACCTCTTGTAGAAAATCCTCAAGAAGACGGTTAAATTTATCTGCCAATTCATCAATCAGTTGACTCCTTGAAATATCTACTCGGTTGAAGATTGTGAACTCTTCATTACAGAGTGCTTGGTACGTTTTAGAACATGCTTCCAAAACATCTGTATCAGTGTGCTTCTCTACAATATTTCGAATCTGGCGCAGTAAGGCATCCAAATGCTGGAAAATAAAATACCTTTGAGTTAAAACCAAGGTGTACGGCTAGGGGTATATATAGATGCATTTAGCATGTATAATATGTATAGTATGTATATAGTACATACTTGAGATGTACGTGCAAGACCCACTAAGGTATACACAACAGATGTTAATTGACAGCATCAATAACAGTGAAAGTTTTGAAACATAATAACTTTATGATATAGCACATACATTTTTGCATATTTTGAGTGATGTTAAGTAAACAGACTGATCTGGTCATATTTATTTCCTCAACTTTAATGGGACTACTATTACCTAGGGCTTTGGTCCAAGCATTACATATAGTTTATAATAGTTCCTGTAATATATTGAAAGTGTTCAATGAATATTAGCTAGTTTTGCTTTTATGATTCTTTTACCCAGTTAGCCATGGAAAATCAACATAAATGAGCAGTGACAGAGTCACACAATGTCTAAGAATAAAGCTATGGATACAAAGCAAATGGGAAGTCTTAGCACTATATTCTTAAAATAGATGACTATTAAGATATAGGCTTCCTCTCATGCTACAAAAATATTTTTAAAATACAAACAAATGCTATGAGAGGGTAAATTAAAATTTTTCTTCAATGTTTTTTTTGAGGGGGGGAGTAAGTCATGGAGCTTGAACTCAGGATCTGGGCACTGTTCTTGAACATCTTTTTACTCTAGGCTCGCATTTTACCACTTTGAGCCACAGCTCAACTTCTGGTTCTCTGGTGTTTAATTGGTGATTAGAGTCTCATGGACTTTCCTGCCCAGGCTGGCTTCAAACCCCAATCCTCAGATCTCAGCCAACAGCACCCAGCTTCAAAGTTCTTTTGTACACAAAAAAAATCTTACCTTTTCTAATCTTCCAGTGGTATATATTTCCAAATCAAAATACTGAGGCAACTGCAACAAGTTAGTAACCTTTTCTGCATCTATAGAATACTTTGAAATAGAAGGATCACGAGAAACATGGTTATTGTAAGGAAGCATTTTGAAAAACATCTGTAATTTTTAGTTACACTATGTTACTAACACAAACTTACTTTTGCTAATAACTGAGGAAGAGCTACAGCAAAAAGTTCAGTGATTTTTGTCCTGTCATCCAACTGAGTCTTCTTCTCCTTCGCTGTGAGCACCTAAAGTAACAGGCTTACATTAACATTTATTAAACTTATTAAACATTATTAACTGCCAAGTTTTAGCTAACACAGCCACACAATAAGTAATAAAGTTGTATTTTAAATGCTAGATACAAAAAAGAATTTTCTTCAGAAAAGATCTTGATATGTCACCTAGGTTGGCTTTCAACTCGTATAACATTCTTGCTTCAGGTTCATGAGTACTGAAACTATAGGAATGAATGTACCACACAACCCAAAAATTCCTACTGTAAAACTTTAATCATAGAAGTGACAAACGTGAATATCTTACTTATATAAAAGAAAAAAGAACTAAAACTAAATGAATAGTCCTATAGGAAAAATTGAAATTCAATTAGATTAACCAACTTTACCTCTGAATAGAAGTATTTAAAAACTGTAAATTGTGGTTTTGGAACTGAAACATGAGATTAAGCAGGTTTTCAAGTTAATCTAGGCTATGGGAAATAAAACATGGCTTATAAATTCAAAGTAATTAAGTTGCTACCAGAAATTAGAAATGAAACAGGTTTAAAAAAATAGTAATAGGGGTATAGCTCATTGGCACAGCACTTGCCTAGAAATGGCACAATGCCCTGGTTTCAATATTGGACAATGCAAAAACTAAATAATTTAAAAAGAAACAGAACAAAATATACAGAATGAATCATATACTGTTTCAGTATCACATGATGAAAACTTGGTTCAGGTACACACAAATACATATATTTTGTGTACACTATACCACAATATGAAAAATGCATTCTAAGCCAGGCACTGGTGGTACACCTGTATTCCTAGCTACTAAGGAGGCTGAGATCTAAGGATCACGGTTCAAAGCCAGCCCAAAAAGGAAAGTCTGTGAGACTCTATCTCCAATAAACCACCAGAAAACTGGGAGTGGCGCTGTGGTTCAAGTGGTAGAGTGCTCGCCTTGAGCTGAAGAGCTGAGGGGCAGTGCCCAGGTCCGAGTTCAGGCTCCACGACCAACAACAACATCAAAAATGCATTCTATGCTTGATAACAAAGTTTGAAAGCCAGTGAAATTCTTGGAATACATTATAAATACTGTGCTATGACCGTGGGAAATAGGAATCCCCTCATTTCAATTAATATTTATTTCTACTTTTATATTAGAAAAAAATCAACAAACTAAATCACACACAAAAAAAATCATTCTAAACTGGCCCACTACATTCAGTCTTAAACAGACTGTTAGTGTGTTATCCCTCACAGAGTAACAAAGTACGCTATAGAACTAAAATTTCTCAAATTGTTAAATGCTTTAAGATTTACATCTAACACATGTGTATAATAAAAGTTTATCTGAAGAATAAAAATTAAAAATCATGTTTGTTCCATAATACGAATAGGATTTCTATAAAACATACTGGGAAAAGAAAAATGAAACTTTGAATATTGAAAAAACATTGGCATACCCTTTTTCCTGTCCCTCTTCCCACAGGAGGATGACATTCAGCTGCTTGTCTAATAGTACAAAGCATTATTTCAATCAGCGCACTCTCTTGTCTGTCTGTTAATGCTAAAAAAATTAAATCAGAGTTAATCTATTTTTCTTACCAGTAACTATTACATAATAGTTTCTTCTGCCTATGAATAGAAAGTGACCTAATGTACTACAGAATATTCCATTATTTATCACACAAAAGGTGAGAACAAGTTAAATCTTCCTAAACTCATCAGCAATCTGTGTCTAAAAGTGATCCTAGAGAGAAAACATTAAATTCTGACAGCAATTGTATCTTACTGCAGTATAATATCCACATAAATATACACATATATAAACACAAATATGAGAATAGAGCTGAAGGTAAGGCTCAGATGTAGAGTGCTCCTAGAATATGAGGCCTTGGGTATAATCCCCCGCAGAACACACACACACACACACACACACACACACACATAATCCCCCGCAGAACACACACACACACCAGAACACACACACACACACACACACACACACCTGCTCCTAGACTACATGAGGCCTTGGAGGTAAACCCCAGCAGAACACACACACACACACACACACACACACACACTCCTAGACTACATGAGGCCTTGGAGGTAATCCCCAGCAGAACACACTCACATGCACACATACACACACACACACACACACACACACACACCAAAAAAAAACTAGAGAAAACAAGTAAAATGTATTTTCAAAGTGTCTAGGTAAGACAACTACTACAATTAAATATCCTTAGGTAAGGCTCAGATGTAGAGTGCTCCTAGAATATATGAGACCTTGGGTGTAATCCCCAGCAGAACACACACACACACACACACACACACACACACACACACACACACACCTGCTCCTAGAATACATGAGGCCTTGGAGGTAATCCCCAGCAGAACACACTCACGTGTGCACACACACACAGACACACACACACACACACACACAAACTAGAGAAAACAAGTAAAATGTATTTTCAAAGTGTCTAGGTAAGACAACTACTAAAATTAAATATCCTTACCTTCCTCTCCACTAAGTGGCTCCTCTAGCAATAAGCTATTCATACATTCCCAGTCTTTTAGCAGCTCAGTAGCACAGTCCCACATGCTATCCACAAGATAGGCTGCATGCTCATGTAGCTAAAATTTGAAAAGAATAATATGGTCTTAAACAAATAGTAATTCAAGGGAACATAAGTTTTGGTGGCACCATGTACAAATACTCAAACAGCAATTCAAATGGAAGAAGGAATTGCCTTAATTTGCTATACATAATTCAAGCTTATTAGGCCTCATTGAACATTTTTAAGCTTTTAAAACATTTATACAAAAATTATTTTGGAAAATATAACATGCATACTTACTTATAAAAAGATTATATGCTTATTTAGAAAGCAGTTAGCTTCAGCCAATTCTTAGATATACTATTATTTGACTTTAAATGAATGGAAATAATAATGGTTAATTAAGATATAAAATACATCTTACTGTCAATTTGCTTCAGAAACAAATTATTCTCTTCATTCTGTTAAGCCTAGCAGACCTTATATCTTCCCAACTTAAGGGAGTATAATCATGATTTTTAAAACTTTTAGAAATTGTCTATCAGTGTTTTTCTATTCATGAGTATAGAGGGGATATCCCCATAATTATCAAACTGAATTCAGCAGTATATATAAAGGAATATATACAATTTTAGCATTGAAATGCAAGATGCTGCAATATTCCAATAAAATTATTCAATATAATTTCACTATGTCAGCTGAAAATTATTCCATATTTTGTTACTAAGAAAGTGAGGCTTCAAATGAGTAGGTAACTTAACCAAGGTTACAAAACTAGCAAGAAGGACCAATTGATAATCAGGTTTATCTGATTCCAAAAGTACATAGAATCCTAATATTTGAATATCTTATTACAACTAGTAATTATTCTTTAAAATTTTGGAATGGGGAAGATTTCTGTTCTATTCAAAAGTGACACCAGAGTATTTAACAAGCACTTCATTTTAATAACATCTCAGAAATTATTTGAAATAAAGTATAAATTAAGCAACATAAACTAACCTCACTTTCCAGAAAGAAAAAGACCAATGTCTTAACAAGATTGGCATTTGGACCTTGCCTTCCTCTTCTTTTCATCATCCCATCATCCTCTGGATCTCTACGACTGAAGAGCCTATGAACGAGGAAAAATATTTTAAAATGAAAACTGCATTTGTTATTAAAAAATTAATTCTATTACATATTAAAACATCTAACAAGGTATTAATAGAGAGCTTGGTAGATTAATTACCCAGAATTAAGCCATCAAGTAATTGCTATCATTTTTTTTATTCTAATCTTGATTGTTCATTAAATCCTTTGAAACTGATAAGCTAATTATATAGTATGCCTGCCTTCCGCAAGAATTTACTACATGTAGTTTTGACAAAGCTCAGTATACATTAAGCAACTCAGTTGATAAGGAAAGTCCTCAGATAGCCAGGTGGTGCTATGTCAGTTTTGTTTAATTAAACTCTATACTCTTGACTATTTATTGTTCCTCCACACACATACACACAGTCTCCTTGGAACCATGAACCCAAAGAGTCTACTTGCATTGTTATAAATTATTTTTTGATCTTATATAACTGTTTCCTTTATCAATCAAAGTAATACACTGACTTACCTATAATATTCATGAATAATTATATATATTTTTTATCTTATGACATATTTTTCTCTAAAACTGAACATACCAATACCTTCTGTATAAAATGCTTGCAACATTATCCACACCCAGTGGACTCTTCCTAGAGACAGTGTGACTGTTTTTCCTCAGAAACAAGAGAACTACCACTGGATAACAATAGAAATTTTAATAGAAAATTATAGAGTAGATATTTTGTACCAATAACTCTTTCAAATAAATCCCCACATGGGCATCTAAAAAAAACTAAAACAGAATCTGTGTGGTTCAAATGGTTCTTTGTAAAAGACATGATATAACATTTGTTGAATACTTTCTGTGATCAGATATTCACACCAAAGTTCATATTATCTAATCTGAAATGCTAAATAGCATCATAAAATCGAGGATTTGGGGGATTCTTAGGTCAAACTATATTAAGTACTTGAAATAGACTTTTAAATATTTTCTCAAGTAATGGGAAAATAAGCTTAACACTACATACTATAATATTTGGAAAATGAAGTAGACAATTAAGAAGAGGTAAGTCTAAATATTATGTTAGGTAAATTTAAAATATATCCATTAGGGGATGGAACATAGCTCAGTGGTAGAATGCTTGCTAGTATGGTGAACTCATGTCAGCATTTGTAAAAACCAAGCTAATTCCTTAAAAGACATGATATATTTCCCTTAAAAGATCTAACTTAAGCACAAAAAATATATATCCTTAAAAGGCAGAATATATTTGCCTTTAAAGATCTAACTTAAATCAAACAAACCAGAGAAGAGCAATCTAAACTTTTAAAGGAAAGAGTAAAGTGAAAGTATTCATAAAATGTGTGTATTATCCATGTTCTTTGCCTCACTATTCAAAATAGCCAAGATATGGAAACAGCCAGATACCCCACAATAGATGAGTAGAGGCAAAAATGGCATCTATACACAATGGAATTTTACACAGCCATTAGAAAGAATAAAATAATGTTATTTCCAAGAAAATAGATGGAACTAGAAAAAAATCATGTGAAGTGAGGTAAGCCAGGATAAGGTAAAAACATATATTTTGCTCTCTCTGATATGCACTGGGATATGACAAATGACATAGAATTTTAGATACTCACATACAGTGAGACCAAAAGAGGATAGTCTTAGGAAAGAATCACAAAGGTGCAATGCCTAAGCACCTCTTCATATTTACATAAAATAATATTTATACTGAAATGATCTCCTAAGATATGGAAACAAAAGATTTTTTTTCTTTTGCTTATGATTCTGTATTCATTACTTATATATGTTGTATATCATTGGGAGGGTGGCGGGGAGGTCACAGAACTCGAAGAAAAAGGATAAAAAGTGCAACAGTGGAGCGCATTGGGCATTGATGAAATTCAACTGTACAACTCATGGGTAGAGATGAGAGGGAGGGACTTGGAGAGAATGAGAACACAAGACACAGTACAAATGGAAATGTACTTATTACCTGACTCATGTACATGTAACCCCTCTGTACTTCACCTTTATAATAATAAAAATTTTAAAAAGTTGTGTGTTTAATATTTAGTATATCAAAATAATGTTATGAACATGTACTTTAGAAAATAAGTAACGGGGGGGGGAATAAAAAAAGGAAAGAAAATAAGTAACAAGGGGGATAAAAAAAAAAGAAAGAAAATAAGTAACAGAAATAACAGATTTACTTTTTGTAGAGAAACTCCCCAGCTGCTACTGCTACTGGCCGGTGAGCTGAATAAACCAGATGATAGACATTTTCACAATCTTCTGCAGTAAGAACTTCTTCACTACTCCTAGTAAAAAGTAAGTAGTAATAAGGTTTTTAGCTATATCCCAATTCTAAGAATATACATACAAAAATTCATGCTTTTACATTTTCCCAATTTACCAATTTGGGTTAAAAGAAAATAAATAAACCTAATTTATTATTTTGGGGAAAAGATGTGCTAACAAAAGTGCTGAGAATTTTATTAAGATCAAATATAAATGTAGCACCACATTTAAGAGCGAATACATGAAGTAAATAGGTAAGGGAATAATGTAATATAAATGCTTAAGGGGAAATAAAGACAAAACAAAAACTAATATGAGAGGGGCTGGGAAGGTGGCTCAGTGGTAGAGTGCTTGACTTGCATGCATGAGGCCCTGGGTTCGATTCCTCAGCCCCACATAAGCAGAAAAAAAATGCCGGTAGTGGTGCTGTGGCTCAAGTGGTAGAGCACTAGCCTTGAGATGAAGAGCTGAGGGACAGTGCCCAGGCCCAGAGTTCAGGCCCACGACCGGACCCCCCGCCCTAAAAAAAGCCCAACTAATATGAAATGTAAACTTGCAGCATGAAGAAAGCTTGGAGTTAATAATCATAGACATCATTCTGTATCCATTTCATATGAATATTAGGAAAGATGATCTGGGTGCTGGTGTCTCATGTCTATAATCCTAAGTACTTGGGAGGCAGAAATGGAGAGGATTGTGATTTGAGGCCAGCTTGGGTCAGCAGGTCAAGAGATCCCATCTCAAACAATAGCTGGGTGCAGTGGACTGTCATCCTAGCAATTCAGGAGGCTGAGATGAAGAGGATCATAGTTTCAATGTCAGCCAAAGCAAAACTTTTTAGGCCTCATTTCAAAGGAAAAGGCTGGGTGCTGGTGTATATCCATCATCCCAGCTACAGTATGACATGTAAATGGAAAGACCAACGTTCAGGCTGGCCCAGGCAAAAAGAGACCTTTACAAAATAACCAGAGCTTACTAGAGCTGGGGCTGAAGCATTAACAATGCCTGCCTAACAAGCAAGAAGCCTAGAGTTCAAATGCTAGTACCAGGCCCCCAGAAAGAAAAAAGACAAGTGTGACTACATTAAAATACACCCAGTGCCTAACTAACAGTTAAGAACATTTCATATATCATTCATATAAGTAAATAGTACTGTACTTCGTTTTTGTTATTTGCTCAACAAGACTTTGTACAAGATATCTGGGTGAAGATAAAATCTTCAAAGCATAAAAAAACACAAGTATTTTTCCAAATAAATATTAAGTATCAAAGACATATTTGTAACCATTGGAAAAAATCCTACTGAAGCTTAATGCTAATTTTCCTGATCTTTTTAAACAAAATAACCATAAGAAAATCTTGGTAAATCAAAGTTATTTTTAAAGTAGAGCTCATCAAGCAGTGTAAACTTTGAGTTCTTCCTATGGAATTATATTCAGGATGGTAGCCACTGGCAGCTGTTTTCATCTCAATATTCTTCTATTATGAAATAAA
Source organism: Dipodomys ordii (assembly GCF_000151885.1). Lineage (NCBI taxonomy): Eukaryota > Metazoa > Chordata > Mammalia > Rodentia > Heteromyidae > Dipodomys > Dipodomys ordii. The sequence goes on from NW_012267254.1 coordinate 10,789,992, forward strand.
TAATCTAGGAATTTACTATTATATATAAATTTACAATCAAAGGACTAACAGCAGACAGTAAAAAATAAGAACATATTTTGGTGCCAGTACTTGGCTTGAACTCAGGGCTCTGCAATCTCACTGGGCTTTTTTGCTCATGGCTGACAGTCTACCACATGAGTCATATCTCCACTTTGGTTTTTGGCTAGTTAATTGAAGATAACTGAGTCTCAGAGTTCTAATGATCCTCAGTTCTCAGCCTCCTGAGTAGCTAGTATTATAGACATAACCACCACACCCAGTCATATTTCAACTTTAATTCAATTAGAGTTTAATGAAACTGGACATAAATGCCTACAATTCCAGCATTCTAAAGAATAATAATGCAAGAGGATTGTGAATTTGAGGCCACCTTAGGCTACATAGTTAGACCCAGTCATAAATAATAAGTAAATCCTACGGGTTCTCAGAAAATGTCAACACATCTAAAATTGCCTTCTTTATAAATACTACACAGTGATATACTTCATACAAGATAATAACCAACCACTTTGTAGGGTTGCTGTATTCAGTTAAATAATATGTATGAAATACTTTTTATTGGCTGTCATCACATACGTTAATTTTTACTTTTAATAAACACTTATTGTTATTAATTATTTTAGAAATTCTATTTTAAAATATACTGTGTTAGCAAATGTGAACATTTTAGGTTTTGATAGACATTGCCAAATTTAGATCAATTTATTTTCCTTTCAACAATGTGTAAGGGACTATTTTTATACAGCCTAAGCAACATGATGTATTACCAAACATTTTTATTTATTCCCAGAGCAAATACGTTAAAAATGGTCTGATTTTAATATACTTGTCTCTGAGAACAAACTCAACTTTTGATATGTTTAATTTTTTCTTTTCAGTCAATGATCTGATCCATAACTTTTGACATTGCTTGTTAGATTTCTATTTCTTTAGTCAATATGCAAAAATTAATGTCTTTGATGCAAAAATTTACTCTAATCTGGCATTTTTGTATATGTATGTCATATAGACATTGAGTTTTTTATGAAGTCAACACACTGAGTTGTTATTTGTTTTTTTTTTCAAGACAAATCTAACCAGGAACTCTAATGTAATATGCAGCACATACTTACTGTAAAACAAGAGTGAGTAATTTTATTGCTTGTACAGCAACATCATATTCCTTGTCAAGAGTCATAGACACAATTCTATCCTATAAACAAAGAGATTCAAATATGTTTTAAAAAGGAAGAAAAATATTTTCAAATTCTAAGCAATTTTAAATATTTAGTACTAACCTTGAACCGACTTGTAAATAGCTCCAGTTTTGAATTAAGCTCTTTATTATAATAAAGCCCTTGTAGTGCAGTAAGACATTTGAGTCTTACCTCACCTTGCTAAAAGAAATGAAGAGAAAACATATTCAAACTCTGTGCATTCCCAACCTGAAAATTTCTAGTTTAAAATCTTAACCAATAACATTTCCTCAGAGATGTCATCTTTGATAGTGCAAAAATATAAATGATTATATACGTATGACGAAATACAAGGTTACTATCTCATACCCCAAATAATTTTTTTGTAAAATTTGTTCATAACAAAACTATTGTGAAAGTTGATAGTAGCATATTTCACAGAGAGCAACATAAAGAAAGAATGTATACATGAAACATGTTCAAAGTTAATGAAAAGGCAACTAAGAATGGTAATTTGAGGGAAAAAATTTAAAATGAAGTTGCAACATGTAATCTAAGGAACATGCTTTATCAAGAGGAGAAAAACGAGGTGCTGAGAATAAGGTTTCAGTGGTAGAGCACTTGCCTAGCATGTGCAAAGCCCTGGCTTTGATCCCTGTCACTGGAAAAAAATGAGGAAAAGTTTAGGTAGCATTCAGATAACAGCCTATAATGGTTCCATTTAGTCCTCTGAAAATGCATCACCAAAACTATCTGCACGATACCAGTATTGAAGCACAAATACTAAGTCAATACTCAGAATAAAGTCAGTGGTCAGAATATTTAAAAAAAAAATCTGGGGGACTTTACATTTTAGATTTCATGTTTTTTAAAAATTTGTTTGTTTTTTTGTTGGTCGTGGGGCCTGAACTCTGGGCCTGCGTGCTGTCCCTCAGCTCTTCAGCTCAACGCTAGCACTCTACCAATTGAGCCATAGCACTACTTCTGGCTTTTTCTGCTTATGAGGTGCTGAGGAATCGAACCCAGGGCATCATGCCTGCGAGTTAAGCACTCTACCACTGAGCCACATTCCCAGCCCAGGTTTCAAGTTTTCATAGAGCAGAGAGAATAAAGGAGAGAGGTTTATACAAGTTGTGGTATAAGGAATGTATGCATTTCATTTATGAATGAAAACTGCACACAGTCATGCCTATGTATAGACAGAGAAGCATGCTATATAGGGCACACTTTACCTTATCATGCATAGTCCAACCAACATATTTTAAATAACTGTCATTAAGAAAGGCATCACTATACATCTTCATCCAAATGCCAATCTCTTCAATGCATATAGCACGGATCTCAGCTATTGCATCCCTAGATGGATGAAGGAAAAATAATATCTAATCAGTTACAGTATGCTACAGGACATATGGTTTATTCAAGATATGCCAAGTACATCTTATCTACTATGGATACACCACAATTTTAAGTATCACTGCAAAATAAGGCATAATTGAAATATGCTATCTAAAGCCAGTAGCTTAAAATCTAGTTGCCAAAGCAGGGCTACCAACATAAATATTTAAAACTAAATATAACTAAACAAAAGCCCCATCCTTGCCTTTTACACTAGACCATAGCCTAGTCTTGGCTCACACCTGTTGGACTTAATGTGTTGTTGAGTAAACAGGTGATACACATTGAGCCCAAATGTATAACAAGTGAAACCAAGTTTAACAGAGTTATTAAATGATTTCAGCATTTGATTTTTTTGGAAACAGAATATCATAAAGTTTCCCACACTGGTCTTGAACATCTGGGCTCAAATGAGCCTGTAGCCCAAGGCTCCTAGTTGCTGAGATTAGAAATGCATATCAATGCATTGCTGTATCTAGCATAGGTAAAGGCTTTAAAATCCATCCTAAGGTACAGATGAATCATTAAAGGCAGAGGAATACCACAATAAAAGGATGTTTTAACAAAACTGCAATAATTCTACTAACAAAACTTCAATAATTCTATTTACAAAAACGATGTTTTGACTTACCTGTATCTATGTACAAACACTCCTTTAAATATTGCATTCATCATATTTTCAATTTCATCTTGATTTTCCTGAAGCTATAAAAAGAACAGATCATTAATTTTCATTAGACAAAGAACAGAAAAAAATCTCACAAAATGCAGATTGCTTCAATATATTGGTGATCACACTTTTTTCCCCAACAGACAAAAATAACCACAAGGAAAGGGTAAAGTTTAGATAGATGAAGTTCCTTAAAATATCTGACAACTTAAAAATTTAGATTGGGAAAGTAATTCTTTTTTTTTTCTTTTTTTGTGTGTGTGGGGGCGGGGAGGGTGGTCAGTGTAGGGCTTGAACTCCAGGACTGGGCAATGTCTCTGAGCTCTTCAGCTCAAGGTGAGTGCTCTACCACTTGAGCCACAACACTAATTCTGATTTTATGGTGGTTAATTGGAGAAGAGTTTCACAGACTTTCCTGCCCGGGGTGGCTTTGAACTATTATCCTCAGATCTCACAGCCTCCTGAATAGCTAAGATTACAGGCATGAGCCACTGGCTCAGGTTAATTCTTTTCTAATGAGCACAAAGTTCCAATATACAGAGAAACTATGGTTTATTATTACATTTATTATGTAATAGTATTAATTACAAAGCATTTATATGTTCATATCAAGAACATGTAACCATTTTTTAATTATTTTGATGTTTATAGTCTAAAAGAGAAGAATCATGTTTTGTGTCTGCTAAATGACCAAAACAGTAAAATAACTATGTAAAAAAAATATAGCTATTTATTGCCAGGCGCTGGTGGCTTATGCCTGTAATTGTAGCTCCTCAGGAGGCTGAGATTTAAGGATCTGGTTCAAAGCCAGCCCAGGCAGGAAAGTCCGTTAGACTCTTATCTCCAATTAACCACCAGAAAACTGGAAATGGTGCTGTGGCTCAAGTGGTAGAGCGCTTGCCTTGAGCTGAAAAGCCCAGGGATGGTGCCTAGGCCCAGAATTCAAGCCCTGTAACCAACCAAAAACAAATATATAGCTATTCACTAAATTCTGTTGAGAAAAGACTGACTTGAAGAAATATTTCAAATTAACAAAAAAATTCATTTACGTGTGTGTGTGTGTGCACGCGCACGCAGGCGCGCGCATGCCAGTCCTGTTTCTTGAACTCAGGAACTACGTGCTGATCTGAGCTCCTTTGCTCAAAGCTGGTATTCTACCCAATTAGCCAGAGCTACACTTCCAACTTTTTGAGGGATAGAGAGGTAGTTTACTGGAGATTAACTATGTTCCTGCCTGGGATGACTTAGAACTGTGAGCCTCAGATCTTAGCTTCCAGTATAACTGGGGTTACAGGAATGAGCCACCAGCACCTGGCTTCTGTTAACTCAAACTATCAATTAAAAGTGCATGTGAACTGGGTGTTGACTAGCTAGCTACTCAGGAGTCTAGAGATCTGAGGACCACATGGTTTGAAACCAGCCAGGGCAGACAAATCTAAGAGATTCTTATCTCCAATCAATCAACAAAAAGCCAGAAGTGGAGGTGTGACTCAAATGAAAGAGTACCAGTCTTTATCAAAAAGGCCAATTCAAAATACTAAACCTAAAAGAAAAAAAATAGGTTACAGAGTATTGTTTCTTTTTTACAATCTAAGGATAAATTAGCTCTTACTCTATGTGCTTTTTGCAAAATGTATCTCTTTTCTCTGCATAAATGTCCTGTACTTCTAAATAATGCTAACATAAGCATGCACTTTTTATATTCATTAATACAGTCAGTTATAGAATGTCCTTCAAAATGTTTAAAATCTTAACTTTTGCAAAGGAATGTTGCTCAATGACAGTGCACTTTCCTCACATATATGAGGCCCTAGTTCTATCCCAAGCACCACACAAAAAATAAAATGAAATGAATTGTAAGAATAAATGAAATAAATTATAAGAAGCTTACATTATTTGAATTATAAGAGGCTTAACTCAAATGTAGAAATACTAATATCATATAATTGTATAAAAATTTGGGGGCTGGGAAGTTGGCTCAGTGGTAGAGCGCTTGCCTTGCATGCCTGAGGCCCTGGGTTCGATTCCTCAGCACCACATAAGCAAAAAGAAAAAAGCCGGAAGTGGCGCTGTGACTCAAGTGGTAGAGCACTAGCCTTGAGCTGAAGAGCTGAGGGACAGTGCCCAGGCCCAGAGTTCAGGCCCCACAACCGGACACCCCCCCCCAAAAAAAATTTCCATGTCAAAGTCCTCTTAATTTTTTCCATATATTCTATGTTAACTGTCTAGGAATAAGGTAATAATTTCAAGAACTAAGACATGCTTTACATTACCAGTAAAATTCATTCATTAAGAGACTGAGGTGTATCAACACGCTAAGTTATATGAAAATGAGTTTCAAGGCTAGGTACTGGTAGCTCACACCTGTAATCCTAACTACTGAGAACTCTGAAACCTAGAGATTATGGTTTGAAGCCACCAGATAGGAAAGTCCATGAGATTCTTATCTCCAAAAAGCCAGAAGTGGGGGGGGGAGGCTGGGAAGGGATGTGAAAGGTAAACAAAGAGGAGGCTGCAATGCTTGATAAGAAATGTACGTATTATCCTGCCCATGTAATTGTAATCCCTCTGTACAGTATGTTCACAAAAAAAAATTAAATTAAAAAAAAAGCCAGAAATGGGGCTGTGGCTCAAGAGGGAAAGCACTAGCCTTGAGCACCAAAGCTCAGTACAGAGCCAAGTCCCTGAGATTCAAGCCCAGCAATGGCATGAGAAAAAAAGAGAGAGGGGGGAGGGAAAGACAGAGGGAGGGAGAGAGTGAGAGAGAGGGAGGAGAGAGGAGAGAGGGAGGGAGAGAAAGAGGGAGAGAGAGGGAAAGAGAGGGAGAAAGGAGAGAGGAAGAGATACTTTACATGAATAAAAATACTTTACATGAATAATACTTTATATGAATAATACTAAGGCTGGGACAACTTTCCAGACTGTCCCAAGTATTTTTACTTAATAAAATGCAATTTCTTAGAATATATAAGAGGTAGTGTTGACAGATATTCAAAAAACTTCAAGTTAGACAAATAAACTACTTGAAATGTACTATTTGAGATTATTTTTTAATTTTCATTGTAATTATTAAGGAGTTGTACAAAGGAGTTACAATTCCATAAGTCAGTAATGAGTACAATGCTTCTTAGACAGTGTCACACCTTCTTCATTTTCCTCCATATTCCCCTTCCTGTTCCTACACATAAGTTGCATAGTTCATTTTTTTACATAATGTACAGTAAATACTATGATTGCATTTGTTCACCCTTTTTAGCTCCATTCCTATGTGCCTCCTTTTGCCCTCCCCTAAACAGACAAAAAAAAAAAGAACAAAACAAGCAACAAATAAAAACATGTTTCCATTTCCTGGAATTTGTTTTGGTTTGAAGTATTTTAGATGTTATGAGGAATTATGCCTTTGGGTTCTTCCTCTAAGTATATCTTCCCTTAGTCTGTTTGTGTGTAAATGCATAGAGCCCTGTATAAATTGTCATGTCCAACTGTATTTTAGATCTAGCTTCCACATCTGAAAGAAAACGTGCTATTTGTCTCTCTGAACTTGTCTTACCCCATTTAACATTTGTTCTGGGTCCATTCCGTTCCCTGCAAACATATTCTTTCTAATGGATGAGAAGTTTTTCATTCTGTATATGTACTGTGTGTCTGACCACTTATCTTTTTTTTGTGGCTATTGTTTTGTGTTTTTTGGGGTTTTTTGGTTAGTCATGGGGCTCGAACTCTGGGCCTGGGCACTGTCCCTGGGCTTTTCAGCTCATGGCAAGCACTCTACCACTTGAGCCACAGCACCACTTCTGGTTTTCTGGTGGTTAATTGGAGATAAGAGTCTCACAGACTTTCCTGCCCGGGCTGGCTTTGAACCGCGATCCTAGGATCTCAGCCTCCTGAGTACCTAGGGTGACAAGCGTGAGCCACCAGTGCCCAGTTCCACTTGCTAGGCTGACTCAGCCTAGCAAGCCACATTTCAAGCCCTTAAAATTAAATTTTTCATGAGACTGTGGCAAAACACATGCTTGTTGCCCATAAGGCCCTAAACCGAATTCCTAGTACCAAAAACAAAAAAGATTTTTTGAATAAAATTATCTGAAGCATTAACAAGTTATAGTTGATGATAAACAAGATACACATTAATAGCCTAAATAGGTTATATAAAAATTTACCTCTTTCCGTTTTTGTAGCAGGAGTTCTAGCCTCTCATTGGCTCGTTTTCCAATCATTTTATTCCGTTCTGCTTCATATTGTCTTTGTGTATTATCCATATTAATGCTAAGATTTAGTGCCACATTCACCAAAGCTGTCATCAGCTTCATAGCTATTTTTAAAAGGGTAAAATGTTGAAATTAGCCTAATAGATGCAAATTTTTACAACTTAAGATCAACTTAAGTGAAATTAAGCAGAGAGGAGCTACTCTGCTTCTAACAGAAAAGAGGAGCTCCAGTGGCACAGTACTTATAAGACAGAAAAAAGTACAGCTGCTACAAATGATGTCAACAACAGATCATACTATATAGAATACTTAGTATGTCAGCAAATTGCCTATGCCAAATACTTTTGTGCATTATCTTACAATCTTCCCAACAGTCCTCACAGGTAAGGGCAGAGGAAATTGAAGGAAATTTGCCCCACATTGTAAGTTCACACCCACCCACATCTACACCTACCCCTACCCCTACACACGCACACACACACAAACATGTAGTTAAACCAAGATAAAAGCAATAAAAACTGACTCCGTCCAGAATATGATTAAATCATAGTATTGTTAATAATGTCCCCTACAACAACCTAACTCAAGTGATCATGATTCATATGAAAGTCATTTAGCTAAGACCTTAGTATGTAGCTCAGTAGTGTGGCATTTGCCAATCATGTGAGGCCCAGGATTCAAAATCCAAGGCACTTAAAAAAGTTATTCAGCTACCTCAGTAACCAAAGAGGATCTAAATGAATTATATCAAATCACATGGTATAAACAATGTTGAAGGGTTTTATCAGCATTAACTTATGTTTCACTTTACTGCATATCATAAAGATAATGATGAAATTGTAAAGAATCTAAATTCAAAAGTATAAACAGTGGGGGCTGGGAAGGTGGCTCAGCGGTAGAGTGCTTACCTTGCATGTATGAGGCCCTTAGTTCGATTCCTCAGCACCACATAAATGGGAAAGGCCGGAAGTGGCGCTGTGGCTCAAGTGGTAGAGTGCTTAGCCTTGAGCTGAAGAGCTCAAGGATAGCGCTAGGCCCAGAGTTCAAGCCCCACAACTGACCAAAAAAAAAAAATCCCAAAGCCAGCCTGGGCAGAAAAGTTAAAAAAAAAAGTATAAACAGGGAAATGCCACTTAAATATAATTTTATTATTTTTGGTTTACATGATACTGAGGAATCACACACAGGGCCTTACACATGCTAGGCAAGCACTCTAACACTAAGCCACATTCCCAGCCCAAAATGTCATTTAATAAAGTGCTTTCCCGTATAAAGATTTTTCCCTATACTATTCTTTTAAATCTTGAGACAGTAACCTCTTCTGTCTGGGATTTTTAATTTAAGAATTTATGTGTTATTTATTTAGTATACTCCAGACCATTTCTCACACTTGGTTGCATTGTATGATACAACAAGTCAAACTCCATCTTCATTTGTGGTTACTGGCTTTCTGAGGAAGTTTCCAATTTTCTCCTCTAAGTAATTTCAAATATTCAGCAAACTAGTGTGTCACTCAGATCTAAAATTATTTGTCATACTTGTTTTAATTTACACTAGCCATCAAATTTTTGATGTTGGACTTAATCATGTCAAGTACGACCACATTGATATTTTGTGTATTCAGCTCCAAAAACAAAAAGAGAACCTATAATAAACTGCATTTTACTTTTACTAATGAATTTTTCAGAAGTATATGATGAATCATAGCTTTAATTCTTTTTTTTTCTTTTGTCGGTCATAGGGCTTGAACTCTGGGCCTGAGCACTGTCCCTCAGCTCTTCAGCTCAAGGCTAGTGCTCTACCACTTGAGCTACAGCTCCACATCCGGTTTTCTGGTGGTTTATTGGCGATAAGAGTTTCACGGACTTTGCTGCCCGGGCTGGCTTTGAACCACGTTCCTCAGATCTCAGCCTCCTGAGTAGCTAGGATTACAGGCGTGAGCCACTGGTGCCCGGCTATAGCTTTAATTCTTTGAGGAGATATTCTACCAAAAATTTTAAAAAGTTCCTCAGAGGAAAGTTTTAAAGACAGAAATTAAAACTGACATTAAAGCTTAGAACATTATAACAAAGTCTATCTGATTTATTCAAACTGAAATCAAAAATATATATGCAGTAACAGCCTATCAGCAATTTTTATCTTCAGCACAAACTTAAATTTCAGATGTATGAAACAAAAAAAGCACTGCTATAATATTAACCATGTGAGGTGTGAAAATGTAATTCAAGTCACCAAAATTTAAAGATGAAAGACTGACCTGACCTAAAGTTACTATTGTCCAATGTAAGTTGAAGAATTAGCCTTGTCCAACTGGTTGCCATCCTATCTGGAGGGGACTAAATATCAAAATGATGGCAACAGTCAACCCAAATTTGCCATCAATTTTCCTTGATAAAACATCATTCAAGCCAAGCATCAGTGGCTCATAGTAATTCCTGTGGCTTGTAGGCAGGGAGGAATCACCACATTCTAGTTTGAGTATACCTTCACAAAGAATTAAAACAGAAAATACTAGGTGGATATTGTGATGCATGACAATAATACCAGCACTCAAGAGGCTTAGGCAGCCTGGGCCTTATAGTAAGTTTGAAGCTATTTTGGACTACACTTGTGAACCCTATCTCAGAAACAAACAAAACTCATAAGAAATAAAACTAAGCTCTGAAACTACCAATTTATTCTCAATATTGCACAAAAAGAAGAATGGAGGGAGTGTTCTCTTAGTGATCACTTTAGAAGTTAAGCTAATTAATGCCACTATTATTTCATTTCCCTTTTAATGAGAATCATTTCCTCTCTAACCTAAGGCAATAGAGAAAATCATTCAAAATACTAACCTGCCAGGGTACTTGTATGCCGAAATGCTCTGACTTGTGAGTCAGATAATCCTGTAAGAAGTGAAATGACTGTATCCATCATGTACTCATCATATATGATACTATACTGACATTGCCGTACTAGTACACCAATGAATTCACAAAAACTCGATTTGAACTTCTTCCACTGAGGACCAGCCATGGTAAGTGGATAATCGCCACTATCCTAAAACACAAATTTTAAACAGAAATTTAATTTAAAATTCATAAGATTTTTAATTGCTTTTTAAACATCCTAAACAGAAGTATAAAAAAATTCCTTTATCTTATCCTTCCTCTATAATAAACTCTCAAGGCAAGCAAGAGACTAGGTGCAAATGTGGAAGTACCTCTGGACAATTCTGCTCATTTGAAATCAGTCAATGAAATTGTCAATTATTGATATTAAAAATTTTTAAGTCTTCATCAAAGTGAAATATTCTTCTGATGAACATAAATATATTTATACAGTAATTAAATTTCTTTAAAACAAGCAAACAAAACCTAAACCAAATAAATGTTTTTGAGTGGATTCAAAATAACAAAATCATATTCCATGCTTGTTTAACAAAATGATGTATGCATCAACAAAAGTTTGCAGTATATGTCATAAACTTCATGAAAACAAATAGTAATCAAACATAAATGGCCACATAATTTTAAAAAAGGCTAGGAATATAGCTTAATGGTAGAGTAGATACTCAGTTCAAGGACCTTTGGTGAAGGGTAAGAATTATAGCTCAGTGGTAAGAATAGACACTAAGTACTGCTCATTCTCCACAAAATAAATGGAAGGAATAAACAGACAAATTCTCCACAAAATAAATGGAAGGATAAACAGACAGATGGATGGACGGATAAATGGATGGGTGGATAGATAGGTAGGTGAATGAATGCTTAAAAACATAACATAAGGAACAATTATAGAGAAAAGTGGGGATCATTAATAAATATAACTCAGAGCTATAAGGTAATTATCAGTACAATATAGTCAGTTTCAACGATTAACTTTCATCACTAAATTTTTACTTCATGTCATATATACACTGAATTGTGTCTGAGACCAAATTCCTAACATACTCTTAAAAGTGTTTTTTTCATTTGGTTGAGGAGAGGGATTGGTCTTGGGACCAAATTTGTAGCCCAGAGCATGCTAAGCACACATTCTATTGCTTTGTTACACCTCCAGCCTCTACATTCTCTGATGAGCTCATTTAGTGAACAGACTAAAATATGTTATTATTGTTAACTTCATTTGTTGAAATTTTCAAATTATATTTCAGGATGATTATCTTAAATACTTCCTTTTAGCAAAAAGTTCTCACTTAAACAGTTAATATTAAAAGGTTAAAACATGTAATTACTCATAATTACCTCTTCTCTACTCAGAGACTGATTAATATCCCTTAGTGATTAACAAAACCATTTTAACAACTCATCTATCTTTTAGAATCATAGCTGGAAGCTTATTCATTTAAAAGAACAGGAAAAAAATGACCAAATAAAACAAATGAGATCAGAGATTCTACTTAAAAATGTAAAAGTTTTGAAACTACAAAACCACTGGTGCTATAGACAGATGTAAAAAAAACAAATTCCTTCCCTGAAGGAACTTTCATTCTAGTCAATCTACAAGTGTATTTATTGGTTATAATACTTACAGATATTATAGTGATGATAAACTTGTTTCCTATTTATTTTTATTATGTTCTCAGTTAAGTCATAAAGGAATTTTTAAATAATATATACATTCTTTTGTCTACACTTTCTTCAAAGATTGACTATCTTCTTTATACAGTATTTGAGAACATATTCCTATGTTCTGAATTGTTTTCCTCACTAAAGTTTTTACTTTCAAAATCACCCTATTATCCAGGCACTGTTGGCTCATATCTGTAATCCTAGCTACTCAGGAAGCTGAGACCTGAGGGTCTTGGTTCAAAGCCAGCCCAGGCAGGAAAGTCCCTATCTTTGATAAACCACAAAACTGGAAGAATATCTCAGGAACTGCACCCAGGCCCTGAGTTCAAGCCTAACAACCAACAACAAAAAGAAATCACAATTTTACCATTTTTTTTAAATTTTTTGTCAGTCCTGAGACTTAAACTCTTGGGCCTGGGCACTGTCCCTCAGCTCTTCAGCTCAAGGCTAGTGCTCTACCACTTGAGCCACAGTGCCACTTCCAACTCTTTTCTGTTTATGCGGTGCTGAGGAATCAAACCCAAGGCCTCATGCATGCAAGGCAAGCATTCTACCACTGAGCTACTTTCCCAACCCCAATTTTACCATTTTTAAAGCTCTTGCTAAAAATAAATAAATAATAAAGTTCTTGCTACATAGAATCATAAAATGCTAAGCAATATTTAGTCATTACTATTAGTCAATTACTATTAATCATTACTATTAATCATTACTATTAATCATTATTATGAATCAATTCTATTTCCACAGCTGCCTCATAGAAAAAATTTACAGATGAAACTAATGATAAGACAACTTGACCAAGATTATACAGCTATCATTTTATTAGGGTTATAGCTCATATCTACATTAATACTTCAAAATAATTAATTCAAGTTCTATGTGTATAAAATTAATAAAACATTTCGGATAAGATGTTACCTCATCAAATTCTTCAGTCATTTTTCGAATTATCTCAGAGTTCTGCATATGTCTAAACATTTCAGCTGTGACAACTCCTGAAAATTCCAAGTGTCAGAAGTTAATACATGGTGTAATGAAACAATGAATTTCTAAGTCAGTCTCTACCAATAAGTCTACAGTTACAAACAAAAGAAAGCGTATTCATTTCATATTTGGCAGGATACAACAACCCATAATTAAGGCATGAACAAATACCACTGTCAACATGAAACAAGGAAACAACATGACACTTGAGACAGGTACTTTTCTTAGCACAATCAGCTTTGGCCATTTCTACATGTTTTACTTTACTCATGCCATAATGTGTATATAACGGTCCCTTTGGTATCCATGGGGAAAAGATCTCTGGCTAAGAGTTCACTACTAACCAGTACCTCTGTGCAAATCAACTTTATCCTTAGATCCTCTAAACAGGTTGCAAATGAGTTTAATTAGTAAGCTATAAGTCCACTCATCCAGCAACCTGTAACAGAGTTGAAGTGCATTACATGTTAAAAAAAAGAAAAAAGAACAGCCGGGCACCAGTGGCTCACGTCTGTAATCCTAGCTACTCAGGAGGCTAAGATCTGAGGATTGTGGCTCAAAGCCAGCCTAGGCAGGAAAGTGCCTGAGACTCTTATCTCCAATTAACCACCAGAAAACCAGAAGTGGTGCTGTGGCTCAAGTGGTAGAGCACTAGCCTTGAGCTGAAAAGCTCAGGAACAGCACACTGCCCAGAGTTCAAGACCCATGACTGACCACCAAAAAAAAAAAAAAAAGAGCTCTTTGAAACTCCACGTTTTTAAAATTTATTTTCCCTTTATCCTCCTTTGTAACCTCATGATTCCTCAATCAGTGGAAGTTTATGTACATCTCTTGTATGAGCTCCTAAGATAACTCTTCTCTATAAATCCCTTTTCTGATATTTGATCTTTACAATACTAAATTTTATTACTTCCAGTGTATATTCTTCTCTAGTCATTTATGATTCTGATTTTTCCATTTTCATATTATTTTTCTATGAAACATCTTTTTTTCAAAAACAAAGCAAAAAAGTTTTTTTTTTTTTGGGGGGGGGTCTGGTCATGGGGCTTGAACTCTGGGCCTGGGCGCTGTCCCTCAGCTCTTCAGCTCAAGGCTAGTGCTCTACCACTTGAGCCACAGTGCTACTTTCTGCTTTTTTTCTTTTTGCTTATGTGGTGCTGAAGAACCGAACTCAGGGCCTCAGGCATGCAAGGCAAGCATTCTACCACTGAGCCACCTTCCCAACCCCAGCAAAAAAGTTTTAACTCTTTTTATTTTCAGTCGTGGGGCTTGAACTTAGGGTCTGGGCACTGTCCCTGAGCCTTCTTTTGCTCAAGTCTAGCAAGCACTCTACCACTTGAGCCACAGCACCACGTCAGACCTTTTCTGGTATGTGGTACTGAGGAATGGAACCCGGGACTTCATGCATGCTAGGCAAGCACTCTACCACTAAGCCACATTCGCAGCCCCAGTTTTAATTCTTTTAAGTTACAGTGTCATTCTTCTTTGTCCAATCTTAGAATTTTTTGACAGTAACTTTTATCAGGGAATTTATTATGTACCATTGTAAAAGTTTATTTGCTTTTCTTTTTTTGTTCTTTTGTTGTTTGTAGGGCTTGAACTCAGCCTGGGCGCTGTCCCTGAGCTCTTAGGTTCAAAGTTAGTGCTCCGCCACTTTGAGCCACAGTTTTCTGGTTTTCTGGTGGTTAATTGGAGATAAGAGTCTCAATGGACTTTCTTGCCTGGGCTAGCTTTGAATTGAGAGCCTCAGATCTCAGCCTCCTGAGTAGCTAGGATTACAGGAGAGAGCCACTGGCGCCTGGCTTCAAAGGCCCTATTTTTATTGCAACAATATTTACTTGATTAACCAGAACACTTATCAAAAATATGGTAATAAAAATTCTCAAAAGATTTTTTTTTAAAAATCCTCAAAAGAGTCTCTTAAAATTAGGTTTATTAAAATTTCTAAATATAATTAACAGATTCTCAGATAACCAAGGATGTGTTTTATATTTATGTCTATTTTTATTTATACATATTTTGCTTATATATTTTTAGGTATGAAAAACAAAGACATTAAGAAAATTTACATAATTTGTTTCACATTATTCACCTACATCATGTTGCTTCTGTGAATGAAGTCAATTTCGAGGGGTGTCCTGGCATATATCACAATCGTAACCAAATTATTCTTTTCAAGTATACACATATATTGTTAAATTTAGAATAAAGCAGAATTTCTTTGGCTAAATCCTCTTTAAAAAACATTTTGGCAGGTTGTTTTTTCATCTAGAATTGTGTATATCAATCTAGTCAAAACCTTCCCCTATTTTTTTTTTTTGGGTCCGGTCGTGGGGCCTGAACTCTGGGCCTGGGTGCTGTCCCTCAAGCTCTTCAGCTCAAGGCTAGCACTCTACCACTTGAACCACAGTGTCAATTCCGGCTTTTTTCTTTTTGCTTATGTGGTGCTGAGGAATCGAACCCAGGGCCTCATGCATGCAAGGCAAGGGCTCTACCCCTGAGCCATCTTCCCAGCCCCTATACTCAGGTTTTTTATACTTGGCAATGCAAAGGAAGTATAAGCAATTTAATAACTAAAATAATTTCTAAAAGTAAATATTTACATATGAATAAATCTTTGGGGTTTTTGTTTGTTTTTGTTGGTCATAGGGCTTGAACTCTGGGCCTGGGCTCTGTTCCCAAGCTCTTCAGTTCAAGGCAAGAGCTCTACCACTTGAGCTACCGTGCCACTTCTGGTTTTCTGGTGGCTAACTGGATGTAAGAGTCTCATGGACTTTCCTTGCCAGGGCTGGCTTTGAGTAAGGATCCTCAGATCTCAACCTCCTAAGTAGCTAGGACCACAGGCGTTTGCCACAGGCACACAGCATGAATTAATCTTAAAGAAAACACTGAATACACTTTGGCAAATAGCCCATCCTCCTATTTACAAGCCTTATTGGATTGCTAGAAACCCAAAAATAAACAAAAAATGACCTAAGAGTAGAAAAAACTGTTGCCACAAGATCTATCCATTTAATACTAAAGCAGGTGTAATCCCACCATTAGAACAGAACATCAGGCCACAGCCTTAAAAAATCTGGGGGAAATGAAGCAACATTATTTAAAAAAAAAAACAAACTGTTAAATAGCCAAGCCCGTAGATCACACCTGTAATCCTAGCTACTCAGGAGGCTGTGATCTGAGGATCTTAATTTGAAGCCAAAGCAGGCAGGAAAAGCTGTGAGACTCTTATCTCCAATAAACTATTCAGTGCTGTGGCTCAAAGTGGTAGGGCACTAGCCTTGAGTAAGAGAAGCTGAGGGACAGCACCACACTCTGAATTCAAGCCCCAGAACTGCGGAAAAAGCAAAACAAAACAAAAAATCTGATAAACTGAAAAGCCAGAAAAAAAAATTAAAACACCAGCCACAGAATAATCAACAACAGAGCAATCTGAAGGCACTCAGTGTAAGGCCAATAATCCCCTTCCTGCCTTAACAGGTGTAGAAAGCAGTGTATTGTAATAATAAACTGATAACTCTAGTTGGGCTTAAGTGGTAGAGTGCTAGTCTTGAGAGAGAGAAGAAAAAAAAAAAGCTCAGGGACAGCCCAAGCTTTTAGGTCAAGCCCAGGACCAACCAACCCCCTAACACACACACAGACACACACACACAGACACACACACAGACACACGCGCACGCACGCACGCACGCACACACACTGATATTCCCAACTATCTTGAATCCAACAGAAAAAGATCAAAGTAATGAGTATACTTGAAATTCTATCGAAATAATATGTGTAAATTTACTTACTAATGTTTAACTCTGATTATATGACAAATTTCATTTTATAGAGATGGCTGAGTTCTAAAGAAATATCAGTGTTCAAATCTACCTGGTAATTTAACTTTTTTTTTTTTGGTTCCGGTTGTAGGGCCTGAACTCTAGGCCTGGGCGCTGTCCCTCAGCTCTTCAGCTCAAGGCTAGCGCTCTACCACTTGAGCCACAGCGCCACTTCCGGCTTTTTTGTCTTTTTGCTTATGTGGTGCTGAGGAATCGAACCCAGGGCCTCAGGCATGCAAGACAAGCACTCTACCACTGAGCCACCTTCCTAGCTCCGGTAATTTAACTTTTAAACCACCTTAAATTGTGAGAAATCTTGACAGCCTCCACATAGCCAAGTTGTGTTAGAAAGTTCTTTATTTGTAAACTGAACCCTAACAAAGGATGACTATGATAAAGGGAAAATGCTCTATGGCCTTGTTTTGAAACTACAATTCAGAAGTCTTAACTCCTCAAACTAGACCTACATTTTATTATAGCTGAATCAAGTAAACTAGGCAGCTCTCTGTACTATATGAATAGCTTTAAATTCTTCTAAAATTTGTAGTGGTGCACGTCTGTTATACCAGTTAATTGAAAGGTTGAATAGGAGGATTGCTTGGGCCCAGGAGTACAAGAACAGCCTGGCAACATAGTTAGACCCTGAGCACAAAATAATTTTTTTCCTATCCAACTGCCATTTACATTAAAATCCAATACCCCACCAATAACTGGTGGCTCATGCCTGTAATCCTAGCTATTCAGGAGGCTGAGATCTCAGATCTGAGTCCATGAGACTCTTATCTCCAATTAACCACCAGAAAATGGGAAGTAGCACGGTGGCTCAAGTGGCAGAACTCTTGCCTTGAGCTGAAGAGGTCATGGACAACATCCAGGCCCAGAGTTCAAGCCCCTCAATGGACAAAAAAACAACCAGAAACAAAAACAAAAAAACAAAAACTAGCCCGTGAGCTTGACTGACTCATTTGCTGAGCCAGATGAGCTATAACTATCCAACTAAAATAATTTTGTCCCCTTGCCAAATGCCTGTCCTAAATATTCCTGATGTAGGAATATCCGTACTTTGTATATTCCCCATTCCTAACTTCAAAATATTTTTCAAGAATTTTTATTAGAATATATTTTTTGTATGAGTTCTGGTGTCACTACCATCATACACACATACACAGAATGTA
This sequence comes from Dipodomys ordii, assembly GCF_000151885.1. Taxonomy (NCBI): domain Eukaryota; kingdom Metazoa; phylum Chordata; class Mammalia; order Rodentia; family Heteromyidae; genus Dipodomys; species Dipodomys ordii. Next base: position 10,808,006 of record NW_012267254.1, read on the forward strand.
CTCAGATCACACTCATCAACTCTCCATCTTTCTCTCTCATGCTCTTTCTCTTTTCTTAAAAGTTTCAACAGGTTTGACTGTTCTATTTTCATATATCCACATAAAGTGCTTTGACCATATTCACCCTCTCATCCACCCTCTCCATTGCCTGGTCTCTCCCACTGGTACCAGTTGCCTAAACACAGCCTGTTTTACTTTCCTATGATTTATTATTTTTCAACCTATATTGATTGTACAAAAGGTGATCACCATGGTAATTTGTTCTCTCACCTTATCCTTTGCTTTTACTATACATTTTATATGGATATAATGCAAACAATTCACTACATTGACATTACTTGCCATATAAAGAGCTAACATCTTTCTAGGGAGAACAAGAAAACAAAGTAACTATTTGAGTTTCTCCTTCCAAAATAAGTATATCTTACCTTTACAGCCTGAACACTGAATAAAAAAGTTGATAAGGTCAAGAAGTGCTATATCTCGGTCATGCTTGTATGATTCTATCCAGTCATCTACCACCGACTATAGCAAAGGAAAAAAAGAATTAAGTCATTGGCTTTTCTGCATGTTCTAAGAATCAATTTCAATTAACATCATAAAATTTAACAATGTAGGATTACATTGTTACAGATTCAAATGAAGGAAAATAATTGTCTATTTTTATTAGGTTGCAATCATATAAAGTACAGTTATCACTTCTTAATAATACAAGATCCTAAAATAAACATTAGTCATATTTATTTCTCACTAGATATACATAATATATAGTATTTTAAAATTCAAACTAAATATAGAATGATCACTTGAGGAAGGGTGAGGAAAAGAGGTTAAATTGGGAGGTTGGATATGATTAGCACGCACTATGTACAATGCATTTACATCAAAGCCCATCAGTACATACAATTTGTACATACTAACAAAAAATACAAGTAATATTTAAATACTAACATAAGTCACAAAAATCAATGTGATATAATCACTATCAAGATCACAGCTGGTTTATCAGCAAATACCAAAAAGCTGATCCCTAAAATTCTTTTTTTTTTTTTGTTCAGTCATGGGGCCTGAACTCTGGACCTGGGCGCTGTCCCTCAGCTCTTCAGCGCAAGGCTAGCGCTCTACCACTTGAGCCACATCGCCACTTCCGGCATTTTTCTTTTTGTTTATGTGGTGCTGAGGAATTGAACCCAGTGCCTCAGGCATGCAAGGCAAGCGCTCTACCACTGAGCCACCTTCCCAGCCCCACCTAAAATTCTTATGGTAATGCAAGGGACTCTAAATAGCCAACTCAGTTTTGAGAAAGGACAATCTGGAAGACTCATATGCCATGATTTCAACTACTACAAAGCTGCAGTAATCAAGACAATGGAGTACTGCCCTAAGTATAGAAATGCAAATTAATGGAATAATATTCATAGTACAAAAACAAATTATTACATTGATAGTTATTTGCTTTTAAATATGTCAAGAAAGAAAAATCATCTTTTCAAAAAATGATTATGGGGTAGCTGGGTGCCAGTGTTCTCATGTCTGTAATCCTTATTATTCAGGAGGCTGAGCTCTGAGGTTCAAGGTTCAAAGCCAGGCTGGGCAGCAATGTTTGTGAGACTCCGATCTCTAAATACTAAAATGCCAGGGATGGACTTATATAGCTCAAACCAGAGAATGCTAGCTTAGCTACAGAGTGCAAGCTTGAGTTCAATCCCTAGGACTGGCAGATACATGAACGAACACACACACACACACACACACACACACACACACACACACGCCTGGTACAACTGGACACACACACACACACACACACACACACACACACACACACACACACACACGCCTGGTACAACTGGATAGCCTTATGCAAAACAAAAGAAAAAATCTAAGTTGAATCCTACCTCACACTACATACACAATATTTATTTAACTCAAATGATTAAATATCTATTTCAAAGAATTCCAACAAGAAAGTAAAAGTACAGGCTGGGAAGGTGGCTCAGTGGTAGAGCGCTTGCCTTGCATGCATGAGGCCCTGGGTTCAATTCCTCGGCACCACATAGCAAAAAGAAAAAAGCCAGAAGTGGCGCTGTGGCTCAAGTGGTAGAGCCCTAGCCTTGAGCTGAAGAGCTGAGGGACAGTGCCCAGGCCCAGAGTTCAGGACCCATGACCGGACCCCCCCCAAAAAAAGTAAAAGTACAATAAATTGAAGAAAATATTCACAAATCATATATTTGAGATTTTTAAAGAGTATATTCATTAGTATGCATGAGATTGATCCTGGGTTAAAACACACACACACACACACACACACACAACACACACACACACACACACAACATACCAAAAAATCAGTTAAGGCTGGGAATGTGGCTTAGTGATAGAGTGCTTGCCTAGCATGCATGAAGCCATGGGTTCATTTCCTCAGTACCACATACACAGAAAAAGCCAGAAGTGGCACTATAGCTCAAGTGATAGAGTGCTTTGAGCATAGAGAGGCTGAGGGATAGAGCCCAGGCCCTGAGTTAAAGCCCCAGAACCAGAAAAAAAATACAGTTAAAAATTATACAGAAGTGGCGCTGTAGCTCAAGTGGTAGAGCGCTCGCCTTGAGTTGAAGAGCTGAGGGACAACGCCCAGGCCCAGAGTTCAAGCCCCACAACCAACAAAAAAAAAAAATTATACAGACAATGGGTCAGGACAGGTCTAAAAGACTATATGCAAAATGCCAACAAATGCATGAACAGTTCAATACCAGTAGTGATCAATAAAATGTAAATGAAACAACAATGAGATAATTACTTCATATCTACTAGAACCCATCCACTGACTATAATTTTTAAGACAATATCAAATATTGGCAAAGATATGTGAAATTGGAACAATCAAACATGGCTGGTAAAAATGTAAAATGTGCAGTCACTTTGGAAAAAGTTTGGCAGCCCCTCAAAAAGTTAAATATAGAGTTACCATATGACACTGCAATTTGACTCCAAGGTATTTATTACCCAAGAGAAATAAGACCATAAGTCTACATACTTAAAAAGAATCATCCAAACTAGCCAAAATGTAGAAAGTAACCAAATGTGCATCTAAGAATGAATAAATAAAATGTGGAGTATATTGATACAATAATTGTGGCAAACAGGATATTGTACTTACTACATGCTTCAAGATAGATGTATCTTAATAATTGTTATGCAAAATCAAAGAAATCATATAGAACCACAAATTACATGATCTTACTTATATGAAATGTTCAGAATAGGCAAAAACATAGGAAGTAGGATGGTGGTAGCTTAGACCAAGAAAGGCAGAAGTTAACACTAATGGGACATAAATTTAATTCTGGAATGTGCATTTTTCTCAAATTAGATTGGTAGGGTAGCTGAAAAATTCAGTGAATAGTCTTTGGAAAAGTATGCTAAAACTAATTTCATAAAATTCAATATCTATTATTTAATAAAATTGAGGATATAGTCACGCACTGGTGGTTCACACCTGTAATCCTAGTCAAGAGGCTGAGATCTGAGGATCATGGTTCAAAGCCAGCCCAGGCAGAAAAGTTCCCCATGAGACTCTTATCTCCAATTAACCACTCAAAAACTGGAAGTGGTGCTGTGGCTCAAAGTGGTAGAGGGCTAGCCTTGATAAAAGTGCTCAGCGACAATGCCCAGGGCCCAAGTTCAAGCCCCACAACCAACCAAAAATAAATTGGAGGAAGCATAGTTTCCTTTCTTAAAATATGAGAACTATTTTTTAGATCAATAACCAATAGTGTAATTAATCACTATCACCTACTATGACAGGTCTAACTCTGGGAATACAAACTGTGAATACACAGATCCATAATTTTAAAAAATTATAAATGGAAGTGGAACTGTGGCCCAAGTGGTAGAGTGCCAGCCTTGAGCAGGAAAAGCCAAGCAAGAGCACAAGACTCTTTAAGTCCCATTATCAGAATGTGCATGTGCTCACATGCTCACACACACATTAATAATTGAGAATCAAAGTAATGCCCAAGAATGCTTTCCAGAAAAGTGACATTTGATTAACTCCCCTTATTTAAAATGGAAGAGAGGAAAAGAAACTATTCCAGGCATCTCAACAGGCGAAAAAGGAAATAGCCAAATGGAATGCCTCATGCCTATTACCTTAGCTTCTTAGAGAGTCTGGGCAAAAAACTTACAAGACCTCCATCTTAATAAGCTAGGTATGGGGGTACAAGCTAATCATACCAGATATGTGATAAGTATAAATGAGAGGATTACAGTCCAGGATGGCCCAGGCAAAAACAATAATATTATGTGAAAAGTAACAAAAAGGCAAAAGTGATGAGGTATGATTCAAGTGGTATAGCACCTCCCTACCAGACCCCACCACCACCAAATAGATAGAAATATCGATAGAGACAGATGAAATAAGAAACTGAGATAATGTACTTATTTGTTAAAATTAACCCAAAATGGAACTGAAGGGAAGAATGTATTTTTTAAATCAAGTCAGAACTAAATAAAACAGCAATAGTTTTATTTCTGAAAAGCCAAATGTGTACATGTATTCAATTATCAACACAACAAAAAGGAAAGAAAATGCAAACAGAGAAAAAGAAATTCAAACATGAATTTTAAATGATCACTTAAAAGATGGAACAAGAGGGGCTGGAAAGGTGGCTCAGTGGTAGAGTGTTTGCCTCACGTGCATGAGGCCCTGGGTTCGATTCCTCAGCACCACAGAAACAAAAATGCTATGGCTCAAGTGGTAGAGTGCTAGCCTCGAGCTAAAGGGCTGAAGGACAGCATCCAGGCCCAGAGTTCAAACCCCACACCACCCCCACCACCCGCAAAAAAAGATGGAACAAGAGCCAAGTATATTAGCTCACACACGTAATCTTAGCTACTCAAGAAAATGAGATCATGAAGGTGTGGTTCAAGGCCAGCTCAGGCAAGAAGTTCACAAGACCCCTATCTCATGTAAAAAATTGTACTTGGCAGTGCACTCCTGTAATTCTAGCTATGACAGGAAGCATAAATAGGAGGATCACAGACCAAATCTGACTGGGCAAAATTTGAGACCCGATTGAAATAGTAACCAGAGCAAAAAGGGCTAGAGGCATTACAAGAGCACTTGCCTAGAGACCTGAGAACCTGAGTTCAAAATACAAGCCCACAAAAAAAAATCAAACAAGAATAATTCCACACTTTAATCATAACTATACAAAATAAAAATCATTAATACTTGAGAGCTAGCTATGTAGTTCAACAAGACCATGAGTTCAACCTATACATACAAAAGATACAGATAAAAGGACTTATGAATGAATGGACATACTGCTGGAGTTTTGAGCAGATTGTTATACAATTAGAAAAAAATCAAGATGATATTTTATAGTAGTGACTAAAATTTAAAATGAATGAATAAAGCTAGGAATGTAGCTTAGTCGTACAGTATTTGCCTAGCATGCATGAAGCCCTGATTTCCATTTCTCAGGACCACTTAAACAAAAAAGGCCAGAAGTGATGCCGTGAAAAGTGTTACAGTGCTAACCTTGAGCAAAAGAAGCTCAGGGACAGTGCCCCGGCTCTGAGTTCAAGCCTCAGGACTAGCAAAAAAATGAATAAATTGTAAGGAACACCATATTACCTGCATAGCACTCTTGCCCATTTTAACAACTTCAAACAACATCATGTTTCCCACTCCATTCTGTTGGTGGTGACCATTCATTCGGTTTGGCCCAGAAGGAGGCTTTCCTCCTCCATTTCCACTTTTGCCCTTTTCTCCTGGGCCCTTTTTGCCTTTTTTACAAGTCTGCATAAAAAAATACAAGTTAGTTATGTCACTACCCCTCAGAGTTGAAAACAAAAGCTACTACAAAAGCAGGTGATAGAATACACAATTATAACATGCTTAACCTTGACCTGTGAAAGAATGCCATGCATATGTAAAAAAATTATAAAATTACAACTGCTTCTTTGTCACTTCACTTTTTTCCATGTTATACAACATGAACTTTACATTATGATGTAGTTAGTAGAACAGCCTCTTCTGACAGACTAAGTAATCTCAAATTTCTCCTCCTATTCATTAGAGTGATTTGGGCCAAGTTATTTAACCACATTGTGTTTCAGAGGCTTCTTTCTAACTTGTAAAGTGGAAGGTAAACTATGTATAATAGGGTTGATATGATAATGAGGACACAAAGTGTTTATTAGGAATACATTCAGCTCATAATAAAGTCTAAAATAGATACATCTACTATTATAACCATCAAATAAGAAAATATCCATTAAAAGAAGCTATACAAATGTTATCCAAGTTTGCCAGAAAGACCAACTAGATATGAACAATTTCCAAATTTGCACCAATTTTGATAATCAATGTGAAATCACATTAAAAGTTCTCAAAGTATCAATGAAGTTTGAAAATCACTGTAAAAAAAACTTCAAAAGTATAATCAGAAAAATTCCCACAAGTGAAAATGGCTATCTTCAAGCTTTATCATAGTCCAGTCATGCTGACAGAGTACAGAGTTGATGAAAAACTATACAGGAAGTGACAATACAAAGTAGTGTAAGCAGTAAACATGGCCAGAAATGGAGCTATGGCTCAAGTGGTTGAGCACTAGCCTTGAGCAAAAAAGCTCAGGCACAGTACCCAGGCCCTGAGATCAAGTCCCAGGTTTGGCAAAAAATAAAATAACAAGTAAGGATGCTAGCCTCTAACACTCTTCTGTATACCTAACACAGAAAAAGCAGAAACTCTAATAAAAGATTTTAGGAGGTAGTAAAAAAAAAAAGATTTTAGGAGGTAGTATAGTACTATCTCAACTTGTGAATTAAATCAAAAGCACAGACCTGAACTTACATCCTTTAATACTTGAGCTTACCCAGACCTCATCTTCCTTTCTATAAAAATACGCAAGTTTTCTAATTTTAATTTAATATGGAATTTAAAAACATGTAACACTGTTACCACAGTGCCTACTACACAGTATAGTGTTGAAATGTAGATGTTCTTATCATTGGAATAAATTTTTGACTGTAATACCTCACTCTCAGCAAAGACTATATACAGTTAACCAAACTGTATCATAGAAATTTTAGAGAGGTACAGAGAATAGCACTGTCATAGAAAACATGTTTATCATGCACGAAAAATCCTTGATTTCACCCCTAAACCAACAAAGAAAAATCTTCAGAGATATGCTTCAGCAGCATGTTTGCTAAAATTGTAGCAATATAGAAAAGATTAGCATAGCCCCTGTGGCAAGAATCACAAGCAAATTCATAAAGCATTCCAGTAAAGAAAAATCTTCAGGTCTGGAGGCAGGACTCAAGTGGTACCATCCCTGTTTGGCACTAAGTTCAAAGACCAATACCAAAACAAGAAATGTTTAAGCTGGGCACTGGTGGCTGCTCATACCTGAAATTTTAGTTATTTGGAAGGCTTAGAACAGAAAGGTCAGTTTTTCAAGGCCAGCCTGGACAGAAAAATTCAGAAGACTCCTTCTCAATGCATACATGGCACCGTGCTGTACACCTGTCATCCTGAACTAAATGTTAGACTGAGATTGGGAGGATTATGGTTCACGGCCGGACTGGGCAAAAAAGAGACTCCATCTCAAAAGAGGAAATCTGGATATAGGATCATGTGCCTGTCATTCCAGCAACCACTGGAAGCCTCAAGAAGGGAAATTGCAGTCTAGTCATGTACTCAAGTAGGAAACACAATCCAATCTCAAAAATACTCAGCAAGAGCCAGGCGCCAGGGGCTCACACCTGTAATCCTAGCTATTCTGGAGGCAGAGATCTGAAGATTGAAGCTTGAAGCCAGACTGAGGTTTGAAGCAAGACCAGGCAGGAAAATCCATGAGACTCTTATCTCCAATTAACCACCAGAAAACCAGAAATGGTGTTGTGGCTCAAATTGGTAGAGTGCTAGCTTTGAGCACAAAAAGCCGAAGCACAGCACCCCACCCCTGAGTTCAAGCCCCACAACCCACCAAAAAAAGTAAACTAAGCACTCGCCTTGAGCTGAAGAGCTGAGGGATAGCGCCCAAGCCCAGAGTTCAAGCCCCACGACCCACCAAAAAAAAAAAGTAAACTAAATTAAAAATGATTTTCTTATGAACAACCATGCACTGTACACTAGAATTACAGATATGTTTGTTTTGGATATTCATGATCTGGCATGTCTAGTCACACATATCTCTCAAAACTTCTACCTTTTGAGGAACTAAGAAATAGATGAATTAGGAAGACTATAAAGAGTATTCCAAGGGTTTGTTAAAAAACAATTTTCCATACACAAAATGTAATGGTACAACATCATTAAAAACTGCAGAGATATGTAATGAGTAATGAGAAAGTAATCAACAAAGTATCAATTGAGTTTTCAAAACATACTGTTTATTATGATTCCATTTAAGTAAAATTCTACATGCAGGTTTATAGTAAGTATATGTAAGAATGTATTTACCAAAATGTTTAAAGAATAAGTACATTTCTTTTAAGTAGTGTAAAACTTCTTTTAAATGTCATTAGAAAATTTAAATCCAAAATCATTTTGGGAAAAAAATGCAGAAAAAAATAAAAACAAACTCTCTTGAACAAGTTATTTATTTAATATACATGTCAAATATACCTTTCAAAGCCTCTGCATAATTTAATGATTCACCAAGTTATCCATAGCTTAAGACTATCCTATTCAGTGTGTATATTTCTTCACTAAGAACTTACATAAATTTTTATCTTTGCTGTTATTCATAAAAGTAAAATGAATGTCACTAGTAACCCATTAGCCATATAATGGCAGTCTGTTGAATCTGTAGTGTACTCTAGAATAAAAATGTTTATGTATTATTATGCTCTGTAATTTGGAAAATATAACATTTATAGTACATTTATGAGAAAATAATAAAGCAAATAAACACCATGATTTGCTTAGCATACTATGATTTTTACAAATGTACTGAAATAAATGACGTGTTCTTAATTTCAAGTTTTACAGCAGTGCATACAAATAATCAAAACCTATTTAGTCCAGAAGAATAAAAGGTGTATATTTATTCCAATGTCTTGCCATACTAGTCAGGCCATAAAACAAGCCATTTAAAAAAAATAAAATTCCATCTCTCTTAAGTGTCCCTATCTCCTTTCTCCATTTCTCTCACCCTTTCCCAGGCCCCACACCCTTAAAATCCAAAATAAATAGAGGTGAGAGACACTGGTTGACAGGGTAAAGAGTTTCCAGCTAGCAAGCACAAACTTTACCCGCCACAAAACAAAAAAAAATTAAGTTACATATTTGGTGCATACCTTTCCTTTGCCTTGTTTCTGGTTTTTTCCTTCAATATCTTCAAAATCTGTGTCAGAAGAAAAATGTGTTTCTGACTCCCTGAAACAAAAAGATAAGTACATATTTAAAGCCTTCCTTAGAAATATATGTGCCAAATGGGGGAAGGGATAACTGGCCAAAAAGAAATGTACTCTTTACCTGACAGTATGTAACTGTAAATCCTCTGTACATCACCTTTATAATAATAATCTTTCTTTAAAAAACACGGATACTGTTTCAAATTTTTGCAACTTTTCTAAACAAAAGTTGACTCGTTACAAAATTCCTATTAGAGTTAAAAGTGATTAAGAAACTTTCCTTAGAGATACTGTAGAACATTTACAAACATATAAGATTATATAACCAAGGGAAAGTGGGAGAAAAATGAGCGAATGTATAACAATGTTCAATAAGAAATGTACTCATTACCTAACTTATTTAACTGTAACCCCTCTGTACATCACCTTTACAATAAAATAAATTTTTTAAAAAAGATTATATAACCAATTACAATAAAAGTAATCTAAAATACAAATATCTAAATATCTGATATTCAAATTGGTACCAGGGTTTGAATCAGGGCACTATGCTTGCTATGGAGATGCTCTATCACTTAGGAGTATACCCTCAGCCCTATTTTATTAATTTTTTTTGCTGTTCCTGAGGTTTGAACTCAGGGCCTGGGCCCTGTCCCTGAGTTTATTTTTGCTCAAGGCTAGCTCTCCATCACTTGAGCCACAGATCCACTTCTGGCTTTTTCTGTTTATGTGGTACTGAGGAGTCCATCCCAAGGCCTCACGCATGCAAGGCAAGCACTCTACCACTGAGTCACATTCCTAGCCCTGTTTTATTAATTTTTAATCAAACTATTATAACTAAATGAACTGCTCTTTAATTTAAGCCTAGGACCTGTGGTATTCTATAGTAATAGCTGATTCCATTTTCTGGTTCAAGGACCCCAAAGCTATGGTAAACTATATTTTAACACCCAACATTAGATAAACTTTATTAGGGAATTTTAGCAACATTATGGATCTTCTGACCTCTCCCACATCACAAAGAAAACGATTCTAAGTCTAACTCACTAAATACTAATATTACTTTTCTTAATCAACTAAATCATTTGATATATAGTAAAGAAATGTGGTAAATTTTCAAACTCCTTTAGGAAGTAGAAGTACTGAGCTATTCGGGAGAAGTAAATCTAGAACTAAATAACTATATGAACTTATACAAGTAACATTTCAATATTTTCATCTATAACAATATATATGCAGAAAATCAGGCAATCCCTAAAGTCTCTCCACTCTTCAACACATAAATCTATCATCTTAAAAAAAATTTCTCACCGGGCGCCAGTGGCTCATGCCTGTAATCCTAGCTACTCAGGAGACTGAGATCTGAGGATTGTGGTTAAAAGCCAGCCAGGGAAAGGGGAGACTCTTATCTCCAATAAACCACTAGAAAACCGGAAGTGGTACAGTGGCTCAAGTGGTAGAGCACTCACCTTGAGCTGAAGAGCACAGGGACAGTGCCCAAACCCAGAGTTCAAGCCCCACACCGACCAAAAAAAAAATTCTCCTTGTTTTAAGAGTGGATGACACCACTGTATAATGTGGATTTTCTCACACACATAAGGAAGCAGATCAATTTGAAGTAACATGAAATTTTCTGTATGTTTAAACATGCATCTAAGTAGCCACATACATTCAATTAAATGTTGAAAACAAAACATACTTACACTGATGTGTAAGGAACAATGGACTTTAGAATTAATCCACTCAAAAAATAATAGTTTTACCACTCTAAACGTGAAAATTTAGTATCAGTTTTAAGTGAGGCCAAAGGGAAAGGCTATCTGCGTAACTGTAAAAATGTGATCATTACTCTTCCAATATTTCAGTGGCCACAGTGTAATCAAAGGCTCAGTTATATTTTTAATTTTCCAGGCTATCCCAACTACAAAAATAAGCCACTAGGGATTTTTTACTAAGTGAAAAAAAATTCTGAAAAAAAAATCTGAAGAGAATAATCAGAATAGGAGTAGAAACTAACACTCAACCAGAGAAAAAAAGTTTCCCAAATGTTTTGCCAATGATGTTACATGTTTTAAATCAAAGAATAGTATGCTACACTCAAGATAAAATAACATGTTTATATGTTGATAGCAAATACAAAGTTAACCCTTCTGTGGTTTAAAACTAGTCACCTATCACATGAACGAATCTTCTTAACACTCTTCTTCATTGTGCCCTCATCCCATATACCCAATCGAATGCTAAGTTATTTGGCCCTCATAACACATCTTTTTTTTCAGAACCTTATTACTTAACATATTCTAATAGTGAATGTCAAAGTCTATAATATAAACCTTTAATAGTCTTTAATCTTAATGTATTAAAAAATTTTCATAATCCCCTCTGTATATTTTTAAAACAAAAGCTCATAAAGGCAGAAATATCTAACTTAATGCCTCACAGAATCTAATACAATGTCCTATATATGAGGCACTTAATGAAACAAAAATAGTACTTTACATTCACTAAGACTTTTAAGTGGAATCCTCACTAAAAATGCTGTCTTGGGAAACTTCAATATCTTTGATAATTTTGAATTAAATAAACCTCAATTTCTTTCTCAATTAACCCATGTCCTCCTGCAAACATAAACAAATGTTTCCTCAAGAATCTTAAAACCAAACCTACTTACACTGGAATGGAAAAATTATACTTTGAGGGCTTGGGGTATAGCTTAGTGTTGGCATAGTATGCACAAAGTCCTAGGCTTGATCCCAGAACAGCAAAAGTCATACTCTGAAATATTATTAATATCCCAGAACAGACATGATATCCACTAAGGATAAAATTAAAAATATAAAAATCAGGCTGGGAAGTTGGCTCAGTGGTAGAGTGCGTGCCTCGCATGGGGCCTTGGGTTCGATTCCTCAGCACAACATAAGCAGAAAAAAGCTGGAACTGGCACTGTGGCTCAAGTGGTAGGGCGCTAGCTTTGTGCTAGAGAGCTGAGGGACAGCGCCCAGGCCTAGGGTTCAGCCCCCACGACTGACAAAAAAAAAAAAAGAAATTTAAAAATCTATGTATCACCAGAAGGTGATACTGGCTGACACGTATAGTGGTATCTACCTGTTATGTTCCAAATATTTAGCAAGCAAATTCTCTTTTTAAGGCAATTCTCATAAAGGACCAAACAGAAAATACAAGGTGGAGAGAATAAAGATAAAGGAATCTTTGGGCAGTTTTAAAATTCATTTATTTACTTAAGTACCTTATGGAACTGGAATTCAATATGAAAATTACTGATACAGGAACTCACTAAGTAGCCTGGGCTAACCTCCAACTCACAAACCAGGTATGGTGTCCCAGACCTGCAATCTAAGAACTCAGTAGGCTGAGGCAAGCACATCAGAGTTTGAGACATAGCCAGCCCAAGCAACAGTGTAAACCCTCTTTGAAAAGGGGGAGGAGAGGCCAGTAACTGGTAGCTCACACCTATAATCCTAGCTACTCATGACACTGAGATCTGAGGATTGCAGTTCAAAGCCACCCAGGGTAGGAAAGGCTGTAAGACTCATCTCCAATTAACCGGCAGGAAACAATAGATGGAGCTGTAGCTCAAAGTGGTAGAGTGATAGTCTTGAGCAAAAGAGCTCAGGGACACTACCTAGACCCTGAGTTTTAAGGCCCAGGACTGAAAAAATGGGGTGGAGGTGAGGAATATTTAGAATAGGAGACTGAGGAGTACTATTAGCAGCCTTAAGACAAGTTGGGGGAGCCAGGTGTGTTTAAAGGACAAACCTATGTTAAAAAGCACTTTATAGACCAATAGGAATTTAACTTTTTTCTGGTAAAAATGATGGACAGCATGTCCTTATCTTCCTTAGATAGGCTTACTTAAGTTTATAACAGAAACATGAACTTACACTCTAAATCTACCACCTAACATATACTTGCTCCTAATGAGAAAACTTTTTTAAAATTTCATGACATTACCTCAAACTACCTACTACAAAATCAAATATAAATTGAGAATTGGACACCAAAAGCAGTAACTTTTCCAGTATGTAAATTTAAAACACAGCACCAACAGAATGGAATGTTAACTACTAAAGAGTCCAAATGAACAAGTGATAAAACTTTCAAAAAATACACTTATATGTTAGATAAATAAATTTAACCAAGTTACCATTTCCTGTTTTGTGGGGAAAAACCAACTATCTTAAAACTTATATCAATATTTAATTTTTTTAAATTATGACAGCATTGGGTACAGCAGGGGAATCACAAGATCAAAACCAGTCTGGGTATCTCTATATGTAGTCTTTTGAGGAACCCTCCATACTGCTTTCCAGAGTGGTTGAACACGTTTACACTCCCAACAACAATGCAATAGGGTTCTCTTTAGGCCACATCCCCTCCAGCATCTGTTGTTATTAGATATCTTGATTATAACCATTCTAATGAGGGTGAGGTGAAATCTCAATGTTGTTTTGATTTGCATTTCTTTTATGGCCAGAGAAGTTGAGCATTTCTTCATGTGTCTATTGGCCATTTTTATTTCTCTTCAGAGAAGACTCTTTTAAATCTTTAACCTACTTGTTGACAGGAGGTTTGTTTCTTTGAGGATTTGTTTTTGGAGGATTTAATTTTTTGAGTTCCAAGTATATTTTAGATATGAGGTCCTTGTCTATGAATATCTTCTCCCAGTCCGTGGGCTTTCTATTGGTTTTGCTAGCTATGTCCTTCGTCATGCAGAAGCTCTGCAGTTTCATGCAATCTCATTTGTCCATGTTCTTTGATTTGTTGTGTTTCTGGGTCTCTATTAAAATTTTGGCCTGTGCCAAGGAACCCTAGAGTTTCTTCTATTCCTTTCTGTAATGTTTTTAGAGGGTCTGCTTTGACTTTGAGGTCTTTGAAACATTTGGAATTGATTCTGGTGCAGGGTGATATATAAGGATCTAACTTTAGTTTTCTACAGATGTTTAATCAATTTTGCCAGCATCATTTCCTGAAGAGGCTGTCTTTCTTCCATGCTATTTTTTTCATTCCCTTATCGAACATTTGGTGGCTATAGGTCTGTGGGTTCATTTCTGGGTCTTCAGTTCTATTCCATTGGTCTTCAGGTCTGTTCTTGTGCCAGTACCAAGCCGTTTTGATTACTATGGCCTTGCAGTAGAGTTTGAAGTCTGGAATTGTTATTCCTCCAGCACTGTTCTTTCTGCTAAGGACTATTTTTCCTATTTGGAGTCTTTTATTGTTCCATATGAATTTTTGGGTTGCTTCTACACACAGAGCTCCCCTGTACCCAGCAATCCCACTTTTAGGCATTTACCCAAATGAAAACATTCAAAGCCATACTAACGCGACCAGCACAACTATGTTTATTGTAGCATTATTCACCACAGCTAAGATATGGAACCAACCCAGATGCCCCTCAGTAGATGAGTAGATCATGAAATTGTGCTACACACACACACACACACACACACACACACACAATGGAATTCTATGCTGCCATCAGGAAGAACAACACTGCCCCATTAGAAAATGGAAAGACTTGGAAAAAATCATATTAAGTGAAGTAAGCCAGTCCCAAAGAAATTTAGGTCCCATGGTTTCCCTTATTTGCAACAATTAGTATACATATAGAATAATATTATCAGATAAACTGAAAAGCTCAAAAGCTATGTACATATTGTAAGGATTATGCCCACCTTTGGTCCTCAGCTCCACCCAGATCTGAGCTCCTCCCTGCCCTGGAGTTCCTACCATATAGCTGGCCCCTCCCTCTCTCCGCCCAGACCCTGCTGCTACCTAGATAGTGGAGGCCTCCATGTGCTCTCTCACCAGGGAAATACAGCTCCTCTAATAAACCTTGTAATAATCTTTCTCCTGTGCCTGCCTGCCTCCGCATGGTCCCCTGGCATGGATGTGATCCTTTCACATATGGCCATATAAGATGACGCTAAGTGAAATGAACCCCAAGATATGGACACAAGAGGTCTTTGTTGTTGTTTTAAATGTACTATGTGATTCTCTTGGTTTCCTTTGTATTTTCTCCCTCTATGGTATATATCCTGTTGTCACTGTACTTGATTTTGGTACCCTGCATCTTGTATATACATTTGTCTAATCTAGGAATGGGAAGGGGACTAACAAGGATACAATGATACCACAGGACAGTATATTGGAATCAAACTTTAAAACTTGGGGGGGGGATAATAGCGGGACAACAACAAGGGAAGGGGTAACAATGATCAACAAGTAATATACTCATTGCCTTACTCATGTAACTGTAACCTCTCTGTACAGCATTGTTAAAATAAAATTTTTTAAGAAGTCTGCGCTACATACAGAAACTATGTCTCAAAAAATGACAATGAAATGTACTTACTGAAGTAGATTAAAATCAGTTGGTATTTCTGGAGCTGCTATCATTTCTTTATCATCTTCTGGAACACTCCAATATCAGAAATATATTCATATATTTATGTGAAGTAAGATGATAGTTTGCTTCCTCTAAGAAAGACAATTCCTTTAAAGAGAAAATGATACTTATTAAAACATGGCACAATTAAGATGTCCATACTCAAAAGTGAAATTCCCCAAGTATCTGCCCAACTGTTTAAAGATTCTTGCACCCTTAAATTTTACTACTTTTTTCTTTTTGGGTCTGGTCGTGGGGCCTGAATTCTGGGCCTGGGCATTGTCCCTCATCTCTTCAGCTCAAGGCTAGCACTCTACCTAGATATAAATTCATCAGAATTAATGGGCAGTGGTGGTTCACACCAATAATCCTAGCTACTCAGGAAGCTGAGATCTGAGGATTGCAGTTCAAAGCCAGCCAAGGCAGAACAGTCTGTGAGACTCTATCTCCTTTTAACCGCCAAAAAGCTATAAATGAAGCTGAGGCTTAACTGGCTAAGCTCTAGCTTTCAAGGGAAAACAAAAGCTCAAGGACAATACCCAGTCCCTAGGTTCAAGCCACAGGACAGAACTGAGGGACCGGAGGGAGGGAGGGAGGGAGGGAAGGAGGGAGACTCTTACTTTACTGGCCAGAAAATCCCAATGACAAGTTTAAACTATAATACTAGATGCCTAAACATTTGTGACTTTTGTTGATGGTGTACAGATATGATTTAAATGAGCTAATAAATAAAATGTAGCTGGGCGATGACGGCTCATGTCTATAATCCCAGCTATTCATGAGGCTAAAATCTGAGAATCATGGTTCAAAGCCATCTAGAGCAGGAAAGCCTGTGAGATTTTTATCTACAATTAACTATCAGGAAACCAGAAGTGGAGCAGTGGCTCAAAGAGGTAGACTGCTAGCCTTGAGTAAACAGAGCTCAGGAAGCCAGGCGCTGAGGATTGGGGTTCAAAGCCAGCCCAGGCAGGAAAATCCATGAGACTCCAATCTCTAATTAACTACCAGAAAACCGGAAGTGGGGCTGTGGTTCAAGTGGTAGAACGCTTGCCTTGAGCTGAAGAGCTGAGGGACAGTGCTCAGGCCCACAGTTGGAGCCCAATAACCAACCAAAAAAAAAAGAGCTCAGGGACAGTGACCACGACCAACAAAAAAGAAAATCTAGGATATAATTTTAAAATACCTTAAGAATAATTTTTTAATCCTTGAGGAAACAATGCAAAGCCTGGCCTGACTTACTAATACATAACTCCTTCATGATAATACCACAATGTTTTAAGAAACAAAAAGAAAATGTATCAAATTTAATCTATTTCTTTAAAGAATTTGTAGTCAATTTGCACATGATTAATGTCATATATTGCCTACTAAGGCTCTAGGTTCCATCCCCACCACAGAATGCCGCTTGTACCTAAAGTCAAGGATATTCAAGACTACACTGGGCTACATAGATATACCCCTTATATGAAAGAAAAAAATAAAAATACCACAGTGGTGGGTTTTACCTGTAAGCCCAGTTACTTAGGAGGCAAAGACTAGGAGGATCATGGTTTGAAGAGAGTCTGGGAAAAAGTTAGCAAGGTCTCATCTCAATCAATAAATCAGGTATGGTAGTCACACCTGTGATCCAAGGTATACAGAAACGAATAGGTAGAAGGATCATGGTCTAAGGCCAGTCAAGATAAAAATGAAGGGAGACCTTATCTCAAAAACAACTAAAGTAAAACAGAAGGTGTGGCTCAAGTGGTAGAATGACTACCTAAGCAAGCATGAAGATCTCCTAGGTTCAACTGTCAGTATTGCAAAGGGAAAAAGGGGGGAAAAAAGAATATCACCTGTAACTAAGTGTAGTTACAGGAAAGGTAGTTTTCTAGGATTGAAAGTGACAAGTGCATTTTAACATCATTTTACTGTTATTAATTTGTTGTCCAGAGGGGTTACCATTCCAAAGGTCAAATAATAAGTATCATTCTTTTGGACAATTTCACCTACAAATGCATCTTTTATTTATTTTTATTTTTTGGGGGTCCGGTTATGGTGCCTCAGCTCTTCAGCTCAAGGCTAGTGCTCCACCACTTGAGCCACAGCACCACTTCCGGCTTTTTTTCTTTTTGCTTATGTGGTGCTGAGGAGTTGAACCCAGGGCCTCATGCATGCAAGGCAAGCACTCTACCACTGAGCCACCTTCCCAGCCCCAAATGCATTTTTTAATAGAGATAATAATAAAATACCAAATTGCTAGGCTACAACAAAAAAGAGTTACAGGCTAAATCCAAGGTCTCAAGCCCTTAGATATTTGTTTTACATTTTTTTAATCCCAAAAGAATCTAGGTTAATGAATCTAAGCTAAAGAAAAAGCAGATATGACTAAACATATCCAATTAATTATACAAGCTAAAATATAACTGATGAAAGTCTAGTGGGTTTTTGTTGTTGTTGAGCGTGGGGCTTGAACTCAGGGCCTAGGCACTGTACCTGAGCTCTTTTGCTCAAGGGTAAGGCTCTACCACTTTGAGCCACATTGCCACTTCTGGTTTTTAGTGGTTTCAGTCAGAGACAAAAGTCTCATGGAGACTCTTCTGTCAGAGCTGACTTGGAACTGCAATCCTCAAATCTCAGCCTCATTAGTAGGACTAGGATTATAGGTGTGAGCCACCAGCTCCAGGCTTCATGAGACTCTATCAATTAGCCACCAAAAAGCCAGAAGTAGAGTGGCTCAAGTAAAGTGGCTCAAGTTGTAAAGTTCTAGCTTTGAGACCAAAACTCCAGATTAATACCCAGGCCCTAAGTTCAGACCAGGCCAGCATTTTTTTTAAAAGACAAAGAATATCCTCCCACTTTGAGTTTGTCTTTTATCTGAAATTTTATCTTATACAGCAAAATCACTAGATTTTATTATTATGTCCTCCCCTTGCTCTGAATCATTGCCCCAGTATTGTTTCCTTCCAAGACCACTAAGTAGTACAGCATAGTTCTGAGGGCATCATATATTTGTCCACATAACTTTTGTTTCCAAAAATACTGCCTAATGTTTAAAAAGAAAACTATTTTTCACCAATAAAGCTGGAAAAGCACAGCCCTAAATTAATTCTAACCAGCAGATCAGATCAACCAGATGGCAAGAGGAAAATAAAAAGTGGCTCACGCCTATAATCCTAATTACTCAGGAGGGTAAGAAGTAAGGATTGAGGTTCAAAGCCAGCTGGATGCTGAGCATCGGTGGCTCATGCCTGTATTCCTACGTGTTCAGGAGGCTGAGATCTGAGGATTGCAGTTCAAAGCCAGCCTGGGCAGGAAAGTCCTTGAGACTCTCCAATTAATGACCAGAAATCCGGAAGTGGCACTGTGGCTCAAGTGTTAGAGTACTCACCTTGAGCTGAAGATCTGAGGGACAGTGCTCAGGCCCAGAGTTCAAGCCCCAATACCAAAAAAAGGAAAAAAAAGGCCAGCCAGAGTAGGAAATCCATAAGACTCTTACCTCCTATTAACCACTATAAATCCAGAAGCTCAAAGGGCAGTTGAGCAAAAAAGTTAAGGGACAGTGCCCAGGCCCTGAGCTGAAGCTACAGGGGCGCAAGGAGAGAGTAGTCATGTAATCCCTACTGTGTTTCTGTCTCTCAGATCACTTTATAAAAATACAACTTTCTGGAGAGAAGGATGTAGCTCAGTGCAGTATTGCATAATTAGCTGGTGTTTTATTCCCAGCACCAAAAGTAATCCAAAATTTGAGCTTCCCTTCATCACCATTTATAAGGAGACAAAGATGCTTCACAAGTCAATTGCTAGTGGCTCATGCCTGTAGCTTCTCAGGAGGCTGAGAACTGAGGATCACAGTTCAAAACCAACCTGGTCAAGGAAATTCATGAAGTGCTAACCTTAAGCACAAAAGCTGAGGTACAGTGCCAAATCCCTGAGTTCATGTCCCAGGACCAGAATCTTCCCACAAGGAAAGAAAGAAAGAAAAAGAAAGAAAGAATGAAAGAAAGAAAGAAAGAGAAAAGAAAGAGAGAAAGAAAGAAAGAGAGAAAGAAAGAGAGAGAGAGAGAAAGAAAGAAAGAAAGAAAGAAAGAAAGAAAGAAAGAAAGAAAGAAAGAAAGAAAGGAGAGAAAGAAAAAGAAAGGAGAGAAAAAAAGAAAAAAATGTGAAAACTAGGCAAGTTTTTGAAGAAAACTTTTAAAATAAACAGCTGAGAATGTCTGTTAATGTCTTTTAATATGATTAATACATTTAGTTTATGCTGGAAAATCCAAAACCAGGAGAATATGTAATGCTTAAATAAAAGTATCATTTTGAAATTGTAAAGTCATTTCTGAACTACTGGTAATTAATTCTAAAAATATGCTCAAAAATAAAAAATATGCTCAAAGATCACAAGGTGGAGCTCTTACCTAATATCAAAAAAACAACTTTGAGGTCTCTCACATGTAGGAACTCTTAACTACTATAAAAAAAAGTTGTCATCTCAACATTGTTTGACAATAAAGGACACAAATGAAATTTGCATTAAGCCCCATCACTCATTTTCCTTCGAGGAAAAAACTTAACCAGAAACAAGTAGCTTTTTCTCTTTATTGAACACTAATCCATCACATTTATAAATTATGTGAATAATACAACTTAGGATCAAGCATACACAGTAGTCTCCTATCTAGTTTAGTTTACTGCAGGTTCACTTAATCCTCACCAAACACTTGCCCAAAAATATTAAATGGGAAATTCCAGAAACAAGCAGTTTTAACATTCCATGCCCTTTTGAGTAGCAGAATGAAAATTTTCACTATCCTCCATCTTATCTGATGTGTTGAACTATCCTTTTATCCAATGTACCCATGACAACTATATGCTATCTACCGATCTACTAGTCACTCAGTAGCTATCAAATCTATTACCTCAATATCACAGCACTTGTTTGCAAATAATCCTTGTTTTACTTAATTATGGCACCAACACACAAAGTTTCATACAGTACATGGCTTTTAATTGTTCTATTTTTATTGTTGGTAATCTCTGCCTAACTTATAGTTTATGAACTAAACTTTATGTATCATGTTCATATAGAGAAAAGCACAGTATACCATAGAGGTTAGCTCTATTTGTGGTCTGAAGGGTCTTAGAACACATCCACATGGATAATGACTTGTATATAGTATGCTGCCATAACTTTGTTGAATACATTCATATACAACTACTAAATTACAAAGTAATGGGAAACCAGGCAACCTAAGTTTCTTTGAGTTTAGCTTACGTGCTTAATATTGTTTTTCCCAAGTCTTTCTATTTCTTACAATGGCACAATATCATTCTTTCTGATGGAAGAGTAAATTCCATTGTGTATATATAGCACATTTTCTTAATCCATTCATCTACTGAGGGGCATCTGGGTTGGTTCCACTCATAGTTATGGTAAATAACACTGCAATGAACATAGTTGTGCTGGTAGCTTTAGTATACCCTCGTTTGTGGTCATTTGGGTAAATGCTCAGAAGTGGGATTGCTGGATCATAGGGGAGAGCTCCATGTTTAGTCTTTTGAGGAACTTCCATAATGCTTTCCAGAGTAGTTGAAAAAGTTTACACTCCCATCAACAGTGTAACAGAGTTCCCTTTTGGCCACATCCCTGACAGCATTTGTTATTTTTAGTTTTCTTGATGATGGCCATTCTAACTAGGGTGAGGTATTATCTCAATGCTGTTTTGATTTGCATTTCTTTTTATGGCCAGAGATGTTGAACATGTGTCTACTGACCATTCTTAGTTCTTCTGTGAAGTCTCTACGTTTTTAGCCCATTTATTGATGGCATTCTTGAGTTTTTTTAGGGGGGGGTTAATTTTTGAGATCTAACTATATTTTAGATGAGGCCCTTGTCTGATACATAGCTAGTAAAAATCTTCCCATTCTGTGGGATTTCTTTTTATCTTATTAGTTATATCTTTTGCCATGCAGAAATGCTTCAGTTTGATACATTCCATTTATCCAGTCTTTTTTTGTTTTGTTGTGATCCTTGAACTTAGAAAGTTTTAACCTGTGCCTAGGAGTCCTAGTGTTTTTCCTGTGCCTATAAATCTACAAGTAAACACACTGGATGGTAAAAGACAAAGAAATACACTTGGACGTGATTATTTATGCACGTTTCTAGACATTCACACAGTGAGACCAAAGGAGGATACTCTTAGGAGAGGCTCACAAAGGATCAATAGCTATGTGCATATGATGATATAAAATCATATATAGTGAAATGAACAACAAGAAATGGAAACAAGATTTTTTTCTTTTCTTGCTGTTTTTGTTTTCTTTTGTTTATAAGTTTATCTGTTCTGGGGAGAGTAAGGAGGAAGCACAGAAATAGTGGACAAAGTTTAAACAAATGCAGCAGTGATACTCATTAGTCATTATGTTAAAAATTAACCATGTAACTTGTGTAGGGTAGGGGAATGGGAGGGAAAAAGGGAAGGAAGGAGTAACACTATTCAAAAATAAATGTATTCATTACCTGATTTATATAACTGCAACTGTTCTTTACATCACCTTCACAATAACAATAGAAAATAAAAAATAAACACAATGTTTTTAATATAGTATGTGGGTTTTTTTTTTCTTTTGTATGTTCTTCCTCCTATGGTATAACCCCTGTTGTCGCTGTATTTGATTCTGGTACCCTACATCTTGTATATACATTTTTCTAATTTGGGGAGGGGAAGGAAAATAACAAAATGCTGAAACAAGGATACAGGCTGAACCATTATAACATTGAAATGTACAAGACACTATGTTGAAAATGGACTTTACAACTTGGAGGGAGGAGTTGTGGAGGTGGGGAGAGAAGGGACAGTAGGGGAAAAACAAAGGAGAGGGTAACAATGCTCAATAAGAAATGTACTCATTACCTTACTCATGTAACTGTAACCCCTCTGTATAGTATCTTTACAATAAAAAATAAACAGCAAAATATAGGTATAGTTTTCATTCTAAACATTAAATATATTGGTCATTCTAAACATTAAATTCAAGTAAATAATCTCAATGCATTTGATACAGGGCCATGTCTGAAATTCTTTGGCTATATGGTCATATATGAAATTCTTTAGATATAGGGCCATGTCTGAAATCCTAGGACTCAAAGTCAGGAGGCTCTCAAGAAGGCCAGGCTGAGCTACACAGCAAGTTAAAAGACAACCTAGCAAGCATAGCAAGTTAAAAGACAACCTAGCTGGGCCTGGGTGGCTCACACCTATAATCCTATGCACTCAGGAGGCTGTGATCTGAGGATTACAGTTCAAAGCCATCCCGGACAGGAAAGTCAGTCAGGAAAGTCTGTGAAACTCTTAACTCCAATAAACCACCAGAAAACCGGACATGGTGCTGTGGCTCAAGTGATAGAGCACTTACCTTGTGCTGAAGAGACAAGGGACAGTGCCCAGGCCCAGAGTTCAAGCACCATGACCAACCAGAAAAAAAAAAACAGAAAGAGAGACAACCTAGATTACAAAGAAAGACCCTTTCTCTAAACAAATTCATTTTTAAAAGTTGAAAGTTAATTTTTCAGATTTCTATTATTAGCTTATGTTTATGGCCTTTAATCAAGTTTAGATTACACATTTGGGGGGGTGGGGTGTGTGTGTGGGTGTGAGAGAGAGAAAGAGAGAGAAGAGAGGAGAGAAAGAGGCCAATGCTGTCACTTGCCTTTTTCACCAAAGACTGTCACTTTACCAGTTGAGAAAGAGAGAGAAAAAGAGAGGGGGGGGAGAAAGAAGCTAATGCTGTCACTTGCCTTTTTCACTAAAGACTGTCACTGTACCAGCTGAGACACACCTTAACTTTCCACGTTAAATTCAGTAACAGAATCTACTTCCATCTGGGTCTGGGGATGTAGCTCATTGGTAGTGTTACCTAACATACACAAGTCCCTGAGCTCAATCCCCAGCATAATTTTTTTTAAAAAACAGTACTATTTTTCCTTCCACTGCTGAAAACCTGCCAGACACTTATTACTATAGCATATAAACACAAATATGCAAAAATTATCACTATGCTTACATATGCATCACTAAAAACTGACTTGTAGAATTCACTAGAATCATCAACTCAAGATTCAAGTGGCTGGGAAGGTGGGCTTAGTGGTAGGTAGAGTGCTTGCCTTGCATGCATGAAGCCCTGGGTTCAATACCTCAGGACCATAAACACAGAAAAAGCAAGAAGTGGTGCTGTGGCTCAAGTGGTAGAGTGCTAGCCTTGAGCACAGAGAGGCTCAGGGACAGAGCCCAGGCTCTGAGTTCAAGCCCCAGGACTGGCAACGAAAAGAAAGGATTTTTTCTAAGAAATGCAAACACCCTTCCTAAAACATGATCATTATAATATAAACATTTAAAAATTAGAAGTTATTTTAATGACCCAGTCATGTATTAATGATGGTACATCATTGTAATTACTCTAACATTCATGCAATGAAACTATCCAAACAAATCACTGAAACACTGGATCAAAATTAAAAATAAAACAAAACCCTGAAGATGGGGGTATAGCTTGAATGGTAAGAGCACTTGCTTGCCTGGCATGGGTGAAATGTTCACTCAAACCCTAGTAAAAAGTTAAACTTATTTAATAAGAACAGCTCAAGAGGGGCTGGGAAGATGGCAGAAAAAGCCAGAAGTGGCACTGTGGCTCAAGTGGTAGAGCGCTTGCCTTATGCTGAAGAGCTGAGGGAGAGAGAACCCAAGCGCAGAGTTCAGGCCCCACAACCGACAAAAAAAAAAAAAAACCGCTTAAGAAATTAAGAAACGAAACTATCCTACTAAACTGTGCTTTATTCTTTTTCAGGTCCATAATTTATACCATTATCTAAATAAATACATAACTTCTTATACTATTAACTACACCGTGTCAAAATTGTCTTATGTTTGCTGAACTTTCTTTTTTTAAGGCTGAGGATCAAATCCAGGACTTTGCACATTTATATGCACTTGCCTTGAGACAAAAGTTTTTACCAAAGTTACATCTTCAGAACAGAAACAAAAATATTCTTATGGACTCCTTGCAAAATGAAGCAAAAGTATTTTCCTTTTATTAGTCTATTTATATTTTCAGTTGAGAACAGAAAGATTGTCATTTACTCTCAGACTGATCAAAACAAGAAAGTTGGTACCATTCCTATGTCAAATGACAGGTTATAAGAAATGAAAAGCACAATTGAAATTAGACATATATGTATAACTTTAAAAGAAAAGGCCAGGAGGCGTAGCTCAAAAAGTGGTGTGAGGTCCTGGGTTCAATCCCTAGTACAGAGTTGGGGGGGGGAACCTCCACTGACCCTTTGCTAATAACCCTTATAATACATTCATTACCCCAAAACAATTTTCCTGCCCCTAGCCATCTCCCTAATCTAGCCTTCTGAGTAAATGACATAGTGCAAAGAATGACAAATCAAGCAAAGATCATGTGTACTGTGACCAGGAGTAAATTCATAATCTAAAATAACATGCATTGTAGCTACCATATAGCTCATTTGGAAATGCATTTTCTTTTCCACAAATATAAATCTAATCCTAAAGAATTCAAAATGCTAGTCCTTGCTCTAGAATACAAGAAGGGGTAATCTGGAGAAGGTATCTGAAAGAAATGCACACTTTCTGAGTGATTCGTGGTTAAGTTCAATGACTGTCTTTATAAACATAAAAAAGGTCAGGCACTTGAGGCTCACGCTTGTAATCCTAGCTATTCAGGAGGCTGAAATCTAAGGATCATGGCTCAAAGCAAGCCCAGGCAGGGAAGTCTGTGAAACTCTTATCTCTAGCTAACCACCAACAAAAAGCCAGAACAACTGTGGTTCAAGTTGTAGAATCTAGCCTTGAGCACAAAAGCTCAAGGGCAGTGCCATGACCTAAATTCAAGCTCCAAGGGCAGCCCCAGAAATAAAAATAAAAATATAAGGGAGGGAGGAGGCCACAAAACTGAATACACCAAAGGCCTTAGGACTTCAAAAATAACATACTTTCAGAAAAAGGGGAAGGAGCATATGGGGGCAATCTACATAGATACAGCACCCATATATACTAGCCAGAAAGAACTGGAAACATCCACCTGTTCCCCTCTATTTTTAAGAGGATGAAAGTAGAGTGCAATGGCTTGGCAATCTGTTTCCTTGCCTACCCATATTCCTTAATAATTTCCAAATGTAGTATTTCCTTACCACAATTAGGATCACCTGGCACAACCTACCTACCCAGCTTGTCCTAGTGTGAATCATACCAGCTCCTACTTCTATATAAAGGCTAGTATGCCACTTGTGAACTCAGCAACTAGTACTAACTAGTCTTGGGTTTAGAGGAGAGAAATAGAGATTCAACAAGGAAAAAAAAAAACCTCTCATTCCTGCAGACTCAGTATTCTACCAACTTATACTGTTATAACCCTGTTCTTTAATCCCCCAAGGATCATATCCTGACATATATATCCCATCCTGGAAACTGGAATCTTGCCCATAAAACACTTTAAAACTGTTTCCTTGTGTCTCTAGAGTTACCTAAATCTAAGCGCCATACTGTCCTCCTCTCATATGTCTGACCACACTGGTCCTGCGGGAATATGACATTGGATACCATATTATGCCTAACATATTGTGTGAAAACTGTGAAAACTGTGATCTAACTCCCAAGTTTGCCATAGGCTGCTGAAGTTAAATAGAAATCACTTGTCTCTAACCTCCTCATAAACATCAAAGAACAGGTAATAGCTCTATCATATACTACATCTTCAACTCACTTCTTTCTGCCTAGGCAAACAACTAATAAATTTTTTTCTTTTTTTTGCCAGTCAGAGGGCTTGAACTCAGGGCCTAGGTACTATCCCTGAGCTTCTTTTACTCAAGGCTATTCTACCACTTGAGCCACAGCGCAACTCCTGGCTTTTTCTCTGTATGTAGTACTGAGGAAGGAATCCAACCCAGGGCTTCATGCATGCTAAGTAAGCATTCTACCACTAAGCCACATTCCCAGCCCAAACAACTAATAATTTCTGAAAGAAATGTCAGTGCCCATTCTTCATCTCGTGTGATAGTTTAGATCTTGAATGTCTCACAAATATGCAAGTGTCTGGTCCTCAACTAAAATGGCACTATTGGAGGAAGTGGAGTCTCTAAGAGAAGTCTAATGGGTGGTTCTTGAGTCTTAAGAGAATGCCCTTAATGGAGACTGTGGGACTCCAGTAACTTCTTAGTCTGTCTGCTTTCAGACTTTGGTAAAGTGACTAGTATTGCTCTGCCACAAATGATGTACCAGTCTTGCCATTTTTCCCACATATGATAATGCTGATTCACCACAGTCCCATAACAGGGCCAATCCATCATGGACTTTCAACTCCAAAACTATCAGCTAATTAATTTAAACCTTTTATCGGATTGTCTCAGACATTTTGTTATAGTAGTAGAAAGCTACTGTATTTCAGCAGTATCTGAATATCACACCAGGCATTTAGCTTTTTAAACAGAGTTCATTTAAATACACATCATATTAACACAATTCCCTGTATGTTAAGACATCATGAATAAACATGGATAAACTACAACTAGGTATATAGTAGCTAGCAACACTGCAGGTAAGATCCAATTTCTAGTGTTGTTATATAGACACAGGAAAGTTAAATTTCAAACAAGGAGCTACATTCACATGTTAATACTAGTAAATACCATGCATAGCTATTAAAGTACAACATGGTATTGTTATAGAAACCATTTTACACCAGACACTATTGCTTCTCTATGTATCATTACCAGATTTCAAACAACTGCAGATATCAAAGCAGATTTGAAAGCAAAGTAGATGAAGACACAATATTATTGCCTGAATTTTAGGGCAAGTCTAAAATATTCATTTTACATATTCTCAATAGATTACATTAAAAGTTGTGACATCACTTGCCTAGCAGGCTGAATTTAGTACTGGAACCTTGACCCTCCCCCACCCCATCCCACACACAAAAAGACCTTCCTCATTTACTGATTCAAGACAATAAAAATTATCTAAATGAAAATACTGAGTGTTCATAACCAATTTTCATGAAGATGAAGAAGACACAGGTGCCCGGCGCCAGTGGCTCACACCTGTAATCCTAGCTACTCAGGAGGCTGAGATCTAAGGATCGGGGTTCAAAGCCAGCCGGGTCAGGAAAGTCCGTGAGACTCTTATCTGCAATAAACCACTAGAAAAACAGAAGTGGTGCTGTGGCTCAAGCGGTAGAGCGCTCACCTTGAGCTGAAGAGTGCAGGGACAGCACCCTGCTTAATTGGAGATGAGTCTCACTGACTTACCTGTCTCGGCTAGCTTTGAACTGGGATCCTCAGAACTAATCCTCCTAAGTAACTAGGATTATAGGCATGAGCCACCAAGTGTGCAGCTGAATATCACTTTTAAAGTGAATTTCAAGCCAGATATTATGGTTAATGCCTGTAATCCCAGTCACTGAGGAGATGAACAGCAGGAGGATTGTAGTTCAAGGTCAGATGGGGCAAAAATTTAGCGATCCTCCTATCAAATCTGGTCTGGTGAGGCACACCTGTAGTTCCAGATATTCAGGAGGCAATAGGGAGTATCATGTGGGAAGATCATAGTATTCTGAGGAAGGCTCTAAGCAAAAGTAAGAGACCCTGAATAATAGCTAAAGCAAGCTGGGCACAGCAGCTTAGGCTTGTCATCAATCCTAACTACCTGGAAGGCTGATATAGGAAAGATTGTGTTTTGAAGTCAGCTTGAGCAAATGTTCCAGCTATGTGGAAGGATGATAATAGGCGTATTTTAGTTCCCAGGCAAATGTTAGTCTCCATTATTAATGGAAAGCCTTTTCTTAAGATCAGAAATAAGTCAAGAACATTCATTCTCGCCCCTTCTAATCAACACAGTAGTGAAGCAGCCAAAGCAGTTGAACAAGAAAAATGAAAAACATTTAAATAAGTAATATTATCTTTGTGTCTAAATTAGTCGTATATATGCAGAAAAATGACATTCAAACATAAAAACTTTTTAGAATTCAACAACATACAAAATAAACACACTAAAATTATTGTAGCCTAAAATATTAAAAATGAACAATCAAAGAAATAATTCCACTTGTAATAGCATCACAAATAATAAAATAGAAATAAACACAAGGGCTTGTCCAATGAAAATACTACTGAAAAATTAATGACACAAATATAAAGATGTCCACATTAATGGATTGGAAGACTCCACATTGAAATATTCATAATACAAAATGATCTACTGATTTGGTTCAATTTTGTCAAAAACTGAGCATCACTTTTATGAAAGTTGGACTCTTCTATCAGATATTAAAAAGTAACTAAAATGGATTGAGCATCCAAATATTTATGAACAAAAGCTCTAAAAGCTTCTTGTGTATAGAAAAGAAGAAAAACTTCCTGACATTGAAGTTGGCAATAATAATTTCTTTTTCCTTTTTTTTTTTTTTGACAGTCATGGGGCTTGAAGCACTCTGGGTCTGGGCAATCCCTCAGCTCTTCAGCACAAGACTAGCATTCTACTACTTGAGCCACAGTGCCACTTTTGGTCTTCAAGTGGTTAATTGGAGATAAGTCTCAAAGACTTTCCTGCCTGGGCTGGCTCTGAACCACGATCCTCAGATCTCAGCCTCCTGAGTAGCTAGGATTACAGGCATGAACCACTGACAACAGGCAATAATTTCTTGATATGATATCAAAAGCACAGCCAACAAAAGGAAAATAGACAAATGGGACTACATAAAAGAAACTAAAAGTCTTCTTAAATCAAATAACCATGAATAGCATAAAAGGGCAACTTATAAAATTGAAGAAAACATTTTAATTTTTTTTTGGTGGGTCATGGGGCTTGAACTCTGGGCCTGGGTGCTGTCACTGAGCTCTTCAGCTCAAGGCAAGCGCTCTCTACCACTTGAGCAACAGAGCCACTTCCGGTTTTCTGGTGGTTTATTGGAGATAAGAGTCTCACTGACTTTTCTGCCAAGGTTGGCTTTGAATCGTCATCCTCAGATCTCAGCCTCCTCAGTAGCTAGGATTATAGGCGTGAGCCACCAGCACCTGGCTAAATTGAAGAAAATATTTTACACTGTATATTTGGCATGAGACTAATATCCAGACTATATACAGAATCCTACTCCTTATTAATGAAAAAAAAATCAAAGAACTCAATTTCTTAAAGAAGGCAAAGACTTTTTGAATAGATTTTTCTCTCCAAAGATGATACACAAACAGCCAATAGGATATGGAAAGATTCTGAACATCATCCTTCACGATCAGATAAAGGCAAATCAAAACCAGAGTGCACTGGTGGTTCATGGCTATAATCCTAGCTACTCAGAATGCTGAAATCTGAGGATTGCAGTTCGAAGCCAACCTGGGCAGAAAAGTACATAAGACTCTTTTCTCAAATAAACTACTCAGAAAAAGCTGGAAGTGATCTGTGGCTCAAGTGGTAGAGCATTAAAAAGGGTCAGAGACAGCATCCAGGCTCTGAGTTCACATCTCAGGACAGGCAAGAAAAAGAAAAACCCCAGTGTGGTATCAGTTTAAACCAATTAGGATGAATACTATTTAAAAAAAAAAACATACAAGGGGCTGGGAAGGTGGCTCAGTGGTAGAGCGCTTGCCTTGCATGCATGAGGCCCTGGGTTCGATTCCTCAGCACCACATAAGCAAAAAGAAAAAAGCCGGAAGTGGCGCTGTGGCTCAAGTGGTAGAGCACTAGCCTTGAGCTGAAGTGCTGAGGGACAGTGCCCAGCCCAGAGTTCAGGCCCCATGACCAGACCCAAAAAAAAAAAAATAACACATTAAGCAAGAATATAGAGCAAAATAAAACCACTGTGCACTGCTGGTAGAATTGTAAGTGTTGCAACTCTATTAAAAAAAACAGTATGGAAATCCTTTTAAAAATTGAAAACAGCCAGACGCCAGTGGCTCAGTCTGTAATCCTAGCTACTCAGGGGGCTGAGATCTGAGGATCACAGTTCAAAGCCAGCCTGGGCAAGAAAGTCCTCGAAACTCTTATCTCCAATAAACCACCAGAAAACTGGAAGTGGTGCTGTGGCTCAAGTGGTACAGCATTTGCTTTTGCTAAAGAGCAAAGGGACAATGTCCAGACCCAGAATCCAAGCAGCATGAATGACAAAAAAAGTGAAAACAACCAGCATATGATTCAGCAATTCTACTTCTAAATATATATCCAAAGGAATG
The DNA here is from genome assembly GCF_000151885.1 of Dipodomys ordii. Taxonomy (NCBI): domain Eukaryota; kingdom Metazoa; phylum Chordata; class Mammalia; order Rodentia; family Heteromyidae; genus Dipodomys; species Dipodomys ordii. Next base: position 10,838,995 of record NW_012267254.1, read on the forward strand.
AAAGCAGTATCTCAAACAGATATTTGTATACCAGTTCACAGTAGCACTACTCATACTAGCCAAAAGTAACCCAAATGTCCATCCACAAATGAATGGATACACAAAATGTGACACATTCAATGAACTATGTACTACTTAATTTTTAAAAGAAGAAAATTGTCACACACCACAACATGGATGAACCTTCAGGATATTATACAAAGTGAAATAAGGCAGTCAGGAAAAGACAAATGTCCATTATTCCACTAAAGCATCTAAAGTAGTCAAATTCATAGAAACAAAATAGTAGTTACAAAACAAAGGAAAATGGGAGTTGTTTAATGGATAAATTTTGTATTTACATGGTAAAAAAATTACTGGAGATCTGTTTCCTAACAGTAAATATATTTCATACTGTTAACTTATACACTTAAAGATAACTAAGATTGCTGGATAGACAAACCTAAGACTAAAGCAGAAGGATCACAAGTTTGAGGCAAATCTGGGCTACATGGCATAACCCTATCTCAAGACAAAAACAAAACAAAAAAATTAAGATGGTAATTTTTCACATCAAATTTTATGTTTTATGTTTTTTTGTGCTGGCACTAGAACTCAGGGTTCCCCTTGGCTTTCTTACTCATCAATGGCACTCTACCTCTTAAGCTATGGTTCCAGTTCTAAATTTGGTTATGTTTTTTACCACAATAAAAAAATAAATATATAAGGGGCTGGGAATGTGGCTTAGTGGTAGAATGCTTGTCTAGCATGAAGGAAGCCCTGGGTTTGATTCCTCAGTACCAAATACACATACAAATAAAGCCAGAAGTGGAGCTGTGGCTCAAGTGGTAGAGTGCTAGCCTTGAGCAACAGATGCTCAGGGACAGTGCCCAGGCCCTGAGTTCAAGCTCCAGGACTGGCAAAATAATTAAATAAATAAATAGCCAAGCTTGATGATACAGTACTGTAATCCCAGTCCTCACAATGTGAAGGAAGGATAATGAAATACCATGTGAACCTGGAACTCTCTTTTATCAAAGAATTTCCCTGGATATGTTAGATGCCAAACAATTTACTTAGATCATGAATGTTTTGAGCATTAATATTTTAGATGCAATTTAAATAAAAGAAGATACTGAAAAATTGGCATTTACATTCAGAACATTATTTTGATAGACTTTTTGTTTCCTATTTAGGCAAAAACACACCAAGGACTATATCAAAATCTCAAGAAGCCAGGCACTGGTGGCTCAAGGCTGCAATCCTAGCTACTCAGGAGGCTGAGCTCTGAGAATTGAGATTCAAAGCCAGCTCAGGCAGAAAGTCCATGAGACACTTATCTCCAATTAAACACCAGAAAACCAGAAGTGGCGCTGTGGCTCAAGTGGTAGAGCACTCGCCTTGAGCAGAAAAGCTCAGGGACAGCATCCAGCCCGAGTTCAAGCTTCACAACTGACATTTTTTTAAAAAAAATCAAGAAGAATGTAGCTCTTCCTAAAAACAGATACAGAAAACATATTGAAATCCATTTAACAAATACTAAACACTTCTCTTGTTCAAAATCTGATGACTCAACTCAAGTCTTTATCATTTCTAGAGGGGAAGAGTACACAACTTAAAGGGGAAAGAATGGAACAAGCACTTTCCCCAGGAATGCAAGCAAGCTGTATTTAATATTTAACTAAATGGCCTCACGATACTAGGAATTAGGAATGACTGATTCATAAAATGTACAACTGATTCCATGAAACTCAAGGAAAAAATAGTATACACCAAAAGAGATAATCCAGAGCTGGGTATATGTCTGTGATTCCAGTTCTTGGGAAGCTGAGACTGAAAGACTGAATCACAGGCCAGCATAAGCTACTTAGCACAATCCTGACTCAAAACAAAAATGATAGATAATCCTGTGAGATACTTTGTGTGTGTATGTGGGTAGGGTGGAGAGGGGGTGGAGAGTTTATTTCTGCTAGACTACACTATGAGCTCTCCACATTGTGCCCTCTAACCGATTACATTTTCAGTGACTTTTTTTTTGGGGGGGGTCCAATCGTGGGGCCTGAACTCTGGGCTTGGGCACTGTCCCTCAGCTCTTCAGCCCAAGGCTAGCACTCTACTACTTGAGCCACAGCACCACTTCCAGCTTTTTTCTTTTTTCTCATGTGGTGCTGAGGAATCGAACCCAGGGCCTCAGGCATGCAAGGCAAGCGCTCCACCACTGAGCCACCTTCCCAGCCCTTCAGTGACTCTTTACACTCATGAGTGCATTTCTTCTACTTTAGTTTATCAGAGAGACCACCTCTCAAAGATCTAATTTTTTGTGTGACAGTCCTGGAGCTTGTACTTAGGGCCTGCACTCTGTCCTTGAGCTTCTTTTGCTCAAAGCTCTACCACTTGAACCACAGCTCCAATTCTGGCTTTCTTTTTGGGAGACTTCAGTGAGATAAGAGTCTCATGAACTTTCCTGTTCAGGCTGGCTTTGAACCACAATCCCTAGATCTCAGCCTCTTGATCAGCTAGGATTTACACATGTGAGCCACCGATACACAGAGATCAATTTTTTTTGTGGCCATCATGGGGCTTGAACTCAGGGCCTAGGTGCTGTCCCTGAGCCTCTGTGCTCAAGACTAGTGCTCTACCACTGGAACATAGTTCTACTTGCACCTTTCTTTTCTTTTTTTTTTTTTTTTGCCCGTTAATTGGAGATAGGAGTCTTACAAACTTGCCTGCCTTAGCTGGCTTTGAAACAACTGTGATGCTCAGATTTCAGCCTCCTGAGTAGCTAGGATTATAGACCTAAACCACTAGTGGTTGGCTTGAGATTTAATTTTTTTAACTTTCATAGAACAGCTAAAAACAAAAGGCTACCATATTTCCAATCCACTACAAATACATACACACAGAAAGGCTCATTCACTAGTCATTTTTTAAAAAAGTGAAATGATTCAAACAATATTTAGAACAATATTCCATTAAAAATACATACTAGGACTAAAGTTTCTGTTTGGAGTAGACTTAAAAGTACACTATAGAGAACTTGAAATTAAAAAAATCTTTGTTATGTATTGCAACTATGATGTTACAACATCATTTCCTATAACAATGATTTATCTGCTAAGTCATTACTCAGGAAAGAATCTTCTCAGAATTTTATCTATAGAAAACTGCATGTTGTAATGATCCACTTCTCAAAAAGACATCTGACCAATATAACAAGATTTGAGAACAAGTGTAAAGAGATTCTTTACACTTATTCTATGCCTACTTTGGCCAGAAATACTAAAAAATGCTCATTATGATAAACAATCCCTCTTTCCCTTTCCCTCTCCTCTGCCTCTTCCTCCTCCCAACACCATGTGCTCATCTCTTCTGATTAATAAATCCTAAGAAAACAAGTTCTTTTCTTGTAAAGTTTCATATAAATTACTCTGTTGATATTTGCCAAATAATGCACTCTTGCTTGTCAATTTAAATGTTTTACTTTATATGCTCCCACACAGGTTAGTCACATGTAACCTACTTCGACTATAACTTCCAGTTCATCTACAATCTTTAAATGGAAAAAAAACACAAGGATAAGAAACAGAGAACAGGGGCTGGGAAGGGGGCTCAGTGGTAGAGCGCTTGCCTTGCATGCCTGAGGCCCTGGGTTCGATTCCTCAGCACCACATAAGCAAAAAGAAAAAAGCTGGAAGTGGCGCTGTGACTCAAGTGGTAGAGCACTAGCCTTGAGCTGAAGAGCTGAGGGACAGCGCCCAGGCCCAGAGTTCAGGCCCCACGACCAGACCCAAAAAAAAAAAAAGAAACAGAGAACAACTATCAATATTGGAAGGAGTAAGACATGGAGGTATTGAAACTGTTATAACTGTCTTGTAGTAATAGATAAATGAAAATAGACTGCATAAAAGCTGATACACACAACAACAAAGTGGGCAGAAATATAAATTGGTATAACCCTCATCTATGCAGAGTAATGTTAGCACTGTTTATTAATATTACAGTTTTATATGGATTTGGGCAAGAATCATTTTTTTCAATAGATAACTCGTTAAAATTATCACCACATGTAATTAAATATTGTTCAGGTATCTAAAACAATGTTGAGGCTCCAATTTAGATATGGGTAAAATAAGCCACAGATTTTTTTAAATTATGACATTTACAACAATGTTCTTCAAGACTTATCAAGCTTCTGCCAATCAACTAAGAGATAGGGCAATTCAGAATATATCGGTGAACCATCTACTCTAAGTTCCACTACACAATTTCAGAATCAAACATACATTCTAAGTATATCCCTTGTAATTCAGAACTCATTAACCAAAAAGATTTGAATAATGTGGTATCCATCCCTAACTGAACACTTGCTAGGAAATCAGGAACCAAACAAGTCTGGTTAGGAAAAGATACTTGTAATTTTAACTTGCATTTCTCTAATTTTCTTGTTTTAAGTCTCATTAATATTGTATTTCCCATAAATGATCTCTGCTCACATCCTTTTCTATTCTCTTAAGTCTGATAAGTTTTACTGACTTTAACAATGCTCTTTATGCATTATAGGCTACATAAGCAGTTTTTCTCTATTGTTTCTACAAATTCCTGCTTAAAATGGTTTCTTTGATCAACAGGTATTGCATACAGCCTTTCCATCTCTCCTATTGGACTATATTTTAACCACAAGGGCTTTTTAACTTTACCCAATCCCTTGGACATATGCAGAGCATATACTTGAGCATTTTGCATCCCTTGGCTAGTTCATTACGCACTATGCTTCTCTGACACACCTAAACCATCTATACCTTTTTTTTTCCAATCTATACACTTTATCTATTTCCAATTTTTGGGGGTGTTTAAGACCAGAGTTGGTGGTTAGCAATGTGTTTCACAAACTTTCCTGCCCAGGCTGGCTGTGAACCATGATACTCAGATTTCAGCCTTCTGAGTAGCTAGGATCACAGGCATGAGCCACCAGTGCCTGGCTTGTTTCTGTACTAGACACTTATATCACCAGGGTAACTCCAGAAAGTCATACCAAAATACTTAAGTATTGGCATAAAATCAATTTTCCCTAAATTCACATCAACATTATTCTAATAGCTAAATGCTTTGCTCAAGGTCACACAGCCCCTAAAATACAAAAGCCTGAGTCAGACACTGTGGTATTTTCCTGTAATCCAAATACTAAAGGGGCTAAAACAGGAAGAATTTCAGCCTGAACCAGAGCAGGACCTGTCTTTAAAACAAAAAGAAAGGAAGAAAAGAGGGGGCTGGGAAGATGGCTCAGTGGTAGAGTGCTTGCCTTGCATTTGCATGCCTGAGGCCCTGGGTTCGATTCCTCAGCACCACATAAGCAAAAAGAAATAAAGCCGGAGGTGGCGCTGTGGCTCAAGTGGTAGAGCTCTAACCTTGAGCTGAAAAGCTGAGGGACCGCGTCCAGGCCCAGAGTTCAGGCGCCACGACCGGACCCCAAAAAAAAAAATTAAAAAAAAAAGAAAGGAAGAAAAGAAGGCGAAAAGATAAAGATGGAGGAAAAAGGTGAAAAAGAATAAAAGAGAAAGTAAAACAGACAAAAATATGAGCTTTAACCCATCTTCTGCACATTTCTCTCCCCCAGATATATGGCTATCATCTTGATTCAAGCCCCAGGACCAGCACAAAAAAAATACACAAGAAAAACAAATACTTCAAAGCATTATAATATGGGAATCTCTCATTGGCTTCAATTGCAGAACTCCCAGAGGATTTATCTAAAACAAAAGACAAAGGACAGGGAGGAAGGGAGATGGAGATAGGGAGAAAAAGAGAGGAAGGGAGAAGGGGAAGGAGAGGGGGAGGAAGAAAGAGAGAAGGGGAAGGGAACAGCAAAGAGGTGGGGCAGAAACATATATACACAAAAAGAATTGGGGACCAGAGGCTCACACCCTTAATGTTAGGTACTCTCGGAGGCTGAGACTTGATTATGGTTTGAAGTCGATACCAGCAGTGAAGTCCACAAGATTCTCATCTCCAATTATCCACCAAAAGGCCTGAATTAGAGCTGTGCTTAAAGTTGTAAAACAGTAGCCTAGAACACAAAAGCTCAAGGACAGTGCTCAGCTGGCCACCACACCCTCCCCCCACCGTCCAAGTTCAAGCTCCAGGACTGACTCAAAGAAAACCTTTATTTTAAAATTATGCTTAACTGAAAAAAAAACTGGAAAATGAAAAAAGCATGCTAGTAAATTTTCAAACCACCCAGACTATGATATCATTAAGTCAGATGAATTCAATTTAACAAGTTTCTTTTAAAATCAGAATACAAATGAGGAAACACTCAATGGTGCACTGTGTCTTATAGTACTCACAGGGGAATGGATAAAGGAATCAAATTAATGCCTCAATCAGTTTTTTTTATGGAAGCAATGAATTAGAAAAGAACACAAATTCCACAAAATATATCTACCATAGAATATATGGGAAATTTGAAAGGCAGAAGTAGTAAACTATTTTGTTTGTTGACTGACAAGTTACACAACATGAAGTAGGCATAGATGATAATGGATTTGTTTCAAGTCTTGCAAAAGAAATGTACCTAGGGCTTAAAATCTTTAGTGTTTTGTTAGTGACAAGAGAAAACTGAAGATTCAAAAATCTATTATCATGCAAAAACATAATATTTAAATCTACTTACTGTGGCTATAAATTTCACAAATAATTTTTTTTAATTCAAGGCTTTGTGCTTTTGCTAGAATTGGAAAAAATAACACTAACATTCCAGTGTAAAATATAATAAGTGGAATGATAATGTGCTATGAGTTTGCTACTGAAGTAAAAAGCCAGTGCTGACAACTACGAAAGTCCCCCTGCCCAAAGTATAAGACACAATGCACTAAACAACGTCATTTATAGGAAACCTTTGAATATTTTAATGATAATATAGAAAGCATCTCACTTTGGTTTTTGCCTCCTTATTAGATGAAGTTATCTTTCAAAATCATTAAGAACAGGGCACAGGTGGCTCATGCCTGTAATCCTAGCTATTCAGGAGACTGAGATTTGAGGTTCCAGACTCAAAGCCAGCCGGAAAAGTCCATGAGACTCATCTCTAATAAACCACCAGAAGTGGCCCTGTGGCTCAAGTGGTAGAGTGCTGGCCTTGAGCTGAAAAGCTTGAGGGACAGCCCCCAGGCCCAGAGTTCAAGCCCCATGACCAACAAAAACAACTCAGTAAGAACAGGCTAGAGGTGTAGTCATTGAAGAACACCTGCTTAGTTTGGCATGCAAAAAGCCCCAGAGATTTGACAGCCAGCACCCCCATCCAAAAAAATCCATCATACAGTATTCCAATAACCTGATAAATGCATTACTTTCATTTCCTCACCTAGCCTTTATCTACTACTAAAAAATACTAATAAAAATTCATTTCAATATGGGCTTCATTAACAAAAAGACAACATTGTAGTTAAGAAAAAATTATTGGGACTGGGAATGTGGCTTAGTGGTAGAGCGCTTGCCTTGCAAGCATGAGGCCCTGGGTTCGATTCCTCAGCACCACATAAACAGAAAAAGCCGGAAGTGGCACTGTGACTTAAGTGGTAGAGCGCTAGCCTTGAGCTTTAGAGGTGAGGGACAGTGCCCAGGCCCAGAGTTCAAGCCCCACTCCAACAAAAAAAAAAGTCAGCAACAGGCCCCAACTTCAAATCCTGGTATTAGAGGCATGACTCAAGTTGTAGAGTGCTTAATAAACACAGTTATAACCCCAATATTTCCAAAAATAAAAAAGACAGGAGGCGAGGACTTGAAAGGATAGAAGAAGAGATGAGGAAAGGAAAGGGGAAGGAAGAGGAGAGAAAAGGAGAGAAGAGACAGACTACAGTTTCAATTACCAAGAATTCTTTTAAATGTTCATGGTGAGCTGAACATGGTGCTCACACCTGCAATCCCAGGTACATACAGGTAAAGATCAGGAGGATGACAGATCCAGGTCATTGCAAGCAAAAAGCTGGATGGACCCCATCTCAACAACAACAAAAACACTGGGTAGGATGGGCACTACAACAGTAATAATTGCAGCTAAGCAAGCAGGAGATGTATGTAGGAGGATCATAGTACAGGCTGACCAGGCAAATAATGTAAGACACCAGATGAGGACATAACACAGTGATTGTAAATCACTTGTCCCATCAAACACAAAGCTCTGGGTTCAAGCCTTAGCACAAGAAACTTAAGCATCTATATGAACTATAACTAAAGCAAATTAGCCAAATGTCTTAAATTCAAACTTCAATACTTCTAACAGATGACACTGTACCCCTCCTTTGTAACACTTAAAATGCATAACTGTGTTTACTTAACATTTTTTCCTACCAGAGTGGAAACCATACAAGGGTAAGAACTAGGTATTGTTCACTGTTATATCCCCAGTGCTTAACATAGTGCCTATCTTATTCCTGGTACTCAAATATTCATGGAACAAGTTTATCTTCTCATATACACAACAGAACTGAAAGCAGAGGACTTTGTATGTAGTAGCTCAGTTTACAGAGTGCTTGCCTAGCATTTATAAGGCTCTGTTCCCCAGCACCACATGTACATAAAAAGTGTGAAAGCAGGAACTAGAACAGGAATATGTATACCAATGCTCATATAAGTATTATCCATAGTAGTCAAAGGGTAGAAGTAGCTCAAACATCTATCAACTGACAAATGGATAAATAAAACATGGTATAAACATAGAAAGGAATATTACTCAGACTTAAAAGAGAATAAGGGGGGGCTGGGAAGGTGGCTCAGTGGTACAGTGCTTGCCTTGCATGCATGAGGCCCTGGGTTCGATTCCTCAGCACCACATAAACAGAAAAAACTGGAAGTGGCACTGTGGCTCAAGTGGTAAAGCACTAGCCTTGAGTTGAGGGACAGCACCCAAGCCCAGAGTTCAGGCCCCACAACCGACAAAAGGGAAGGAGGGAGGGAGGGAGGGAGGAGGTGGAGAGGGAGGGAGAGTAAAGGGCTGGGTACTCATGGCTCCAGCCTGTAATCCTGGCTATTCAGGAGACTGAGATCTGAGGATCACTGTTCAAAGCCAGCCTGGGCAGGAAAGTAGGTAAGACTCTTTTTCTCCAATTAATTACCAGAAAACCAGAAGTGGCCCTGTGGCTCAAATGGTAGAATGCTCCCCTAGAGCTGAAGAGCTCAGGGACAGCACCTGACACAGAGTTCAAGCTCCATGACTGACAAAAAAAAAAAAAAGCAAGGAAAGGCTTGGGAATGTGGCTCAAGTAACAGAGCATTTGCTTAGTTGACATTTAGCAAATGCAAGCCTGAGTTCAAAATCCAATACTACCAAAAATAGCAAAACTGAAACTCTTAGACATGTTACAGCATACATGAACCTAGAAGTACATCTTGATAATAGCCACATGAAATGACAAATATTGAATGATTCCATTAGTAAGTGGTACCTAAAATAGTTCAATATAATAATAGAAAAGGAAAGCAGTGATTGGAGTGGGTAAGCAAAGAGTTACTAATAAATATAATTTTATTATAGGAATGGAAAGGTTGTGTGGAAAAGGTGGTAATATTTTACAAGAACATGAATGTGCTCAATGCCACCGAACAATACATTTAAAGTTGTTAAATGGTAAAATGTGTGTGTGCGTGTGTGTATTACTAGTACTGATGTTAAGATGGGCCATGATGCGTGCTAGGGAAGCACTCTACCATTAAGTTAATTTCCAGCAACTGGGTGTATATTTCACCAAAATTTTAAAATTGAAATAAACTTGAGTAGTTTTCATGCCAATAACAATAATGTCCTTGACATATTATACCAAGAAGCAGAATATTTTATAAGATACTCTTCTCCAGCATTATATCTACCTAAGATAGTTTTCCCACAAAACTTGCAACATATTTAAAGTAGTTGGCTATATACTTAATTCACATGGAATTTAGAGAGTGAAAGTGGGGGAATGGTTCCTTTTCAGACTCCATGAAGTCCAATTACTTATGGTTATTTCAAAGACACTAAATTAAAGCATTATGTATTATCAAGTACAATCAATTCTTTGATTTTCCACATTCGTATGTGTTTCATACAAAATAATCCCAGTAAAATTTATTTGATGTTTTAGAACACAGTAATCTAAATATGCTTTGTCTTCTATTCCTTACCACTTCTAATCATATTCTCGGTAACCTGGGAAAAGAACCTTACTCCCAGGAGATGCCCAAAGAAAATAAATCTACATAGGGATAGCTGTTGACTATATCAGCCTTAAAGATAATTTTAACTTGACATAATTGGAAGAACAACAGATTTCATACTGTATACAATTTAAAAGTATCTCCCAGATGGGAGAATATGCCATCTGGATTCTTTACAAATTTGAGATGCTTATGGATTAAATGCTCCATTATCCTAGTTTTCTCCTACCTTCACTGGTCATATTCTTTCTGCCCAGTTAAGGACTATTTACCCCTGACCTCCTCTTTTAGAAGTTTTCCTCTCAGATAACATACTCCAGGTTACATGCACAGCTCACTTGGTAGATTGCTAGCCAATAAACAAAAGCATCAGGTACTGAGTTCGAGTCCCAATTGTGGACCCCCTCCCCAAAAAATATAATATATTTTATAAACAGTAACCCCCATTATTCCTAGATCTTAAACTGTAATTCCGTAATATCAGTTTAGAGCCAAAGTCTTTAAACTCTAGCATCTCTTTCTCTCCAAAATGTAAACATTTGGTGGAAGAATACAGTACAATATTATTGCCACTGTGTTCCAACTACATGTATTAATACCAGAAATGACTCGAAACAGAAATGAATGAAAGGGTATTCTTCCAAGACATCAGAAGACTGCTGTTAAGATATTACATGGTAACCATAATGAAGTTTTAGTACATTGAATTTCTGTAATATACACACAGAAGCATTTGTAGGAAATGTATGTTGTTATTCTGTAAGATATCCTCCTGTTTAAAGCTAAGCCCTTGTTTCCTATCTACTTCAATACATTACATATCACAAATACACTATAAATATTCATGCAAAGACTCTTTAGGCAAAACGAGAGGTTGAAAGTTAAGACTGAGGAGGGCTGGGAAAGTGGCTTAGTGGCAGAGTGGCAGAGTGCTTGCCTTTCATGCATGAGCCCCTGGGTTCGACTCCTCAACACCATATAAGCAGAAAAAGCCAGAAGTGGTGCTGTGGCTCAAGTGGTAGAGCGCTAGCCTTGAGCTAAAGAGCTGAGGGACAGCACTCAAGCCCAGAGTTCAGGCCCCACAACCGGCAAAAAAAAAAAAAAAGAAAAGAAAGTTAAGACTGAGGAATAAACTGTAAGAGAGCAAGGGAAGGGGAAACATTGTCCAAAAAAAAAAAAAGTAAGTCATTACCTGACTTACATAACTGTAAACCCCACAGTCATCACCTTTATAAAAATGAAAAAGAAAGTTAAGGCTATTTGTATTGAGATAAATGGCCCTAGAACCTAGATGCTGAGTTTTGGGGACATATCCTACTCCTGGAACTCAAGGTAACTCATGAGATTAGACCTCTTAGAAAACAGTAATATTACCACAATGAAACTCCCTCATATTATCAAGCATATTAATTTTAAAAATAAGTAAAATTACATTAATTCTTCAAGTGTTAAGAGCCCAGGTGCCAGTGGGTCATACCTGTAATACTATTGACTCAGAAGGCTAAGATCTGAGGATCATGGTTCAAAACCAGCCTGAGCAGGAAAGTCCAATTAGACTCCTTGGTCATATTAATCACCAAACAGCCAGAAGTCAAGCTATGCCTCAAGTAGTAGAGCATGTGAGGGGAAAAAAAAGCTCAGGGACAACACCCAAGCCATGGACTAGCACACAGAAGAAAAAAAAAATTGAACTGCTGCCCCACCTCTACCTCAAGAGGTTCAACCATCTGCCACCCAGGTTTTTCAAAGATTCAATCAACTTACTTCAAGATTCACTTGGGGAGAAGTCTATTATCTCACAAAACTACACAAAGCACTCAACAACTATTTAATACCTTCTATGTCTCATGCACTGTTCTAGGTGCTAGGGTTAAGAAAAAACAAGGCTAAAACATAAACGTGCACTCACTAAGTTTACATTCCAGTGTAAGAACTATGAGTAATAACTATATGAAGTAGGGAAGACATGGAGAGCCAGGAGCAAACGACATTATTTTATATGGCATGCTTCACCAAAATGATCATTTCAAGTACACTGAAGAAATGAGGAACCAAGATAGGTCAAGAGTCCATCATGTACAACAGACACAAAGGAGTATCTATTTGGACAAATTGGTTAATTTATTTAAGATTATAAATTACTTAATTTTAGGTTGATTCTTTATCTGTAAAGTGGGTATAAAATCCTACACCACATAAAAATTAAAGGTAATATATTTTAACAACTATATGACAACGAAGTTACTTAAAAACCGGGAATATTATTAGTCATCTGGGGGCCTAATTTACCAACAAAACCCTCAGCATATTCTTTGGCGCAACTCAAAAAAGCACTACTATCTAACTTAGTAATAACTTATCAGGTAGGTAATTTATGGCAGAGAAACTGAGTATTCTCTAAAATTCCTGTAAGTTGACATGAACATATGTCACAAATAGGAGATTTAAGTCATACACTAGTGGTTCATGCCTGTAATATCCTTGCTACACAGAACCTTGAGATTCTGAGGATTGTGGTTCAAAACTAGCCTGGACAGAAAGTCCACAAGACTGTTATCTCCAATTAAAAGCTGGGCTGGGGGTATATCTCAAGTAAAAGAGCACCAGCACAGAGCAATCTGAGGAGCTTGAGACCCTGAGTTGAAGACCTGGTATAACAGAAAGAAATAAAGATTCAAAATACACTATGAGGATAATGAAAACACTTATGGTAATGTCCATTTATCAGCTCCACCACTCCTAGGTATGTGTTCTTAAGCCTCTTATACCTAGGTTTCCTAGCTAGTAAATGAATGATAGTACCTACCTCAGAGGATTGTTAGGAAGATTAAACTGGTTAATTATTCTCATTTCTATTGTAGTGCTTAGCATGCAGATAAGCTACAGTTAGTAGTAATAGCATAAACAGGAAATATAAATAAACTACCATCAAAATTTCTACTTTCTATGGGGAACATAACTTGTAAAGATACTTACTGTTGGTCAAGAAGCTACAAAGAAGTGGGGGTGGGCTGAGCACCAGTGGCTCATGCCTGTAATCCTAGCTACTTAGGAGACTGAAATCTTAGGATCAAGGTTCAAAGCCAGCCTGGGGGAAATTCTTGAGGCTTTTAATTACAAACACTCAAAAAAAGTAGCAGTGGAGTGGTGGATGAAGTGGTAGAGCACTAACCTTGAGCACAAAAGCTCAGGGACAGAACTCAGGTCCTGAGTTCAAACCCCAGGACTGGCACAAAAAACAAGTGGGGCTAAGAATGAGAGAGCTCTTACCTGGGTTGTGTAAGGCTCTGGGCTCCACCCTCAGCAATATGAAAGAGGAAGAGATAAAGAAAGGAGGAGAGTAAGGGAGAGGGATGGGAGAAGGGAACAGGAAGAGGAACCCTAGGGGAAACTGATAACAAAACAGAGTGGCTTCATCAGGCTGTCTGACTTAAGTCAATTTATCTGAACATACTGTTAAACTACTAGAGTTATCATTTAGTAAAACGTCCTATGTTTGAAATAACATATACTTCAAAACTTGTTATATTGGGCTGGGAAGGTGGCTCAGTGGTAGAGCGCTTGCATGAGGCTTTGGGTTCTATTTCTCAGTACCACATAAACAGAAAAAATCAGAAGTAGTACTGTGGCTCAAATGGTAGAGTACTAGCCTTGAGCAAAAAGAAGCCTAGGGCTGTCCAGGCCCTAAGTTCAAGCCCTAGGACTGGGGGAAAAAAGTTATAAGCCCACAGATGAGACAACTTGAAACAATGCAACTATTCATCTCCTCATTTAAAAAACTTCATTGTGGGGGCTGGGTAGGTGGCTCAGTGGTAGAGCGCTTGCCTTGCATGCATGAGGCCCTGGGTTCGATTCCTCAGCACCACATAAGCAAAAAGAAAAAAGCTGGAAGTGGCGCTATGGCTCAAGTGGTAGAGCGCTAGCCTTGAGCTGAAGAGCTGAGGGACAGCACCCAGGCCCAGAGTTCAGGTCCCACAATCGGACACCCCCCCCAAAAAAAAACTTGTTATAAAAAGATTAATTCACCTGGATACTGGTGGCTCATGCCTGTAATCCGACTCAGAAGGCTGAGATCTGAGGATCACAGTTCAAAGCCAGCCCAGGCAGGAAAGTCCATGAGACTCATTTCCAATTACCCACCAGAAAACCGGAAGAGGTGCTGTAGCTCAAAGTGGTAGAGATTAGGGACAGCGCTCAGGACCAGAGTTGAAGCCCCACGACCAACAAAAAAAAAAAGAAAGAAAACAAAAGCAAAGAAAAAGATTAATTCCTTAAAATCAATTCAAGTATTACTCTCCCAAGTATTAAAATAGTCCAATATAACAAACTTTATCATCACCCCTATACCCAACCCCTTTCAGATGTTATTGATCAGACTGAGAATGATATCCTCTATCAATCTCAGTATAAAGTAAGTTTTCTTCCTTCCTAAGCTTCAAGTTTTGTTAAGTTTTTGTAAACCTCTAAAAGGTTTAACTATTATTATCTATTATTATATATTTAGGATTCCTGTCTTTTCTTTTCTTTTCTCAAAGGCATCAGTGTAAATCATCCTACTCGGAAGCAGCCTATCATCACCACTGAAGTTTTCTAGAATTAGAAGAAGATTCAAGAAAGTAAGCACTCTCACTTATGAGCTGACTGATCTTGGGCAAGTTAACTATTCTAAAGTTGTTAAATAAAAATAGCACCAACGACCTCACAGCATTATATAAGAAATAAAATTTAAATGTTAGCTTACCACGAACTGCAATGTAGTAAAATAATGCTGCGAATGATACCCTTTTAGATAAAACCTATCATTAAGATATACTGACTATGGGGAAAACATGCGTCTGACAATATATACTGACTGAATATGAATACTACTAATAATTGAGTTGTATTTCTGAAAAAAATCTCAAAAAACTGAAACCTCCATAATATATACAACACAATGAGACAAGCACTCAGCTAAAACTCTGATTTCTAGACTGAAGAATTTAGTCACAAGACATAAATCTGGATATTCATTGTAACTATACATTTAGATATTACATATTACATACAAACACATACAATTGCCTGTCAAGACTGTTATTTATTGTGCAGCACTTGGGTAACTGCTTCAGTCTAACTTCAAAGAATTAGGAACTAATTCACTAATAAAATTCTGATAAAATTATTTTCTACTGAGTATTCATTCCTCAATGAATAGCAGTACTTTGTACACTGATATTTAATTAAAATTCAAAAAGTACATATATTCAGAATTGGAAATATCCATTTGTCCTTGTCAAGCTTGCTTTTCAAACCCATACCTTCATGTTACTGCTTTCCTACCACCAGCCATGGCTACCACTTCCTCAATTCTCCTGCCAGAAGAAAAGTTTGAGGAATGTCTTTGGCCTGAATGAGTGGTGGAAACAGGGAAAGACATATCCCAAAGGAAAAGTATTGTGGTTTTAATAAAATTTCCTACATTTTCTTTCTTCAGTGTAGAAGGGAAACACTGAAAAATTCATGTTCCTAGCTTCCTTTAGACCACAGAAACATGTCTTTTTTAAATATAACTTTATTAAACATGGTGTTTGTAATAACAGTATAGTGTTAAGTTTGCAATTTAGGTACAAGGCAGTAGACACACTGTAAAGTGGAAATTCTCTACTTTTGAAAAGAGAAAAAGATTAGAAAACAGGACATTTATCCCATTCCTAAACACATTTTAAATACAGAAAACCTTTGAGAAAAGATGTCTTTTCAATCAAAAAAATCTCAATAACTATTTGATTGTTGCTTACTTTCTGTCAATCTTGTTAAAATTGTTTTACTGAAAAGTTCCTGCTTTGGAGACAAGGCTTGGTCCTTGTTGATTAAATCTTTTTTTTTTTTTGCCCAGTCGTGAGGCCTGAACTCTGGGGCTGGGCGTTGTCCCTCAGCTCTTCAGCTCAAGGCTAGCACTCCACCACTTGAGCCACAGCACCACTTCCTGCTTTTTCTGCTTATGTGGTGCTGAGGAATCGAACCCAGGGACTCATGCATGCAAGGCAAGCACTCTACCACTGAGCCACCTTCCCAGGCCCTGATTAAATGTTAATGATATCCTTTTCCTGCAATACTTTAATTTAAAGACATCCTATTACAAGGGCATTGAAATTTAGTTACATCCTGCTCCTACAAATTAAGCCATATCCTTTTGCAGATTGTGAACTTGAGTTCAGCCAATCTAAGCAGAGGGGCAGAGCCTGCTGGGTTATGGATAAAAAGGGAAGTGCCTTCATGTTCTGTGTGCTTGCTTGCAAGATTTTAGCTGATAGTGAACCATTCTGCAGAAGTAAACTTTACCTTTCCTAGTTCAAGTTGTTATCCCTATTCCTACATGACACTCCAACATCCCAGGCATATCTAACAAACATCACTCATTATGTGTATAATATACAGAAAATGAACTTAATATTATATACTGCTACCAAAATGTCAAGCTAACAGAAGCCAAAGTTAAAACACAAAAGTTAAACACAAGCACATATAAATGAAATACCTGTCCAAATACCACAGATTTAGAATTTCATATAAAGACACAGAAGGAAATCCTATAGAAGGTTACTGGTGGTACTGTGTTGTCCAGGATAGATTCTTGGGCTTACACTTTTCTTCTGCTCTGGCCTCCCAAACACAGACCTATATACTGAACACCATTAACAAAGTTGTTGTTGATTACATGCACTCTTTACAAAGAATCATACTTTTGGAAGGCCTCAACCTTTTGATAACAGTAACTGGTTATACCACATCATCATACAATATTATTCAACTAAACAAATTAACCACCAAAAACTGAGCATTTCAATGCTCTCCTAAAAGTCTTTAGTAGTTGTTTTTCCCTAAGGATCTCCAGAGCAGAACTTATTCTGAAATAATTGTCATTAATTTCAAATTAAGAATACTGTATACAGGATGGGCTGGGAAGGTGGCTCAGTGGTAAGTGTGCTTGCCTTGCATGCCTGAGGCCCTGGGTTCGATTCCTCAGCACCACATAAGCAAAAAGAAAAAAGCCAGAAGTGGAGCCGTGGCTCAAGTGGTAGAGCGCTAGCCTTGAGCTGAAGAGCTGAGGGACAGTGCCCAGGCCCAGAGTTCAGGCCCCACGACCGGATCAAAAAAAAAAAAAAAGAATACTGTATACAGGAATGGAGAGAGAAAGAGTGAGCAAATGTAATCATATTCAATGTACATTATATAAAAACTTAAGAATGTAACTTGAAGGTAGGGAGGGACAATGGGATAGAATGAAGGGGTGACTGACAAAGAAACACTGCACTCATAACCTGACTTATGAAACTATAACTTCACCATACAACTACTTAATAATAACAATAAAATATTTTTTAAATCAAGTGCCTCCAGTCACCAGCAGTGAACTCCTGTAATCTTAGCTACTCAGGAGGCTGAAATCTATGGATCATGGTTTAAAGCCAGCCTGAGTAGGCAGAAAAGTCAGTGAAATCTCCAATTAACCACAAAAATAAAGCTAGAAGTAGAGCTGTGACTCAAGTAGTAGAGTTCCAGCCTTGAGCAAAAAAGCTAAGGGTCAGGGCCCAGGCCCTGAATTCAAACCCCAGTACTGGCACAAAATAAAGGAATACCATGTCAAAAAGTACACAGATGGCAGGCTAGATGTATAGCTCAGTGGTAGAAATCTGACCTAGAATGAACAAGACCCTGGATTCTATCCCTAGCACCACAAAACCAAACCAAACAAAACACTTGGTGAGTTCACCTATATGCCTAGCAAAGACACTAAGACAGGAAGCTAAGAAAGCTGGAAGCCAGCCAGAGCTACATAGTAAGACTTTATCTAAAAAAAAAAAGTAAATAAAGAGCAATTCCAGTACATGACATTTTTTGAAAAGTGGAACTTTTTGCCCTTTAATAAGCTGACAGATTCCAACTGATAACATTGCCTTGGGACAGAACTGTGTGTCATCTACTTTACTAATGTATTTTCTAGTCTCCAGTAGGCACTTCAAGTACCAGCTGATTTAACAATGAATGAACCAGCTCATGAAAACTTGATAGAAAGCACACAAAACATTTTATACATCATTTCACTGTGTTCATTAACCTCCATCCCACTCATGGACTCCAGCTTAAAAACGAATAATAGTTCTTAAAAGCTACATTTCATATAATAAATTCTCCCAAAAGATCTAGCTGTCTACCAGAGGCCAAATTTCTTCATGTGATCAAGAAACGCAGTCTTCCTTCAAGCTATTATCTTCTCATTCACAATATTTGAAGGAATTAGAATTAAAATTCTTTTCAAAAGTGAATGAAGGGGTTGGAGGTGTGGCTCAGTTGGTAGAGTGCTAGCCAATGAGCAAAAACATCAAGTACCGAATTTGAGTCCTGATCTCAAATCAAAAAACAGAAGTGAGTGAGGCTGAGCGCGTGCTGGTGGCTCACACCTCTAATCCTTGTTACTCAGGAAGCTAAGATTTGAGGACTGTAGTCCAAATCCAATCCAAGTAGTAAAGTCTATGGGGCTCTTTATCTTCAACCACCAAAAAAGCCAAAATTGGAGCTGTGGCTCAAATGGTAGAGCACTAGCCTTGGAGGAGGAAATCTTAGTTTACAATACAATATACTAGTCTAAAATTTTATCGAAATCGCTTTACCATGTCAGAATTCACTATCACTAATTTTGGAAGGAGAGGAAGTGCCACCAAGTATAAACAGGCCACAAAAAGTACAAAGTAGCTACAAAAATCACAACAAATGAGAGGGCTTTGGGGGAGGAGAGTTGGTGTAACTTTATGTTGTCTATACCCAAATCCAAGGCCTTATAAATGTTAAGCAAGAGGACTGCACATTAACCTCTACATATCAACCTCTGCAAGTCCTAACTTTCCAATTATGTAAAGAGTCAGTTTAACTTTAGTAAGTCTCTAAACTGGACCTTCCCTTTCTTTCTAAGTTAATATCACTTCTCTTTGTGAGAAATATTTCTTTTTTCTTTTGTAGTCTTGTGGCTTGAACTCTGAGCCTGGGCACTGTCCCTCAGCTCTTCAGCTCAAGGCAAGTGCTCTATCACTTGAGCCACAGTGACACTTCTGGTTTTCTGGTGGTTATGGAGATAAGAGTTTCATGGACTTTCCTGCCTGGGCTGGCTTTGAACCATGATCTTCAGATCTCAGCCTCTAGAGTAGCTAGGATTTCAGGCATGAGCCACGTATGCTCAGCAAATATTTCCTTCTTGAAGCTATCTTCTCAGAAGAACCCCTATGAAATTTATACAATCTAGATTTGCTCTTAAGGAAATGGAAACGGAAACTTGAATTATATGTAAAGAAAATTAACTCAGATGGAATAATTTGATTTTTTAACTTGTTTTACTTTGATACAACTCAAGGACACTGCTTAACTTGGCAAAGAGTTGATGAGAGCTGGGTACCAGCAGCTCATGTCTATCATCCTAGCCACTCTGAAGGATAGTGGTTCAAAGACAGCCGAGGTTGGAAAGTCTGTGAGATTCTTATCTCCAAATAATCACCAAAAAAGCCAGAAGTGGGGCTGTGGCTCAAATGGTAGAGCAAAGTCAGCACCAAGACCCTGAGTTCAAGCCCCAGGACCAGCACCAAAAAAAAGAGAGAGAGAGAAAGAGACAGAGAGAGAGAGAGAGAGAGAAAAAAAGAAAGAAAGAAAAAGAAAGAAAGAAAATAAAAAGGATAAAACCCAAGTAGAAATTTTCCTCGTTTATCTTGTCTTATACTACTGATCTTGTCTTATACTACTGACCTTGTACCAATAAAAAAAATTCCCCAAAAGAATAAAAGTAAACTGAGAATATAGCAATTTAAAATAATTTAAATCACTTTCATGTCCACAGCAATCTCTGTAGGGATTTGGAATCCCTTCCTACTACTTACTAATTGGGCAAGTTATTTGGCTTCCATAAGCTTCACTATCCTCTTCTGAAAAAGGGGGTATTAATTAGGGTCGTCACATATCCCAGTTTCTCTGGGACAGTCCTAGTTTATATCATTATCCAAGCATGCCATGCCCATTAAAGTCTCATTTCACTCTCAAAAGTATCGTAGCTTAAACAATTACTTATATGTATGCTCACCTGACTTCATAGGGTTATGAAGATTAAGTGAGCTAAAACTAATGTATCTGCAACAATATCTGACATATAGTAAGAGTTCAATTAATATTAGTTATTCTCAATGTAGTCACTGTCAGTGGCTTTTTATTTTAAAAAACTGAACTGTCTAATGAACAGTGATCTTACAATAATCCTTTTTACTAATACAATTATGAATTTGACTTCCCACATTCAACTCTTTAAAATATCAAACACTGTCCGAAATCAACACTAACCAATTTATTGCACAAAGCAGCAATATCATCGATTGCATTCACATTTTACCATACATAAATTTTAGTAGAGGCTATATTATGGTTACTAGCAGGAAAATAACAGTGAAAAGTTGTTTGCTTAGTGACAAATTAAGTCCCTTAATATTCTAGATGTGTTTTCAACCACTGTTCCTCAGGTTAACTACAGAATTGAGAAAACAGATTATTTCCAGTGCCAAACTATCTTAAAAATTGTCCAGGAAAAAAAAAAACCTAATGTACAGTGGGTAGGCTCTGGTGGCTCATGCCTGTAATCCTAGCTACTCTGGAGACTGAGATCTGAGGATCATGGTTCAATGCCAGCCCGGGCAGGAAAGCCTGAGACTCTTACTACAATTAACGACGAGAAAACCAGAAGTGGTGCTGTGGCTCAAGTGGTAGAGTACTCATCGCCTTGAGCTAAAAAGCTCATGGATAGTGCCCAAGCCCAGTGTTCAAGCCCCACAACCGACAAAAAAATAAAATAAAATAAAAACACCAGTTCTTGCAACAATGAGATGTCGTTATGTCGAAAAACGAACTTTACAACTTTGGTGGGGGAGAGATGGGAAGGGACGGGAAGGGGAAACAAAGGAGGAGGCAAAAATGCTTGATAAGAAATGTACACGGGCTGGGAAGGTGGCTCAGTGGTAGAGCACTTGCCTTGCATGCCTGAGGCCCTGGGTTCGATTCCTCAGCACAACATAAGAAAAAAGAAAAAAGCCGAAGTGGCACTGTGGCTCAAGTGGTAGAGCACTAGCCTTGAGCTGAAGAGCTGAGGGACAGCACCCAGGCCCAGAGTTCAGGCTGCACGACCAGACCCCCCCCCAAAAAGAAAAAAAAAATGTACTCATTACCTTGCCCATGTAATTGTAACCCCTCTGTACAGTATTTTCACAATTAAAAAAAAAGAAACACCAGTTCTTGGCATTCTTGAATAAAAACAGAAGAAATGAGCCAGGCACCATTAACTCAAGTAATTGTACCTGGTAAGGAGGCTGAGATCTAAGGATAGTGATTCAAAGCCAGCTTGGAAAGGAAAATCTGTGAGACCCTTATCTCCAATTACCACCCAAAAGCTGGAAGTGTGAGGGTGGGAGGGGAAAACAGAGAGAGAGCAAGGAATACGTGACACTGTCCAAAAAGAAATGTACTCTTTACATGACTAATGTAAACTGTAATCCATCACCTTCATAATAGTTTTTAAAAAACTTTTTTAAAGCCAAAAGTAGAGCTGTGACCCAAGTGTCAGAGTACTAGTCTTGAGCAAAAAAACACCGAGTTCAACTTCCAGGAGACACACACACACACACACACGAAAAACAATATTTCTAGGTTCATCGCCTGGGAACATTGATGTTCATCACCTGGGAAAACTATTTCCTACAGGATGAAACTTAAGGGAGTGTAAACATAAAGTATGTAATTTTAGTCATGGCCATGGACAGCATATACACACAAACCCATATGAAAAACAGCTTCATGAGCTGGGCGCTGGTGGCTCACACCTATAATCCTAGCTACTGAGGAAGCTGAGATCTGAGGATCACAGTTCAAAGCCAGCTCGGGCAGAAAAGTCCCTGAGACTCTTATCTCCCATTAACCACTAGAAAACCAGAAGTGGTGCTGTGGCTCAAGCGGTAGTGCACTCACCTTGAGCTGAAGAGCACAGGGATAGCGCCCAAGCCCAGAGTTCAAGATCCAAGATCGAGAAAAAAAAAAAAGATCAGATTCATGGGCTGGGAATGTGGCTTAATGGTAGAGTGCTTGCCTACCATGCATGAAGCCCTGGGTTTGATTCCTCAGTACCACATTAACAAAAAATGCCAGAGGTGGTGCTGTGGCTCAAATGGTAGAGTACTAGTGCTAAGCAGAGAGGCTCAGGGACAGAGCCCAGGCTCTGAGTTCAAGCCCCAGAACTGGCAAAAAAAAAATCAGCCTTATATTGTCCCTTATTACCTGACTTATGAAATGCTAACACCTCTGTATAACCCCTTAATAACACCAAAATTATATTTTCAAAAACTGGCTTTACTAGCGCCAGGTGCCCAGGGACCAGTAGCTCACACCTGTAATCCTAGTTACTCAGGAGGGTAAGATCTGAGGATTGAGGTTTGAGGCCAGCCCGGGCAGGAAAGTCCAAAAGACTCTTCTCTCCAATAAACTACTCAGAAAAAGCCAGACATGATGCTGTGGTTCAAGTGGTAGAGCATTAGCCTTGAGCCTGAGAAGCTCAAGGAGAGAACCCAGGCTGAGTTCAAGCCCCAAGACCAACAAAAAAAAATTGGGTTGGGCTGGGAAGGTGGCTCAGTGGTAGAGTGCTTGCCTTGCATGTATGAGGCCCTGGGTTCGATTCTTCAACACCACATAAGCAGAAAAACCCGGAAATGGTGCTGTGACTCAAGTGGTAGAGCGCTAGCCTTGAGCTGATGAGCTGAGGGACAATGCCCAGGCCCATAACCGACAAAAAAGAAAAATTGGGGTTTACCTCATGTCTACTAATTTAGGTGAAATATACAACATCCAGCATTTATCCAAATAAAACTCCAGGTTTATTTCTTTGTTGCTTTTGTTTTTGTTTTTTTGTCAGTCGTGGGGCTTAAACTCTGGGCCTGAGAGCTGTCCCTCAGCTCTTCAGCTTAAGGGCGATGAGGGCTTTTGAGCCACAGCACCACTTCTGGTTTTCCGGTGGTTAATTGGAGATAAGAGTCTCAGGCTTTCTTGCCCAGGCTGGCTTTGAACTGTGATGCTCAGATCTCAGTCTCCTGAATAGCTAAGATTACAGGTGTGAGCTACTAGCCCCCGGCTCCAGGTAAGTTTTTGAGAAGCAGAAATGAAGAAGAAAAGTAAAGGCCAAGATACCGATCGGTAATTCATGTAATAATATGGGGCCCTGATATTTATTCACTACCTGAGACAAGTAAAAACAAAACTTAAGGTAAAAGATGGACTGAAATAGAAAGTATAAACCAACAGAAAAAGATACTATCAGAAGGAAGGAGAATTTTTGTTGTGTTAGTCCTGTGACTTGAACTCAGGACCTAGACACTGTCACTCACCTTTTTGATCAAGGCTAGAGTATTTGGACCTTTCCTCCCCAGGCTGTCTCCAAACTGTGATCCTCAGATCTCAGCCTGCTGAATAACTAGGATCATAAGCATGAGCCACTTGTGCCCCTCAGGAAGAAAGATTTTAAAGTATCATTGAACTACAACCCAGGCACTGGTGTTTGAAGTCTGTAATCCTAAACTACTCAGGAGGATGAAATCTGAGCATCCAGATTCAAACCAGCCTGGGCAGGAAAGTCCATGAGACTCTCATTGCCAATAAACTACCAAAAGAAGCCAGAGAAGTGAGCTGTGGCTCAAGTGGTAAAGCCCAATCCTTGAGCAAAAGCAGCTCAGGGACAGTGCCCAGGCCTTGAATTTAAGCTTCAGGGTCAGCAAAAAATAAAAATAAAAATCCCACTACAAAAACGAGTACAGTGTTAATCAAATTACCTTTTGGATTTTTTTTTATCTGAGTAATGTAGCTTCAACTCAAGCTTTTTCTGCTCACAGCTGGTACTCTACAACTTGAGCCAAACCACCGGTCTGGAATTTTGCTGTTTAACTGGAGATAATAGTCTTGTGAACTTTTCTGTCCAAATTAGCTTTGAATCTCAATCCTCAAATTAGAGGCATGACCCACCAGCTAGCTTAAACCTTTCATTATAACCTACCAACTCAACAAGCTAGGCAACTAGCTTCAGACACAGTTTAGAGCACAAATGACATTAAGAAAATATGTGGAGGGGCTGGGAAGGTGGCTCAGTGGTAGAGCGCCTGCTTTGCATGCATGAGGCCCTGGGTTCGATTCCTCCGCACCACATAAGCAAAAAGAAAAGCCGGAAGTGGCACTGTGGCTCAAGTGGTAGAGCACTAGCCTTGAGCTGAACAGCTGAGGGACAGTGCCGAGGCCCAGAGTTCAGGCCCCACGACCGGACCCAAAAAAAAGAAAATATGTGGAATCATTCCACATACCACAGAAATAGAAAATAGAAATCCCCCCCCTTCAAGAATTCAACAGTAACCCATAAACTTTTTTTTATTGTTTGTGGAGCTTAAAATCAGGGCCTTGGCACTGTCTCTGAGCTTTTTGCTCAAGGTTATGGCCCTATCACTTGAAACATATCTCCACTTCTAGTTTGTAGGTGGGTAAATGGAGGTAAGAGTCTCATAGACTTTCCTGCCCAGGCTGGCTTTGAACTGCAATTCTCAAATTTCAGCCTCCTGGGTAGCAAGGATTGCACTCAGCTGCATAACCCATAAACTTTAATAAGCATACTAAAGTAACTCAGAGTTCTTCAATTATTAGTATAAAAGTATTAAACAATATATACAGACCTTTTAATGAGCAACTCAGCTGAGCAAAATTCTGCATTTACTTGTGCATTTATTTAAAATCTTGATTCTACGAAACTAAAGTAACAATTCATGTTTTGGGGATGGTGGACCATTCAAGACTAAAATCAGATAAGGGAAACTACTGAGTTTAACAAAAAACAAATGCACAAAGAATTTGAGGACAGGTTAATCGGGATATGATTTGGGGCAAACCATGTACTCTGAATACCAGAGCCTAAATTTCCTCATTTATATTTTGTAAAGTTGCTGAAAGGATTAAATATTCATGTTAAAACATGGGCCTTAACATTCAAAAGAAACTCAAATCAAACCAAGTTGTAGAATAGGTTTTTTTCTTTCAAAAAAAGTTAACCCCTACCACAACAAATATTACATACAAAGATGTAAAAATAGTAATAACTTAATGTCCAACAGATTTTCAAAAACTTATTTACCTTTAAGTTGCACATAAAATTATCCAATGCTTATGGAAATTTCCCTAGTTATATGTTTCCTAATTTAAAAAAATTAAAGTCAGGCATAATGGAGCATGACTATAATTCTAGCACTTAGATGCTGAGACAGGAAGATCTCCCATTTGAGACCAGCTTGGGCTACAAGAAACCCAATCTCAAACACAGTAAGATCAATATAAAAATAAAAGATAGACCATTGATATTATCCTTTTTTTGGAGGAAGGACTACAAAACAATATCAGCAATTTCTTGGTGGCACTAACTTTACTTGTGTCTACTTCTTAGTGCTAATTACAGGAAACATTAAAAACCCAATTCAAGCCTGGCATTAGTGCCTCACACCTGAAATCGTGGCTACTCAGGAGGCTGAGATCTGAGGATCCAAGTTCAAATACAGTCCAGGAAGGAAAATTCTTATCTTCAATTAACCATAAAAAAGCCAAAAGGGGAGCTGTGACTCAAGTGGTAGAGTGCCAACCTTGAGCAAAAGCTAAAGGAACGTGCCCAGGCCCCTCCTAATTCAAGCTGTAGTACCAGCACGTGCGCGCGCACACACGCACACACACACACACACAAATATTCAGGAGGGTGGGAATGAGGCATAGTGGTAGAGTGCTTGCCTAGCATGCATGATACCCTGGGTTCAATTCCTCAGTTCCAAATACACAGAAAAAGCCAAAAGTAGCATTGTGATTCAAGTGGTAGAGTGCTACCCTTGAACAAAAGAAGCTCAAGAGTAGTGCCCAGGCCCTGAGTTCAAGCCCTAGGATTGGCAAAAAAAAAAAATTTTCAGGAAAAAATGCAATTCAGGAAGCATATTACTATAGCTGCTAAAGATATGTAAAATTTTAAATTCACATACAAAAGTCAATCCACAAAGTCAGGTAATATACATTGGAAATAAAATCTTTGGTCAAATTAAATGCAAAAGCAGCAATTCACGAAATTGAAAAGTCAAGCTGACAATTGTTTTATCTTTGCCAACAAAGCATGCAATAACTACTGTTTATGATAGCTGAAGATACAAAGATTATACAGAAACAGTATTGAACCACAGATTAAAAGCCCTGACTATATGTTAAACATAGAAAACATCAGAAGAAAAATGTAAAGAACTTTTAAAATACCCCGTAAAAGCTGGGCGCTGGTGGCTCACGCCTGTAATCCTAGCTACTCAGGAGGCTGAGATCTGAGGATAGCGGTTCAAAGCCAGCCCGGGAAGGAGAGACCATGAGACTCTTATCTCCAATAAACCACCAGAAAACCGGAAGTGGCACTGTAGCTTAAGTGGTAGAGCTCTCGCCTAGAGTTGAAGAGCTGAGGGACAGTGCCCAGGCCCAGAGTTCAAGTCCCACGACCGACCAAAAAAAAAAAAAGAAATAAAATACCCCGTAATTTTAAAGTTTAATCTCTACTACTGAATAAGTAAGCAAATCTTAATATACTTTTTTTGGAGGGGGGGGGCAGTCCTAGGGCTTGAATTCTGGGCCTGGGCACTGTTCCTAAGCTCCTTTTGCTCAAGGCTAGCTAGCTAGCACTGTACCACTTGAGCCACAGCTCAAATTTTCCTGCCTGGGTTGGCTTCCAACTTCAATCCTCAGATCTCAGCCTCCTGAGTAGTTTAGGATTACAGGCGTAAGCCACCAGCACCTGGCATATAAATTTCAATATATTCTAACAGCTTACTGGGACTATGTTCATGTATGAGTGGAACTATCCTTTTCTTTTGCTATTCTCCCAACTCCCAAAACAGTGCTCCATTACATACAGTTCTGTATAAAATTTAACCTAAACCAGGCACTGGTGGCTCACATCTGTAATCCTAGCTACTCGGGGGCAAAGATCTGAGGATCACGGTTTAAAGCCAGCCTGGTTAGAAAGGCCCATGGTCCTCAGAGTCTTCTCTCCAATTGACCACCCAAAAACCATAATTGGTGCTGTGGCTCAAGTGGTAGAGCACTAGCCTTGAACACAAAGAGGCTCAAAGACAGCACCCAGGCCCTGAGTTTAAGCCCCGCAACCAACAACAACAAAAAAAATTTTTTTGTGTATGTGTGCCAGTTCTGGGGTTTGAACTTGGGGTCTGCAAGCTGTCCCTAAGCTTGTTTACTCAAGGTCTGTGCTCTTACCACTTGAACCATAGCTCCACTTTTGGCTTTTTTGGTGGTTAACTGTAGGTAAGAATCTCACTGACTTTCGTTCATGAGCTGGCTTTGAACCTGGACCTATAGATCCCAGCCTCCTTAGCAGCTGGGATTACAGGCCTGAGCCACAGGTGCCTGGATCATAATGTAAATTTTTTCTTAGTTTTTTTAAATTGTCATTATAAGGTAATATATAGAGGGATTTCAGTTATATATCAGAAAAACAGTAATTTCTTTTTGGACAATGTCACCCTTTCCCTTGCTTCCATAATGTAAATTTTAAGTCAAAAGTTAATTCTCAGCATCAAAACCTGAAGTGTAACATAGTATTAAAAAAAAAACTCAGCTCCAAAAGAATTAAGCTATTCACTGCTCACTACCTTCCTACACATGACTGTGAGTGGGTGTGACTTCAGCATGCAGAAATATTAAGTATTAGTAAAATGACCACAGCATATTTTCACATCTAACCCTGGTTACCAAAAGAAATAAATCTGAGCCAGATTCTGTTCCCCCTGCCCCCAATTTTACTTCATAGCTCCTAAGGAAACAACAGGAGTCAATAAGAGTCAAAAAGGAAAACAATGAAAAGGAAATGCAGAATTTAATTTCATTAAAGCTTGAGTGTTTGGCCTTTAAAAATCCTAACTAAATAAACTTCAAAGTTACCAAACTTGGTTTGTTGGTTTAGTAGTGTAGCTATTGCCTTACCACAATAAAATAAGTCTAATGCCACAATCCTCATCATCTACTTAAGCATATTTGCATAGGAATAAAACTGAAATATATAAGCTGTCTTCTAAAGTTGAAATAAACATGAAATACACAAGCATACCAATGTTCAGTTATGAAACTTGTATTTTCAGTCTGGTAAAGCAAGCATTAAAAAATATCCATTATCATGAATCACTTCCAGAATTTTAAGATATATACTTAAATAGAAAAAATGAAATTAAAAAATAATTTTAAAATAATTTTAAGATATATTCAGATGTCACAGGCAAGAAGTACACTTAACTAGGCATAATACAATATTGCAGAAAACAAGGCACTTAAGGAACAGTTCAAAAACTAAGAAGATCAAATGTATAAATTGTACTTTTTTGATGGCAATGGTAAAAAAAAGTTCTTAAGAGAAAATAGTAAAAGTTTTCCTGTAATTTTTTTTGGGGGGATACCAATCCTAGGTATAAAAGTCAGGGCATGGATGTTGTTCCTGAGCTTTTTTGCTCAAAGCTGGAGCTCAACCACTTGGGCCACAGCTCCACTTGTAGCTTCTTGGTGATTAACTGGAACTCTCAGAGACTTTCCTTCCCCAGCTGGCTTCAAACCCTGATCCTCAGAGTTCATCCTCCAAAGTAGTTAGACTTACAGGTGGTAAGCACTTGGCACCTAAGGGCGTGTAACTTTTAAGAAGCTATAAGCTCCAGATCCTCTAAAAAAGAAAGTGATGTGGGGGCTGGGAAGGTGGCTCAGTGGTAGAGCGCTTGCCTTGCATACCTGAGGCCCTGGGTTCGATTCCTCAGCACCACATAAGCAAAAAGAAAAAAGCCGGAAGTGGCGCTGTGGCTCAAGTGGTAGAGCACTAGCCTTGAGCTGAAGAGCTGAGGGACAGTGCCCAGGCCCAGAGTTCAGGCCCCATGACCGGACCCCCCCCCCAAAAAAAGTGATGTAAATCAATTCAAATGTAAACACTCATTCCCATATCAGCCAAAAAAAAAAAGAACCCACTCCACCTCTGCATCAGTTTCTGGTAAGTTCTTACACAGTAGGGCAGAATGGCTTACTTTTCTAATACATTTCTCTACCCAGTCATTAAATGCCAAATATTGAAAGTGAATTCAGCTGCCTAGCTCTTCCTACCAGGAATACACCCCATGGCACTCCAATCTCTTCCACTGTCACTTACTCCAACTGCCAAAGCCCCTCCTATTAATAGTAAATCCCTTTCATACTGACTCACTTGAACTGCAACTTGATGAAATAGGCACCAAGCAGAATTTTTTTTTAATTTGCAAATGGAACTTTTCTGTTTTCAAATCATTGAAAGGGAAATTATTTAAATAGAGCACATTTACACTGAATTGCAAACATTTAAAGTGTAACCAATTTTTATGAGTTTACATTATTTATACTGGTTCTGTTCAAGCATTTTTTAAATCCGTGTGCCAGCCATTAAACATGTTTCCCAGGTAAATAATTTTGCCATATAAACATAAGTCATTACACCCAAACTACACAAACAATGTGGAAATGTTTTCTTCCAAAATGTTTTCCTTTAACCATGGAAAATTTCAAGTGCACACAAAAGTAGAATAAGAGTAAGAAAACTCACCCAGCTACATACAATAAGTAACTCACAACCACTTTTATTTCATCCATACCTCCTACCCACTCGCTGCCCTTATTATTATGTTTAAAAAGAATGAAGAGGAAGACACTGTACTCAATAATAAGTACACTGAAAAAAACAAAAGATAAAAGTATGAGACTGGCAAATTAAAAGCCAAGAATCCAACAATAACTATGTAGACATCCTACACAAGTCCTACATGACAAATTTCTTTAAGAATTAAATTTTTTAAAAAATCTTTAAGAATGTTAATGAAGCCCATAAACCCAATTGTTTTATTTTAAATTATATGTAAAAGGATGAACCCAAATATGGAAACTTAATCGGAATATGAAAATGAAGTGAAACATTTGTAATTGGCCTGCATTCACCAAGCATTTTAGCTGAAAATGAAAAAAGAATATTTTGTTATAAAATTACAATTCCCCACTTGAAAAACCCCTGAACACTTATGCTTTAACTGATCCTTCTGATCTCTAATTACAGATTGATTAAACGCAAAAGGAAAACCAGGCATTTTATCTTTAACTGGTTTAAAACTCAAAGTTAACCCCCCCTAGAAAATAAATGAAAGCAAATCTAAAGTACCAGAATTCTATGTGATTAAGCCAAAATATATCCACTTTCCAGGGCCTTCTTTTTGAAAAAAATAAGTTCCCATATACCCTTAAACGCAACGCGCTAGGCTACAGACAGAATTAGGAGACCGCCTCCTGCTTTTGCTCCTAACCAATACGCAGAGAGAGAAGGTTGGCAGGAAAGTGCTGCGAGGACAGTAACAAACACCAGCAGCTCCAGAGCAGGCCCTGCTAGAGCCAGGAATGACGCACTTCGGTAACCCGACTCTTTCTCCCCTCCACCCCCCGCCCCCAACAGCGGTGCTGACACTGCCAACAGCCCGGAGTAGGAAAAAAGACAACAGAAAAAAAAATAGAAAAAGAAAAGAAAAAGAAAAAACCAGAGCTTGGACCGCACCAGGTTTCATAAGAAACCTCGATTATTCCTCTTTCGACACTAACCACTAGGACTAAACAGGAAAAGAAGCTTCGTGCTTAAGCAAGTCCCATCATGGTGGTTTAACTCACTAAATTAAGCTGATAATGAGTCCAATCCACTGAGACAAATACAGGGTGTGGCTGCTGTGAAATACGGCGGTCCGTGGGAGAAAGGGGGTATGGAATTTACACCCCTTGTGAGAGGAAGATGGGGCTTTACGCGGGGTGGGGGGAGGCGGCCCGCGCATTTTAAGGAACCATTGCAAACCAACACAAGCGTCTCCTTTACTTAAACCTAACCCCACGGATGAAAAGTTTCTCATAGATGCATCATGTAAACTGTAAATAACCATTTAATCGAAAACCATGACCCTCAATTTGAAAACTGCATTCAAGATCTAAGAGGAAGAGGGGAGTGGGGGTAGGCAACAACAATATAAAAAACATCCTAGGCCACGGAACAGAAAGTCTCACAAACCGGATGAAACTACTAATGCAATATTAAAAATTAAAGTCGAACCCTGAAGCACGAAAAATTACACGAGAACCCATTACAATATAAGATTAAAAATAAAATGACATATACACCGAGGAGGAGCGCAAAATAAATGTCGAAAGTACAGCGGTTTATTAAAAAAAAAAAAAACTAAAGGAAAACAAGACGTTCCCGCGACGGGAAGGGGGGGAGGCCGAAATCAACAATACGTTTACGATTCTAGGCCAGAAGAAAATGGGAACGGGGCTCAAAGTTTTGCGGAACTACTTGATGCTGTTTCCCACACCTTCACTCTCCCATGGCCCATCCAACCCCTTTCCTCTTAAAATCGCCCTCTAAGGACCTCCGGATGCGTGATAGAAGAAAAGAGAAAGTCGCCCTGAAGCCAAGAATAAAAGTGTGGAGGGAAAAACAGAGGCTGCCTACCTGGGGCAAGGATCAGCTCAATTCGTGCCTTGAGAAAGACAGTGCGGGTGGGGGTGGGAACGAAAAAGCAGCACTAAAACTAAAACAAAAGTGGCGCCAAAACCCCCCAACAAACAGCCTTCTACTCCCGCCCTTCCCCCCCTCCGCCCATGCCAGACAGGCAGGGCCCCCTTCAGGGCAAGGTCTGCGCGCGGGGCCAACGCCGCCAGACCCCAGCCTATTTATAAAATTGTTGCCCTAAGAAAACTGACCGAAGTCGGGCCTCGGAAGGGATGGAGAGATCGATGCCAATCGCTTTCCCAAGCAGTTCCCCCACCACGCGCTGGAGATGATGGGGCGGGGGAGAAGCCGAGGGGCCCGTCACATGAATGTTGTTCCCTCTCTAGGAAGGGAGGAAGAGAGGGAGGGAGGGGAGGGAGGGAGGAAAGGAAGGAGGGGAAGAGAGAAGGGAGGGGGCACGAGGGAGGGGTGTGATCAGAGTAGATTTTCCCTCGCCTCCCGCGGTCCGAGGCCCAAATATACACAAGCGAGCCTGGCGCTCCCCTCCCCCCCCCTCCGGTTCCCAGCACCACCATTTTGCTCTGTTCCTTCCCCTCACCACGACACCGCGCTCGGCCCCCACCCCAGACACAGCCGGCCAGAGCGGCCTCCCCCCCCCTCTCCGACTACGACTGGCACCCCACCCCACCTCCAGTTTTCTCTCTCCTGGGCTTAAGAGCCTGGCGGAGAAAAGGAACCTAAGTCTAAGGCTACACAGAGAAGCGGAGCCTCCATCTTGCGCCTCTCCGCGTTCTCCATTTTGGGCCACCCATGGGGGGGGGGGTCTTCCTCCGTAAAGGCCCCGAGGGAGAGTTGGGCGAGGGAAGGAAGAGAAAAATCTTCAAGGAGGGTAGTCGAAAAAGAAGAGTTCTGCGCTAGAAAGCGACTCTAGGAGTAGGAGGTAGGGAGGACGGGGGGCTGGAAGTTCCGTGGAAGTGTTGGGGTAGCGACTTGGGGGAGGGAAGGGTTGGAGGCTGAGGCGACGAACATCCTCCCCCCCCCCGGTCAGGAGTTAGCCCCTCACTCAAGGGTGCCCGCCACAGGGGCACAACCACCCCAGGGGGAAATGGAATGGCAACCGACTGCCCAGCCTCTTCCCCCCCCATCACCCCCCTCAACTCCTGTCGCTCGGTCGCGCAATTTCCACCACACACACCTCACCGTGGGCCCCGCGCCCTCCGGGTGCCCCTCCAAACTTCTCGAAGCTTCGCCTCCGCCATTTTATAACTTACCTCCCCCCTCAGCGTACACAGAGGCAGCAACGAGACCGTTCGCCTCCCCCACTCCTTCCTTCTTTCTCAGGCCGGGGGCTTCTTCACCCCTGGGCTGGTACAAGGTTTTTTTTCCCCTTCCTCTTCTTTAACACCCTCGAATTCTACTCAGGGACGGAAGCTCCCGCGGTTCTAGAACGGCGCGGGGGGTGGGGGGGTTGAAAGTGGCGGTCGGATCCGGCGGGATTTTTTTTTCAGGGTTTTTTTTTCGGGTTTCTTTTTTTTTTTTCTTTTTTTCCTTTTTTTTCGGTGGCGCTTCGGGATTGTTTGGGGTGTTCGCTCTTCGGCGACTTGGAAGCGAATGGAACGCGCAGGCGCCATCTGTCGGCCACGAACCCGCGCCTGGCTCCCGTTGGGAGGGGGCGGCATCTACCGGCAGCGAGTTGGCACTGCAAAGCTTGGCTCCCAGCCCTCCCAACCCAGCGTCCTCCTCCCTGTCACTAACCAATGGTGGCCGACTGACTCCAGGGTTCAGCGTCTCCGACGCCGGCAAACGAGGCGTCCGCAGGGGCGCGCCGCCGAGTGGGATAAACAAGGTGCCGTGCCCGCGCCTCACTTACTCTGTCGTTTGGAAGCGCTTCCGCCGCGGACTCGTGGGTGGGAGGGGGGGTGTCACAGTTCCTCTCTTCCCGGGGAATTGTGGGGGGTGGGGGTGTAGAGGAGGGTGACGAGGGACGAGCAAATAGGAAATGTCCGGCGGAGCGAGCCCCAGGCTGTGGGAATTCCGAGGCCGGACTAGCCCAGCGACTTGTTCCCCAGGCTCCTCCGCCCAGAGCGCAGCCCCAAGGTGGCAGCCCAGTAGGGCATCACCCTTCGAAGTCCCCTCCTCTTGACACGCCCCAGCGGCTAGGGGCCTGCGGCTCGAGTTCCTGAGCCCAGGCTTCCCTCGCGTCCTTACTCCTGCCACCAAAATAATCCAAGTCGCCCAACTCCAGGCACCTGATCGGAAACTGATATAATCGGACTTGGGTTTTTTTTTGTTGTTGTTGTTGCTTTGGGGTTTGGTTTTGTTTCTTTGCTTTTGCTCCGGGTATGGAAAAAAGGGAAGCTGATTGTCTACCAGGAAGACATAGCACTGGGAAAGACCGGGAGGGGGGGGGATCTTTTGCAACCCACTATTCCGTTTCAAAAAAAAATTACAAAAACGTGGTCAATAATCTCCAAGGTCTGGAAGACTTAGGGAACTAGGGTACTAGGCTAGGCCGGACGCTCCACCAGTATTGGGCACTGAGGGGACGGAAAAGGACACGGGGCTCCGCAAAGTGAAGGGATATGGAAATTTAGGGTCAGGATTGGCAGGGGGAGTGGGCCTCCCCCTCCCCCCCCCCCCCGCCAACGTCCACTGAGTGCCTGGAAACGTGCTGGGGGATGGCGGGGAAGGGGGGGAGGGTGTGGAAGGGGGGAGGGTGTGGAAGGGGGGGGGCCTGGTCACATTGTTGGGGATTTAGGGTCCCAAACCGTCCTCCAAACCGTTTGAAGTACTAAAGGGCCCCTTCCGCTCCTTCAACTCCTGTTAACTCAAGTCTTTTATCACCCTAGTTTTGTGTTGTTTATTTGGAATCCAGTGAACTGAACCTTTGACTGCCCCAGCTCTGCGGGGTTGAGAAACGTGGGGAAGGGTTATCTCTTGGAAGCTCAGCAGCTTGTCACCTATTACAGCGTCTCCATTGCTATTGCAAAAGTTCCTGAACCCCTGAGAGAATTGGGTAAAAAAAACTTCATAGGGTTTTTCCCTCCACCTTTTCCTTTTTTTTTTTTTTACATTTCAAAACCTATTGTTCTAAATGTTAAAATTTTGAAATTAAAATGAACAAACAAAACGTATTGAATAGCAAGACAAATGGCAAACAGGACAAAATCCGTGTAAATTGTGTTTATTGCACTTAATTATAGAGGCTAAACCATTCCTCACGCAATACTATGATTCTTTTCAGTCCTGAAAATTATATTTCTTCCACATCTGTCTCCAGTCCTCTGTGGTTATTGCGGTTTTTTCCTGCAACTTAAAAAATTATAGTATATTTAATCAACCGAACAATAAAAGTTAAGCTGAAACATATCAGTAACAAGAAATAAAGTGTGGAACATTTTTACTTACTTCTAAAGCTTTGCAGACTAGAATACTATTTAAAATAAATTTCCATTGCTTTTATAGACATATTTAGTAGGATATTCCACGGAGTTTTTTTTATTGTTTTGTAAGAGAGATCCAAATTATAGAATGGTGCAGCTAAAACATTAATAGGGAGTAGTACAAATTTTAAAGTTATATAAGTTCATGCATTTTTCCACTTGAAGTATAGACAAATTGGCCTGTGTACTAAATCATTTTGCATTAATTTAGTTCAATTGTGCCAATTTACTAGCAATTGATATTGAATGATTTCTTGTTTTACTATTAGCTAAAAACTAATTTTTTTCCTCCAAACATCACATAATACAGTCCAATTTTTCATTAATTTTATAAATTTACACTCTCAGTTGACCTCTATACCAACTACAACTGCAAAATAATTTTATACTTTTAACAAAAATTGAAATTTTAATTCTTATTTACTAGACTTCATTTTGTGAAAAATACTACTGAAGATTAATAACATCAAAAATTAGTTTTGTAGGAATTTTCTTAAATATTAGGCAGATATTTAGTGACACAAAAATGTTTTACAGTGACCCCTCTTTTCTTTCTGCTAGAGTTCTTTCAAAAGCTGTTTATCACACCTTCAATATGTACATCTCAAAATGCTATGTTCCCCTATCCTCTCCTAAGGAATGGATATTATTTCATAAAGTACTGAAAGAACAAAAAAGTTTACTTCTTGATTTTGAGAGTAAAATAAAAAAAACAGTTCAATGAAAATATTCACTAATGTAAAATAACCTTAATCTTAATTATTTGTACTACTTATAACATGTCCAAGAGACAGTATTTTAAGGCTTATATAGGCTTAGATGTCTGGTTAGGAAATACTGGAATATAAAAATTAGATAGTTAAAACTTGTTATGTATATAACATGGCAAGATACTTTTTTAATTCAGAAATTATCTGGTCACAAGTTGGGAATGTGGTTTAGTGGTCAAGTGCTTGCCTAACATGCATGAAGCCCTGGATTCTATTCCTCAGAACCACATAAACATAAAAAACTGGAAGTGGCACTGTAGCTCAAGTGGTAGAGTACTAGCATTGAGCAAGTGAAAGTCAGAGACAGTGCCCAGGCCTTGAGTTCAAGCCCCAGGACTGTAAAAAAAAGGAAAAAAAATAAATTATCTGGTCACTAGAAATTGGGAACCTATCATGCAGGTTCATCATAATTTGAATAAACTATCCAATGTGTCTCTTTTACTCTGTCCAAGTACAGCAGACTGCTCATTATAAATTACATTTTCAAAATAGCCTAGTGCTCTGGACAACATAATAGAATTTTAAGCCGGGCGCTGGTGGCTCACGCCTGTAATCCTAGCTACTCAAGAGGCTGAGATCTGAGGATCGAGGTTCAAAGCCAACCCTGGGCAGGAGAGACCGTGAGACTCCTCTATCTCCAATAAACCACCAGAAAACCGGAAGTGGCGCTGTAGCTCAAGTGGTAGAGCGCTTGCCTTGAGCTGAAGAGCTGAGGGACAGACCCCCAGACCCAGAGTTCAAGCCCCACGGCCGACAAAAAAAAAAAAAAGAATTTTATATTACTCACACTGTTCTATACAAGAAGCCTAATAAAGCTGGGGGTCAGTGGCTTGTCTGGAATCCTAGCTATTCAGGTGGCTGAGATCTGAGGATCGAGGTTCAAAGCCAGTCCGGGAAGGACAGGAAAGTCCATGAGACTCTTTTTTTTTTTTTTGGGTCCGGTCATGGGCCTGAACTCTGGGCCTGGGCGCTGTCCCTCAGCTCTTCAGCTCAAGGCTAGCGCTCTACCACTTGAGCCACAGCGCCACTTCCGGGTTTTTTTTTTGCTTATGCGGTGCTGAGGAATCGAACCCAGGGCCTCAGGCATGCAAGGCAAGCGCTCTACCACTGAGCCAACTTCCCAGCCCCTCCATGAGACTCTTATCTCCAATTAATCACCAGAAAATCAGAAGTGGCACTGTGGCTCAAGTGGTAGAGTGCTTGCCTTGAGCTCTTAGGGATATTGCCCAGGCGTAGAATTCAAGCCCCACGACCAACAACAACAACAAAGCCTAATAAAGATGGATAAATTTGAGACCATAGAAATTTTAAAAATTGTATAACAAAATATCATGAAGCCAAAACATAAACTCTCTGCAGATTAAATTTGCTGCATGAAGGAAAAGGACTTTTTCCCTAATACATGTTTAACATGACACTAAGATCGACATAGTGCAGATGGTTAATAAAAATATGAAACACTGTTCAGCTTCATTAATAAAAAAAAAATTCAGGGCTTGGGAGGTGGATCAGTGATAGAGTGCTTGCCTTGCATGCATGAGGCCCTGGGTTCAATTCCTCAGCACCACATAAGCAGAAAAGGCCGGAAGTCTGGAGATCATATTATACTGTGGATCAAGTGGTAGAGTGCTAGCCTTGAGTTGAAGAGCTTAGGGACAGTACCTAGGCCCAGAGTTAAAAGCCCACACCAGACAAAAAAAAAGAAATAAAGAAAAAGAAATTCAAATTAAATACTATGCCAACTTGTCAGAATTTTTTGTTTTGTTTGTGGGTTTTTTGGGGGAGAGGTGTCAGTCCTGGGCCTTGAACTCAGGACCTAGGCACTATCCTTAAGCTCTTTTGCCAAAGTCTATCATTCTACCACTTGAGCCCAAGCTGCACTAGTGGCTTTTCTGTTTTGGGTAGTTAATGGTAGATAAGAGTCTCTTGGCCTTTCCTACCAAGGCTGGCTTTAAACCAGAATCCTCAAATCTCAACCTCTTGAGTAGCTAGGATTACAGGCGTAAACCACTAGCACCAGAATAAGATTTATATTTTTTACCAGATTCAGTATTGATGAAGAACTAACAACTCTCATATACCATGTGTATAGTTTTTTAAACAAAAAATTGAAAAAAATAGAATCAACAAAAAATTGGCCACTCCTAAGAATCTATTATATAGGCATGCTCAAATTGCACAAGTATAAAATGAAAGGACTTCATTATAGCTTTGTAAAAGAAACTGACGATGGTAGTCATTAGAGTAGTGTAGTAGTAAAAGTCTATAATCTCCACACTTAAAGAGACTGAAACACACACACACACACATCCATACAGGTTCAGGGTATAATCCAATACTAGAACATTTGCTTACTATGTGCCTGGGTTTGATCCCCAGCACAAAAAAATGAAGGTATGAAAAAATATGTGTATATATTTACTGATGAGATAAGTTATAAATAACTTGTATAGTGGGACCCCATCTTGAATGGGTATATTTACATATGCATAAAACATTCTTGAATAACATACAGGACATGTAACAAAATTTATCTTTCAGTAAGGAAGCAATTCCATAGCTTGAAATTTTACTTTTCACTTTATACATTTATTTTTTCACAATTGTTACTTATGTCCATTTAAGGTTTATTTAGCTTATTCTAGAAAATAATTTATCATTTTTTATAAATATATACTTAGTAAATGACCTAGAAAGCTTATTCCTGAGTATTTATCCTAATAATATAAAAACATGTTTATACAGAAAACTATACACAAAAACTTGCAGCAGCTTTATTTTTGGTAGCCAAAATTAAACAAGCCAGATGACCATCAACATTCTTTCAATAAAATAGTACTCAGCAACAAGAAGGAACTATTGATACATGAGAAGCACTTTGGCTTAACAAATGCAAAGAAATCACTGAGATCAATCCCAGGTATGGGGTAGAGCCAGTATGAAAGAACTACACACTATGATCCTGTGATAAAATATTCTCAAACAAAATCATAGTTCTAGGGAACAAATCAGTGGTTGATATAGTTTACAGTTGCAGAAAAAGTATGCTTGTTAAGGTCCAACACATAGTTGTGGGGGTTTGCACACTTTGAAGTTTTGGGGAATTTGAACATACTGCCTTGTACTTTCTAGGCAACTGCTCTAATACTTGAGCCACATATCCACCATGAAGTAGTTTTTTTTTGTTTGTTTTGTGTGTGTGTGTGTGTGTAATGGAGCTTGAACTCAAGACCTAGGCACTATCCTTGAGCTTTTTTGCTCAAATCTAGTCTCTACAACTTGCGCCTTAACTCCACTTCTGGCTTTTTATTGGTTACTTGGAGATAAAAAAGTCTCACTGTGGCTTTCCTGCCTGGGCTGTCTTTGGACCATGACCCTCAGATATCAGCTTTCTGAGTAGCTTGGATGATAGCTATGAGCCACTAGTACCAGGCTAAGAAGTTTCTTTATGATGTTTAAACCCTGATTATGTTAATCGCTCAAATCTACACATTGAATGAAAGTTCATAAACTGCATATATATATATATATATATACACACATATTTAAATTCATGAAAAAGTTGGTGAAATTCAAGTGAGACCTCTACATGAGTTGATAAATATTAAATCAATGTCAATTTCCTGCATGTGCTAACATACTACTATTATAATTACTATTGTCATTAAACAAAACTACTGAAGGGCACCTGAAAATTCTGTGTATATTCACTGCTTATTGTGAGTCATAAAAAATTTCAAAATTTTCCAGTTGCTGGTGTCTCACACCTGTAATCCTAGCTACTCAAGAGGCTGAGTACTGAGAATCACAGTTCAAAACCAGCCTGGGCAGCAAAGTCCAGGAGACTCTTATCTCCAATAAACTACTCAGAAAAAGAAGGAAATGGAGCTGTGGCTAGCTGTGGCTAGCTGTGCTAGCCTTGAGAAAAAGACTCTCAGGGATAGTGCCCAGACCCTGAGTTCAAACCTCAGGACCAGCAAAAAAAAAAAAAGTAAAAAGTAAATTTAAAAGTTTTCCATGTAATTTCAAGTAATTCAATGGGGTACCTGTAATGCTAGCTCTTCCAGAGGCTGCTGCAGGAGGATCACTTGAGCCCAGGAGTTTGAGACAAGCAAAGACAGCATATCAAAACACTGTCTCAGAAAAAATAATAATAATACTAGTAATAAAAGAAAAAATGCCTAGTTAGTGGAGAGGTAATTGACCACTATGAATCAATACTTTTATTTCCAGTGTACAAATAAGCTTTTTATGAATATGGACATTTGCCCTAATTTCCAGAATTTCTATCATCACTCATATGAATTTACATGATTAAGAGATTGATAATGCAATACTCAGGATTAGACCTGGGACATCAATGGAAATGGACATTCAAATAAGCTTTGTCTAAGACAAATAACTGACATCTTTTAGAACATCTTATATGTTCGATTTGCTTTTTTTTACTTTGAATACTATGTGATATTTCCAATATGAGCTAATGGAACTGAAGTTATATCTCCATACTGAAGACTCAGTATCTCTTGAATCAAACTCTTCCCCATTCTCAGAGGAGCTTGTGTTCAGTTTCCTCTTGGTCCAATCTAGTACTGATTAGATTGCTATCTTACTTGTATGCTTATTTACTTGTACCCTATGCACTTACCTACTTCCTTATTGGCCTGGGTGGCCTACATCTGTGTTCCTCTAACAGTGAGGTGCATAAGAATTACTAGAGATCATGCCAAAAATGCAAATTGAGATTGAATAATTCAGTGGCTAGGGCAGGACCTGAGATTCTGTTTTTGTTTTTGTTGGTCAGGGGGATTGAACTAAGGGGATTGAACTGAGCACTGTTCCTGAGCTCTTTTGTTTAAAGCTAATACTCTACCACATTTAGCCACGTGGTGAATTGGAGATAAGAGTCTCACGGCCTTTTCTGCCCCTGCTGACTTCAAACTGCGTTCCTGAAATCTCATTGAGTAGCTCAGATTACAAGTGTGGAGATTCTGTATTTCTAATAAATTTCAAAATATGCCCATGCTGTTGATCTAAAGACCACACTTTTGGTGTTGGGATTTAGCTCAATGGAAGAGCACTTGCCTGGCAACTACAAGGCTCTGAGTTTGGTTCTCAGCTCTGAAAAATACATAAAAAAGACCACACTTTGAATAGAGAGGAACTTAAGGACAAAGTGTAAACTCTTTGGATTATTGTCAGTGTTTTTTATACTCTTATCCAGTGTTTTTTACACTCTTATCCAAATCCTCCTCCTGTGAACTCTGCATATGTAATATCTGTATAGTTTTGTTGTGAGTATACCTAGTACCTAATACACAGGCTGAAATAGGATAGTTATCCAAAATATATTTGTTGATGGCCTGAGAATGTAGATCATAGTAAAGTGGGTATTTAGCATGTGCAAGATCCTGGGTTAAATCCTCAGAATAATAGTAAGATTGAAGAAATGAATAAGTAAACAGTTAAACTATGCTCATATGCCATAATTTACCCCAGGGTTAGGGTCTCACACATGCTAGGTAAGTACTCAACCACTGAGCCACATCCACAGCTCTGTAACGTATATTTTGAGAAAATAAATTACTTGATATTTTCCAAGCACTTCCCCACCTCTGTGTATTTGCTTATGCTATTTTCTCTCCTTTTCCAAGATTTTCCCCTGTCAAATGCTCTCCATCCTGAAATGAACAATTTTAATGAGACTATCTCCATAAAGCCTTCCCTGCTATCCCTATAAATAATCTTATTCTAGAAGTCTCCTGAGTAGATTTTTAATGACTTGTTCAAAAATACTAATAGTCATATCAATCATATTTTGTCCAAGACAAATTTGTCTAAGACAAATGTTAGCATATGGTAAAAAATGTTATTTGCATTGAACTAATAGAAGAAATAATTATATCATTATTAGAACCTTTTGCAATGGTATGGTAGTCATACATATGTAGCTATTGACCATTTATAATATAGTGTTACTGAGATTTTTAAATTTTTATCCAATTTTAATTAAGTACAACTTAAATATATATGTGGCTGACAGTTTCTGTTTGGACAGTGGCTATCTACAAGATTCTGATTACAATTGTTTTCCATTCAACAGTATTGCCAGAAGGTTTTCTATGGGCCAGATGCACAATAATGTTGAAGCTGGTGATACACAGGTGAATAATGTATTGTCCTTGACCTCAGAGAGATTGCAATCTATTAGGACAACACAGTACAGATCAAAGAAGTAAAATCAAGTGTTAGCAGTGCTATTATAGAAGATTGACGATATACTGTACACACAAAAAAAGAATGAGGATAGGAGTCCCAAAAGGAAGATAGAAGTTGAAAGGACATTCCTATTCATTAGACAAAGAAAAGATAAAGCTCTTTACCCAGGAAGTGGAATGAACAGGCAGGGAAAGTCAAACCAGAAAGTGCCTCTCCTGGAATTCCAAGAAATGTGGTTCATTGGCCTAATGTTTAGGGTGTGGAAAGCTGGGAGTACTATTAAAAGAACTAGGGGAGTTTATTCTGGAACTCCTTCACCAGGGCCTTGTGTACTATACAGTGCAGAGGAAAGAGTGTGGTATCCTGTAAACAATAGAGGGAAATGAAATGTTTACATGGACATTTTATGGTTATGTTTCTGGGGGATGCATTAGAAGTGTATCTCCTGAGAGATGATGAGACCTAAATTAAGCAGTGGCAGTGAAATAGTAGTCAATGTGAAGTAAGGAGGTCAGTTCTGGCCAGTGCCATATTGGCCACATGTGGATGCTAGGATCTGGCATCTAATCTTTATGCTGGGGGAAGGAAACCCCATGCCTATCACCTGACAAATGTTTAAATAGGTTATATATACTTTTTAGCTTGAAACAAATGGGATTTATGGAGCTTGGAGTGGAGCTCAGTGATGGGGCATTTGCCTAACAGTACAAGGACCTAGGTTCCATCCTCCGCACTTAAGAAAAATGAGAATTGCAGTGAACATCTCTGTTTTGTTCTTATTTAGTAATGCATTCCATTTTTCCTTTTCACATAAAACAGTAGAGTGTGTTTCACTCTACTGGTCTCCAAGAAGTATATCTTAAACTTATGATGTCTGAATACTTCAAGAAAAAAATCTTAATTTCTACCTAAGTCATTTGAGAAATACTAGCCACAATAATTGGTTCCTATCAATAGCTAACTCTTGTGTACCAGTAATGGGGCTTGAACTCAAGACTTGAACTAAATTCTTTCACAACTTAATGCTAGTACTGGTCATAGCTGTCTGTATGAAGCAGTTAAAAATGTCATGGTTGGGCTGGGAATGTGGCTCAGTGGTAGAGTACTTGTCTAGCATTCACGAAGCTCCAGGTTTAATTCCTCAGTACCACAAGTGGCGCTATGGCTCAAGTGGTAGAGCACATAGAGGCTCAGGGACAAAGCCCAGGCCCTGAGTTCAAGCCCCAGGACTGGCAAAAAAAATGTCATGGTTAGGCTGGGAAGGTGGCTTAGTGGTAGAGTGCTTGCCTCGCATGCATGAAGCCCCAGGTTTGATTTCTCAGCACCACATAAACAGAAAAAGCCGGAAGTGGCACTGTGGCTCAAGTGGTAGAGAGCTTGCCTTGAGCTACAGAGCTGAGGGACAGTGCCCACGCCCAGAGTTCAAGCCCCACAACTGACAAAAGAAATATCATGGTTGCTCATGTAGAAAGATTATCGATATGTGCATTAATTTTTGAGGACCTATCTTTAATAAACAACAAAAGACTTATCAGGGCACAGGCAGATCTGTCAAGTTAATTACTATGATGATCTTGTTCTAAAGTAGTATTTTTTTCAATATGTTCAGGAGACATGTCACATTAAATCCATATACATCTATGACTACATTATTTTTTTTATGATTCCTCCCCTTTACGCTGCCCTTTCAGACACAACGGTACAGGGCACTTCTTGGGGCTCCTATGCCCAGGACAGAAGCTCGGCTACATGACAGTTTCTTGTTTTTTGTTTTTTTGCCTTTAGAAAGATCTTTACTTCAAAGAGTTCTAAGGTTTAT
The DNA here is from genome assembly GCF_000151885.1 of Dipodomys ordii. Taxonomy (NCBI): domain Eukaryota; kingdom Metazoa; phylum Chordata; class Mammalia; order Rodentia; family Heteromyidae; genus Dipodomys; species Dipodomys ordii. The sequence goes on from NW_012267254.1 coordinate 10,883,065, forward strand.
TTGTACCAGTTAACATCTCAGAACAGCTCTAATACCTACAGAGGAGGGCATTTCAAGGGAAAACATCATTTGAAACTTTTTTACTTCACAAAACAGTCTCTTTCTCAGCCTGAGTTCATATCAGGATGAACATTTTATAAATAAATACTTATCAAACAAATACAGACTCAGAGTCATAGTAACATGTTTAGGAATCTGGCTAGCTTTACAGCACAAACTACTATCATGGGGATTTAGTCTACTCTCTGAGAGTATAGCTTAAATAACACAATAGTCATGAAGCAATGCTAAATTAAGTGGGCAGCAGATATCTATTGACCCTATCTGTAAAGCGGAGTCCAGCTTTCATTGTTTGACAAATTTCCATAACCTCAGTACACAGTCCACGATACTTGCTTTAGTTTGTTTGGGCCTACTAACTGGTCCAAGACTTCTCGTGAATGATCTGTTATCAGGGGGCATCCATGGAAGCACAATATGCATATCTGGGGACAGTAGGTAAGAACAGCTTCCACAGCATCATCCGTCAGATTAACACAGTGCCCCATGTGAATCTCCTCTAACTTCATAGCACATGGTCCACTAACCAACACAAGCACACCACTGTCAGAGACCTGGCTGGCAGAAAAGTCAACGCATTGCAAAAAGGGACAGTTTTGTCCTAGAGCATGTAAGGCCATGTCAGTAATACTCAAGCATCCACCTAAGTCAATGATCTTCAGCAGCCGGCAGTTGAGTGCAAGTGCAAGGACACCTTCATCAGTGAGGCCGCAGCATCTTTTCAAAGAAATCTCATGCAAGTAAGAGCAAGATGCAGCCACAGCTTTTATTCCTTGGGATGGTACTTCTCTGGGGCAGCTACCACCATATAAGGAAGGCAACAGCTACATGACAGTTTCTAGATGTGTGGCTGACCATTTGCCATTTGAACATTACAGCAAATGATTCTATTTCTAGTTTCTAAACCCCCTTTCCCCCCTCCAAAAAAGCTGTACATAAGTTTACAAATATATTAACATATAAATAATGAGAAAAGTCTTGGGGAACGTCCCCGTTGTCTCTTCTGGAGATAACACTTGAGAGGAGCTGTCCCCACAGACTGCATGTGCCCTGGGGAGTCTCATGGTGGTTGTTCTGGGCCCCACGGCTAGCTTCTTTGGCACCTCCAGGTTCAACCACTAGTCTGACTTATGCTGTCCCCACAGAAGAGCTGGAACCCTGCAGCACTAGTGGCTGTTCTGCCCGTCATCTTTGTGTGTATGTGCACTCACATGCATGCATATGTACTGAGGCTTGAACTCAGGGCCTTGTATACACAGTCAGCTTTTTATGATCTACCACTTGAATTATACTTACATGTCTGGTTTTTTGCTAGTTATTTGGATGTGTCTCTTGCATTTGTCTGCCCAAGCTGGCGTCTAGCCATGCCTCAGATCTCACCCTCCTGAGTAATTGGGATTATAGATGTGTGCCACTGGAACCCAGCTACATCAGTCTTCATTTTGCATGTTTCTTTTGTGGAACTGTAGCGACATACTGTTTTTTTTCATAAAAAGTAATCATTTGAGGGAATCAAGGCATTGTTGTTAGCAAAATAATAAACTCTCCCTACCCCCCAAAATAAACATGTTTGGGCTTTCTCCAGAATGCTGGAAAAGATTTGGTTAAATTAGCATGGGCCAAACCTGGGCAGCAGTGGCTCATGCCTGTAATCCTAGCTCTTCAGGAGGCTGAGATCTGAGGATCGCGGATCAAAGCCAGCCTGGGCAGTAGAGTCCATGAGACTCTTATGTCCAATTAACCACCAGAAAACTGGAAGTGGTGCTGTGGCTCAAGTAGTAGATCAATTGCCTTGAGCTGAAAAGCTGAGGGACAGTGCCCAGGTCCAGAGTTCAAGCACCATGACTGACAAAAAAAAAATTAACATAGCCCAGAACCTCCAGTAAAACTTTTACTGACACGCCTTGACTTATAAGGCCAATGTAATATTAATTAATAAAAGGAACACTGAATAACAAGAAAGTCACTACCCTAATTTAAGCACAGTATTTGTTACTAAGTAGCTACCAACATAAGCTAAAATCTAGAAACTAATGTCAGCATTTGCTGTCTATCATTGGTAGCAAGTTTACTGTTATATGCTTATAGCACTTCTAATGTTAGACACAAAAATTAATGTTAGAACTACTGTGGAAAGATTAAGAGGTGTGAATAGAGAGTACATGGATATTTGTCAAGCACAAGAGGGCTGGAGAAACCACACTGAGAATTGAGAGGGCACATTTTATCTGCAAAAAATAGATGACAATGGATAAGGTTCCTTTTTACAGCTATACAGGATATTATTCCAACTGCTGATACAACCTAAATTAGATCTAGTAGATTGAATTCCTTATTTTTATTTGAACTAGGATTATTTAGAAGGATTCTAAATAATCTTTTCTAGCTCCAAAATAGACACTGAAATTAACTGTACCACTTGTTGGCAGGGACGGGAGAAAGTGAGGGAATGGGTGACATTGTCCAAAAAGAAATGTACTCTTTACCTGACTTAGGTAACTGTAACCCCTCTGTACATCACCTTTATAAAAACTATAAAAAATAAATAATTAAAAAGAAATAGGGACATGGATGAAGTGTGCCTGTAGACTCATCTGCTCTTCTCAGAAAGCTGAAGGAAGAACATTACTTTCAGCCCAGGAGTTTGAGATCAGTACAGGCAACACAATGAGACCCTTGTCTCAGAACAGAAAAGAAGCTGTGTGTGATAACACATCTGTAATCCCAGCACTTGGGCGACTGAGGCAGGAGGAACCTGGTCTACATAGTAAAACTCTGTCTCAAAACAAACAATTACCAAATACACATATGCACGTGTGTGTGCATGCACGCACACACACACACACACACACACACACACACTGAAAAGGCCTTTGTATCTACATCTTACCCTGAAATGATTCAGAAAGAAAGATAATATAAATATATTCCTTGTGTGTACCTTACATTACTGCCACATTACCTGGCAAAGAAGATATTCTTTTTTGGTGGTGGCGGTTGTGGTGGTGGTCATCGGGCCTGAACTCTGGGCCTGGGCGCTGTCCCTCAGCTCTTCAGCTCAAGGCAAGCGCTCTACCACTTGAACCACAGCACCACTTCCGGTTTTCTGGTGGTTTATTGGAGATAAGAGTCTCATGGAGAGTTGGGTAGGTAGCTCAGTGGTAGAGTGCTTGCCTTGCATGCATGAAGCCCTGGGTTTGATTCCTCAGCACCACATAAGCAGAAAAGCTGGAAGTGGTGCTGTGACTCAAGTGATAGAATGCTGGCCTTGAGCTGAAGAGCTGAGGGACAGTGCCCAGGCCCAGAGTTCAGGCCCCACGACCGGATCAAAAAAAAAAAAAGGAGTCTCATGTATTTCCTACCCAAGCTGGCTTTGATTCTCAGATCTCAGCCTCCCGAGTAGCTAGGATGACAGGAGTGAGCCACTGGCACCTGGCTAAAGAAGATATTCTTAAAGGAGAAACGTATTGATTAATAACATATATATATATATGTATGTATATTTAGGGCTGTAAGTCATTTGTCAGGGGTTAGAGGTTTAGCTTAGTTGGTACAGCACTAGCTAATAAGCAAAAGTGGCAGGTACCAAGTTCAAGTCCCAGACTCAGACCAAAAAATAAAGTCATTTGTCCCTTTCTTTTTCTTTCTTTCTTTCTTTCTTTCTTTCTTTCTTTCTTTCTTTCTTTCTTTCTTTCTTTCTTTCTTTCTTTCTTTCTTTCTTTTCTTTTCTTTCT
>NW_012267254.1:10891563-10902890 GCF_000151885.1 Dipodomys ordii
AAAAAAAAAAAAGAGGCTGAGACCTGAGTATTTCAGATCAAAGCCAGCCGGGGCAGGAAAATCTCTGAGACTCTTTAATTAACTACCAGAAAACCAGAAGTGCTGCTGTGGCTCAAGTGGTAGAGCAGTAGCCTTGAGCTGAAGAGCTGAGGGACAGTGCCCAGGCCCAGAGTTAAAGCTCCATGAATGACACACACAAAAAGATTAATAATCATGAAAAAAGAAAATTTATGAAATATCTTAATACAATACCATGGTTCATAGGGTATATAATAAGGTATTTGGTGTAGCAACTAATACTACATTTTTTAAATTTAAAAGTGAGACACTGATTTGAAGTTAAAAAGGAACAGAGACTACCTCATCTCCCTGTTGACAGACATTCAAGTAGTTAAACAAGACTACTTAAGATCTAAAATGCAGGGGCTAGGAATGTAGCTTAGAGGTAGAGTGCTTGCCTAGCATGCATGAAGCCCTGGATTCCATTCCTCAGTACCACATAAACACAAAAAGCCAGAAGTGGTACTTTGGCTCATTTGGTAGAGCACTAGCCTTGAACAAAAGAAGATCAGGGACAGTGACAAGGCCCTGAGTTCAAGCCCCAGGACTGGCAAAAAACATATCTAAAATGCAGTTGATTGTTCTTAATGTGTAGAAAAAGGTTTTTTAATAAAAAATAAAAACAGTGCTTAGATGCTGGAGGTGTAACTCTGTAACAGAGTGCTTGCCTAATGTGAAGGAGGCTCTGGGTTCCAACCAGGCACCATAAAACAAAACAAAATAACAACCAATAAAATTACTGTTACCATTAACACCACTACAAAAATAAAAACCACTGTTGAAAGTAGAAAATACCATTATATTCCTTTTTGTTTTTTAAAGTAGAACAGAAAGTCTTCCAAATAGAGTTCATGCCAATATAGCTTTCCTCAGAAACACAACAAGAGAGCTCAGGATGTTATAAATATTCATGTGAAGTTTTCCCCCCTTTAAAATTTTTTTTCGGCCTTCTTCTTAGTTACATATTTCAAAGAACATCTTGCCTGTCCAGAAAAAGTATTCCTATCGTTTTAACCTACAAGTTAGAGGAATTTTCTACTGCAAATGTCTTGCTACTTGCCCATAAATTAAGCTTCTAAAGCACTGATTCCTAACCATTTCCAAACCAATATTCACTCCACATTTTGAGGGTCAGAAAAGTTTTGGCATATCCTCAAATCTTGAATGAAACATGGAGTTAATTACCACATTTATGAGGCATTTGTTGCCTCCCCTCTCTCCTCAATGTGTGTGAGCTCAGCCCTTTGGTTTTTGTTTTTGTTTTTTTTTGGGGGGGTCCGGTCGTGGCGCTTGAACTCTGAGCCTGGGCGCTGTCCCTCAGCTTTTCAGCTCAAGGCTAGCACTCTACCACTTGAGCCACAGACCCACTTCCAGCTTTTTTCTTTTTGCTTATGTTGTGCTCAGGAATCGAACCCAGGGCCTCAGGCATGCAAGGCAAGCGCTCTACCACTGAGCCACCTTCCCAGCCCCGAGCCCAGCCCTTTGGTAGGGAAGATCTGAGAAAAGGTAAGAAGAAGCCGGGCGCTGGTGGCTCACGCCTGTAATCCTAGCTACTCCGGAGGCTGAGATCTGAGGATCGCGGTTCAAAGCCAGCCCGGGCAGGAGAGACCGTGAGACTCCTATCTCCAATAAACCACCAGAAAACCGGAAGTGGCGCTGTAGCTCAAGTGGTAGAGCGCTCGCCTTGAGCTGAAGAGCTGAGGGACAGCGCCCAGGCCCAGAGTTCAAGCCCCACGACCGACAAAAAGAAAAAAAGAAAAGGTAAGAAGAAAATAGTCAAGAAATGATAACTAATTTCTGTCTTAACAAGGAGCTCCAAATACTTTCATGTTATAATGCTACATTTGTCTTTATAACTTCTCTGCAAAGTGTGTATAGTGGGAGATAAAAGGAATACTGGAGCAATTGCTTAACATTTCAGTTTTATTATACATTACTTGGAAATAAGATGTCAGGGTTGAGGTATCAGGTTTAATGATAAATTTAGTACATCGAACATTCACATTTTGAAAATCAATATATCAAAAAAATGAACATATGGCTGGGTGCTGGTAGCTCATGCCTATAATCCTAGGTACTCAGTAGGCTGAGATCTAAGAATCATAATTTGAAGTCATCCTAGACAGACAAATCTGAAACTCTTATCTCCAGTTAACTAGCAAAAAGCCAGAACTAGAGGTGTAGTTCAAGTGGTTAAAACATGAGCTGTAACCAAAAGGTCCAGAAGCCCTGATTCATAAGATAGAAAAAGCAAGAGAGAAAGAAGAGAAGAGAAAGGGAATTCTACTTATCCATCATCAGAAAGAATGATATTGTACATTAGTAAGGAAATGGAGAGACTTGGAGTTCATTTTGATAAGCTGATAAGTATCATTTTACATGATCATATGTACACAGCTATTAAACCATTGTGACCCTCTCCTAAGAATATCCTCCAGGGGCTGGGAAGGTGGCTCAGTGGTAGAGCGCATGCCTTGCATGCCTAGAGGCCCTGGGTTCGATTCCTCAGCACCACATAAGCAAAAAGAAAAAAGCTGGAAGTGGCTCAAGTGGTAGAGCGCTAGCCTTGAGCTGAAGAGCTGAGGGACAGCGTCCAGGCCCAGAGTTCAGGACCAACAACCGGACCCCCCCTCCAAAAAAAACAAATAAGAATATCCTCCTTTCTTATAATTAATCCTTATCAAAATGAACTCCAAACAATGGAAACAAGAGGATTTTTATTGTACTATTTTCAATTATTTCTTTCTTTTATGTCCTTTGGTTTATCCCCTGCTGTCACTGTTTTTTATTTCTGTACCCTTTGTCTTGTATATAAGTTTACTGATTTGGGGAAGGGAAGAGGAATTAGAAAAGGTGGGACAAAGGGTAAGCCAATTCAACAGTGACACTTACTAGACATTATGTTGGAAATTAACTTTACAACTTGGGGGGTAGGGAGTGGGAGGAAGTAAGAGAAAATGAGGGAGGGTATAACACTGTTCAAAAAGAAATGTAGGGCTGGGAAGGTGGCTCAGTGGTAGATTGCTTGCCTTGCATGCCTGAGGCCCTGGGTTCGATTCCTCAGCACCACATAAGCAGAAAAAGCCTGAAGTGGCGCTGTGGCTCAAGTGGTACAGTGCTAGCCTTGAGCTAAAGAGCTGAGGGACAGCGCCCAGGCCCCATGACTGGCAAAAAAAAAAAAGAAATGTATTCATTACCTTACATATGCAACTGTAACCCCTCTGTACATCACCCTCACAATAAATTTTAATTAAAAAATAAAAACAAGAGGCTGGGAAGATGGCTCAGTGGTAGAGCGCTTGCCTTGCATGTCTGTGGCCCTGGGTTCGGTTCCTCAGCACCACATAAACAAAAAGAAAAAAGCCAGAGTGGCGCTGTGGCTCAAGTGGTAGAGCGCTAACCTTGAGCTGAAGAGCTGAGGGACAGCGCCCAGTCCCAGAGTTCAGGCCCCATGACCGGCAAAAAAAAAAAAATACACTGGAACATGATAAATTATACAGGTCTCTAGACATTCACACAGTGAGGCCAAAGGAGAATATGCACAGGAACAGATCACAAAGGCTCAATAGCTATGTGCATATGGTCATATAAAATAATATTTATGAAATCAACTCCAAGAAAAGGAGTTGCTATTGTTGCTGTTTTTATTTTCTTTTCCTTTTGTTTTGTATGTTAATTTGTTTTGTCTTTGGGAGGGAAAGGGTGAACAAATATAGCAGTGGTACTCACTAGACACTATGTGGAAAATGAACTGTATAACTTGTGGGAGAGAGCAAGGGAAGGGGAGACATGGTTCAAAAAGAATTGCTCTCATTACTTGACTTATGTAAACTGTAACCATTCTGAATATCCCCTCTACAATAGCAATAAAATATTTTTTAAAAGAAAATTAAAGAAAAAAATGAAGCTAAGATCTTTGTATTAGTTAAGGTTCTCCAGAAAAGGCTGAGAACATCCAGATGTGCAGTCATCAACCTGTAAACCCAGAAGCCAATAGAATGCCAGTCAGACACTCACAAGGCTCCAGACCGCAAAATGTTTCCCATCTGTGTCCAAAGGCAGGGAAAGTCCATGTCCTTCCCATCAACTTTACTCTTAGATGAGTAGGTAAATCTTTTTGGTCTATTATGTCCATCAACTACTAAATGTGGCTCACTTACTTTAGAGATATGTGTTAGTCAAAATTTTGTCACTGTAAGAAATATCTGAAAGAAACCACTTACAGGAGGAAATAAATAATTGAAATAATTATTTTAGCTTCCAGTTTCAGAAATTTCAATCCATGGTTGGTGGGTTCTGCTGTTTCTCTCTCTCTCTCTCTTTCTCTCTCTCTCTGTGTGTGTGTGTGTGTGTGTGTGTGTGTGTGTGTGTGTGTGTTTGTGTGTGTTCTGGTCCTGAGGTTTGAACTCAGGGCCTGAGTACATTCTTGTTAATTGGATATTAGTCCCATGGGTTTTCTTGCCCTGGCTGGCTTCAAAGAATGATCCTCATATCTCAGCCTCCTGATTATCTAGGATTATAAGCATAAGCCACTGGCTCAGTTATTTCTATGCTATGGTGCAGCAGTATGTCATGTCAGATGTACATGAAAGAGCTGTTCACCTCATGGTGGCCAGGAGAGAAATGGAAAGGGACTGGGGATAAAATGTGGTCCCCAAAGACACTGTCAATAACCTACTTCCTCCAGGTAAGCTCCATTAACTACAGTTTCCATTATGCCCCCAGATAACACAACCAACTGCAAACCAAGCATTCAACAAATGGACATTTCCTACTAAAACTATAATGGAAAATAGATCTGTTTTAATTAGTCTGACACTTGAAATGTTTATGTCACCACATAACATCCTCTTATATAACCAGAATATCTGGGTATCTTTGGCCTATTCAAGTTGACAAATAAAATTAACCATCATAGGCTGAGAATATGGCTTAGGGGTAGAGTGTTTGCATAGCATGTATGAAGCCCTGGGTTTGATTCCTTAATACCACATAAACACAAAAAGCCAGAAGTGGTGCTGTGGCTCAAGTAGTAGAGTACTACTAACCTTGAGCAAAAGAAGCTCAGGGAGGACTGGAAAGTGGCTTAGTGGTAGAGTGCTTGCCTAGCATGCATGAGCCCTGGGTTTGATTGCTCAGTACCACATAAACAGAAAAAGTCAGAAATGGCACTGTGGCTCAAGTGGTAGAGTGCTAGCTTTGAGCAAAAGAAGCTCAGACCCCGAGTTTAAGCCCCAGGACTGGCAAAACAAACAAACAAACAAAAAATAAGCAACATAGTCCTCTTAGCTAACAAATCTTCCTGCTCCCTTCCATTTTTTCCTATGAACCAATCTTCCAGATAAGTCTTTTTTTTTTCTGTTGGTCATGGCCTAAGTGCTGTCCCTGAGAGCTCTTCAGCTTAAGGCAAGCACTCTACCACTTGAGCCACAGCACCACTTCCAGTTTTCTGGTGGTTAATTGGAGATAAGAGTCTCACAGATTTTCCTGCCCAGGCTAGCTTTGAACCATGATCCTCAGATATCAGCCTCCTGAGTAGCTAGGATTATAGGCATGAGCCACTGGAGCCTGGCTCAGATAAGTCTTTTAAATACTTTAACCTATATAGATATAGAAAATACATAGTGTGATAGCATACCATTTGACATAAATGGTATTATTTTTGTTACTTGTGGGGCTTGAACTTGGGGCCTGAGCGCTGTCCCTGAGCTCTTTTGTTCAAGACTAAAGTTATACCACCTTGAGCCATAGCACCACTTTCAGTTTTCTGGTAGTTAATTGTAGATAAGACTCTCAGGGACTTTCCTACCCGGGCTGTCTTTGAACAGAAATCCTCACATTTCAGCCTCCCAAGTAGCTAGGATTACAGGCATGAGTCACCAGCACCCCGGTCATAAATGGTATTCTCACATACATACCCTTTTCTGATTTGTACTTTTTATGTAGTATTATGTTTTCAAGATATATCCCTGGGCTGGAGATATAGCTCAGTGGTATAATGTTTTCATATGGTGTATGAGAAGCTGGGTTTAATAACCAATACTGCCAAAAAATAAATCTGGTTGCCAGCCATGATAATACACACCTGTAAACCAAGCATACAGGAAGTAGTAGGATTGTGAGTTTGGGGCCTTTGTGCATCGCGAGTTCCAGGCCACATTGAGCTACATAGCATACCATGTCTCAGAAAAGAAGGAAAGACAGACAGAGACAGAGACAGAGAGCGACAGAGAGACAGAGATTAACTGTTGACATAAAGGATAGTTTATGAATTTTAAGTAAATCGTAGTCCTCCATTGTATGAGTAAACTACTTTAATCATTCCTCTATTAATAGACATAAAGTTTCTTTCTTATTTGTTACTATATTGTTACAATCCTTTAATCAGCATCCTTGTAAACATGAGGGTGTGTCTTTATATAGAAATGCGATGCGTGTAATTCTTTTTTTCTTATTTTGAGTGATGGGTATTGAACTCGGGACCTTTGTTCTTCTTCATTGAACTATTCTTCCAATACCTGTGTAATTCTTTTGAGGGGAAAGAGCTAGCATAATGAAAGTTGGATGTAAAGTTTTAAGCTAGTAATTTCGGTTTGTTAATTTACTGTTTTTTATTTTAGTAATGAGGATAGAACCCTTGTCCATTGATAGGGACTTGTCCACATTAAACACTCTACCTCTGAGCTACACCACTCAGGCACTGCACATTAATACCTTAATTGTGATCAAGCCTCTGTTCGCATGTCCATTATATCCTCTTTTCTTTTTTAAGAAAAGCAAAGATTTATTAAGATGCTGTTATAAGGGAAACAATGTGGACAAGTAGACAAGAGTATATATCATGCTGAAAAGATTGTATATAGGTTTTATACCTTGGGTTAGGTTATTCTTGATTTGCTGCCTCATTGGCCGTATTGATTAGTTGTTCCTTCCTCAGATCATGATTTGAGTTTCATGTACAGAGGAACATCTTGCAATCTCGGCTTTCACTTCCGCAGTCCATTTGGCCCATTTTGCCACTTGGCTTACCTCCACATTCTATTTGGCCCATTTTGCACACTTGACTCACTTCTGCATTCTATCTGGCCCATTTCATGCCCTTGGCTCTTCCGTGTTCTACCTTTCCCTTGGTATTTTTCCATTAGCCATGACTCCTTAAAAAGTGGGGAATTCTCTTCCAAGCCCCCCCAACAGAACAACAAAACTAATTATGGTTAAAGAGGGGTAAAGATTTTTCTTCTTGTACCTGCTTCCTGCCTGGTAGAGTCATAGAGCTGACCCTGACTATATGTTTGTCATTCTGACAGAGGGTTATAGAGCAGTCTATGGGGCCACAGCGGGGTGTACTTGAAAACCAGACAATAATTGTATGGAAGCTTTGTTCTGGGAGTTAAGAGACAATGAAGGTTCAGATGGTAGAGGACAGAACCCACATTGTGGCATCATGTGTAACTTCATGGACAGGTTCCAGATACTCATCCAACAGGCAAAGGTAGTATGCCCAAAGAAGGTAAAACGGGATTTGAAAGAGAATGTAAAGATGGAAGATAATTGTCACCCATAGCTTACATGGATTCACCCAAACTCCTGGGTGAACTTTGAATGGCTCTTACAATTATTGCTAATGACATAGAAATTTTACCTAGAGCGTGATGGGGATCTATGAAGTCTTACAACAAAGGAGCTAGTATCAGCAAATGATCTGAATGGAAGTATGGAGTATGAACAAGGGGGCAAGCTTGATATTAGGAAAGTCTCTTAAGAGGCTATGACAATAGCTTAGAAAATTAATGGCAAGACCCTAGAATAAAGCTCTGACAAGATAGCTAAAAAAATGGAAGAGTCCAGAGTTATTTGGGAACTGTGATAAATACAACTTGGAAGCCATTGGATAAAGGAAGTAAACAGGAGGTATGAGTGCTTATTTCTGCCATTCACCTGGACAGGAAATATAGGAGATGCAATTGAGAGAGGGAATATATTATTGTTTTACTTTTTGGTGCTGCCAAAATAAAGTGTAAACACTTTAGCATAGTATTCAAGGTCCTCCATGATCTGGCTCCAAATTACATCTCCACATTTGTCTGAAATCAGTCTCCAGTAGAGTTTTTCCCGTTTCAGATTACTAAAAGCTGTCCTTTTGGACTGAGAAACTATTTTCCTAAATCTCTGCCTCCTCCTTCACTTATTTGAATGTCAAGAACATGCCAAAGTATAGCAGAGAAAAGAGAAACAGAAACGAGTAATGGAAACGTGCAATGAATACATGTCTGTACGTACATCTATATGTACATATAATATAAATATACACTCATTTAAGCTGTATTCTTGTTAAAAAATAACCCAGTAAATTATTCGTCTGTGCCAGGCACCAGTGGCTCACATCTGTAATCCTAGGTACTCAGGAGGCTGAGATCGGAGGATCACGGTTCAAAGCGAGCCCAGGCAGGAAAGTCCATGAGACTCTAATTTCCAATACACCACCAGAAAACCAGAAGTGGCGCTGTGGCTCGAGTGGTAGAGCACTAGCCTTGAACTAAAGAGCTGAGGGACAGCTCCCAGGCCCAGAGTTCAAGGCCTACGACTGACAAAAAAAAAAAAAGTTTGTCTGTGTCCATGCCTCTTTGTAATATAATTCTGTTGCTTCTCCTATCCGAAGGTGAAGTGTGTTTCTCTTCCCATTGAAGCTTGGCTGAATGACCAAGTAGCTTGCTTTGACCCATAAAATGCAGTCAATATGACATCCTGAGGTTTATGAGCCGAGGGAGGGCTCAGGAGAACTAGCAGCTTCTGCTTTTGACATTGAAACCCAACTTCCTATAAAGAAGTCCAGGTTACCCTGTCAGAAAGGGGCCATATGAACCAGGTGTTAGGCTCTCCCGTCTGTAATCCTAGCTACTGAGGTTTCTGACATAAGAGGATCACTCTTTGAAGCCCACCTGGGCATGAAAGCTCATAAGATTCTGATCTCCAATTAAACACTAAAAAGTCAGCCTTGAGGGGCTGGGAAGGTGGCTCAGTGGTAGAGCGCTTGCCTTGCATGCATGAGGCCCTGGGTTTGATTCCTCAGCACCACATAAGCAAGAAGAAAAAAAGCTGGAAGTGGCGCTGTGGCTCAAGTGGTAGAGTGCTAGCCTTGAGCTGAAGAACTGAAGAACAGTGCCCAGGCCCAGAGTTCAGGCCCCACAACCGGACCCAAAAAAATAAAGTCAGCCTTGAGCAAAAAGCTCAGGGACAGTACCTAAGCCCTGAGTTCAAGCCCCAGGACTGGCACCAAAATTTTTTAAAAAAGAAGAGTGGAGATAGTGGCCCAAATTTGACAGTTTCCATTGAACTTTGCCTCCAGATTATCTACCAGCTGAATGGAGTTAGTAAAGACTGGCAGAACTGCATACCCAACCCATGTATAGATTTCTAAGAAGCTCTTCCCAAATTTACTTGCTTTCCTAATGGGTAGGTTCATGTTGACTTTCCATTTTGCTGTTTGCTTTGATGCTCATTTATTTTTTTAAAAAATCATACATTTACTGAGTTCCTAGAATATGCCAGCCACTTGGGACTTGGAAAAAGTAAGCCATAAATTTTTACCTTCTGGAACTTTATAGTTTATTTCATGAGATTTAAAAATAGTAACAAATTACAATACACCACATTTGGCCTCTGAGGAAGGGGAGATTTTCATATGACTATTACTATATGAGACAAAGGTAGCTAGGTGTGGTAGCTCATCTGGAATACTAGCTACTAGGTGTAGAAATCAGGGGAACAGGCCAGCACAAACTCCATATAAGACTTCATCTTACTCAATGGTTGGGTACATTGGTGCATAGCTGTTATCCAAACTATGGTAGAAAAACATAATGGCTACATGCGGTGGTATGTGACTGTTATCCCCAATGACATGAGGAAGCACAGGTAGGAAGATCACAGCATATAGTGAGACCTTGCCTCAAAAAAAGAAAAGAAAGGGGCTGGGAAGGTGGCTCAGTGGTAGAGCGCTTGTCTTGCATGCATGAGGCCCTGGGTTCAATTCCCCAGCACCACATAAGCAAAAAAAGAAAAAAAGCCGGAAGTGGCGCTGTGGCTCATGTGGTAGAGCGCTAGCCTTGAGCTGAAGAGCTGAGGGACAGCGCCCAGGCCCAGAATTCAGGCCCCACGACTGGACCCCCCCACCAAAAAAAAAGAAAAAAAAGGAAAGAAATCCTAGATACTTAGGAGGCTGAGATCTGAGGATCATAGTTCAAAACCAGCCTGGGCAGGAAAGTCCATGAGACTCTTATCTCCAATAAACTACTAGAAAACCGGAACTGGCGCTGTGGCTTAAGTGATAGAGCACTTGCCTTGAGCTGAAGAGCTCAGGGATAGGACATCCCCCCACCTGCCAAAAAAGGAGAAAGGCAACAACAATATTTATTTTCATAAAGACCTTTCAAGATCTTTCATTTGGCCTAAGCTTGACAACTGACATCTGTAATCCCAGCACTCTAGAGTATGGCATGAAGATGTTGAGTTAAAGCGAATTTCTGTCCAAAGATCACCATAGTTTCCTCATACTTTTATGAAAATGTACAATTTTGGAATAAAGCTATTAAATAGGCATTAATGCAAGTTGCTGGTAGTTCACATCTGTATAACTACTAAGGAAGATTCTGATTTGAAGCCACCCAGGGCAGTAAAGCCCATGAGACCCCTATCTCCAATTAACCACCAAAAATGGAGCTGTGGCTCAAGTGATAGCCTTGAGAAAAAGAAGCTCAGGGACAATGCCCAGGCTCTGAGTGCAAGCGCCAGGACCCGCACAAAATAAATAAACACTTAGTAGGCATTAAAAAGTATGGTTGTGGGCTGGAAAGGTGGCTCAGTGGTAGAGCGTTTGCCTTGCATGCCTAAGGCCCTGGGTTCGATTCCTCAGCACCACATAAGCAAAAAGAAAAAAGCTGGAAGTGGCGCTGTGGCTCAACTGGTAGAGCACTAGTCTTGAGCTGAAGAGCTGAGGGACAGCGCCCAGGACCAGAGTTCAGGCCCCATGACTGGAAAAAAAAAAAAGTATGGTTGTGGGCTGGGGAGTTGGCTCAGTGGTAGAGTGCTTGCCTTGCATGCATGAGGCCCTGGGTTTGATTCCTCAGCACCACATAAGAAAAAAGCTGGAGGGCCAGGCGCTGGTGGCTCACGCCTGTAACCCTAGCTACTCAGGAGGCTGAGATCTGAGGATCGCGGTTCAAAGCCAGCCCGGGCAGGAAAGACCGTGAGACTCCTATCTCCAATAA
>NW_012267254.1:10902940-10904811 GCF_000151885.1 Dipodomys ordii
TCTTTCTTTCTTTCTTTCTTTCTTTCTTTCTTTCTTTCTTTCTTTCTTTCTTTCTTTCTTTCTTTCTTTTCTTTTCTTTCTTTCTTTCTTTCTTTACTTATTTAGGTCGAAGAGCATGAACTCTGGGCCTGGGCACTGTCCCTTAGCTCTTCAGCTCAAAATGAGTGTTCTACCACTTAAGCCACAGCACCAACTCCAGTTTTCTGGTGGTTTATTGGAGATAGGAGTCTCACAGACTTTCCTACCTGGGCTGTCTTTGAACAGTGATCCTCAAATCTCAGCCTCCTAACTAGGATTACAGGTGTGAGCCAGGGGTACCTGGCCCTATTTTTTTAATAATATTTTTTTCATGGACTAGGGGTATAATTCAGTGGTAGAGTGACTATCCTGTGATACCCAGCATAGCAACCTACTTAAATGAATAGATACACAAACAAATAAGTTTTTTACCATCCTTTTTTTGCCAGTCATGGGACTTGAACTCAGGCCTGGGCACTGTCCCTGAACTTCTTTTGCTCAAGGCTAGCACTCTACCACTTGAACCACAGCTTCACTTCTTTTTTTTCTGTTTATGTAGTACTGAGGAACCGAACCCAGGCCTTGGTGCATGCTAGGCAAGCACTCTACCACTAAGCCACATTCCCAGAGGTTTTTACCATCTTTAAGAAGAGAATATGATAGAGAGCTTGAATATTTTATGTTTGAAAAGGAATAGCAGATGCAACATAATGAGGGTCTTAGTGTATTTAAGATTCCAATCATCAGAGACTTTTTAACTGGGGTTTTTATTCCTTTATGAGTTGTTAAAACATTCTTAAGGTTTATAGCCTACCATTCCTCAAGTTAAGGCCAATAAAACACTCACTTGACAAATTCAGACTTATTTCCCAAGAAGAAATAACAAAACAGAGTTTGAAAAGACATTCATCTGTTACAATTGTTTTAACAGAGTTAAAAAAAAAAACCTTTGAAGTATAATGATCAATCAGGTTTTCACACATATGAAAATAGTATTTGATTGGATGTCCGATTCCATCCTTGAATCTGCAAGTTATCAGTATATAAAATTTAAAGGCTATAGAAAATTAATATAACCATTATAACCATTATTTGTTGTGATGACATTTGATCAAATTTGTGATATTGGTAGATAGCTGTAAATGTTTAGAAAGCCACAGAAACACTAATGAGTTTGAAAATATTAGAATAGATGACCCATATTTCCTTTGAGCAACATAAAAGCTGTAATTTTTAAATGCGTGTATAGAAATATTTAACTAAAGAAGTTCTCCCATATATATGTTTGAGAATATTAGAACAGATGACCATAGTTCCTTTGAGCAAAATAAAAGCTGTAATTTTTAAACGTGTGTATAGAAATATTCAATTAAAGAAGTTCTCCCATATATATGTTCATGAAAACATGTACAAAGTTGTTCATAGTAGCAATTATTTTTGTAGGTTGTAAGGCTTGAACTCAGGGCTTGGGCACTATAGCTGAGCTGCTTTGCTCAAGGCTAGAGATGATATACTTATAGCCAAAGTTCCTCTTCCCATTTTCTGGTGGTTAACAGGAAATAAGGGTCTCTCACAGGACTTTCCTGCCTGGGCTGGTTTCAACCTATGATTCTCAGATTTCAGCCTCCTGAATATCTAGGATTACAGGTGTGAGCCACCAGTGCCTGGTGAGTAGCAATTTCTAAATGAAAACAACCAAAATGCCCATCAAAAGAGTAGATAAATTTGTTTAGTGTATTCATACAATGGAATGCCATAGAGTAATGAAAATAAATTAATGGTATGCATATGGGTAAAACTAAAACTTTTTTAAAAAACAAGGGGGCTGGGAAGATGGCTCAGTGGTAGAGCGC
>NW_012267254.1:10909494-10914361 GCF_000151885.1 Dipodomys ordii
TTTTTTCTTTTTGCTTATGTGGTGCTGAGGAATCGAACCCAGGGCCTCTGGCATGCAAGGCATGCACTCTACCACTGAGCCACCTTCCCAGCCCCTGAAGGATTGTAGTTTGAAGCTAGACTTGACAGAAAAATTTGCAAGAATCCAGATGCAATTAACCACCAAAAATGCTGGCTTCAAAATGGTAGAGCTGAGAGCATGCAAGCCAAATGAGATCAGGATCCTATGTTCAAACCCCTGTAGCACCAAAAACAAAAACATAATTAAACTGATGGTGCTTCAAAATTAAAGACAAGCAGGAACTGGTGGCTCATACCTGTAATCCTAGCTACTCAGGAGGTTGAGATAGAAGGACTGTGGTTCAAAGCCAGCCACAGCACATACTCTATCTCAAATTAAAAACCAGACTGGAGCAAAATAGCACAGGGACAGTACTCAGGTCCTGAGTTCAAGCCCCACAACCGACAAGAAAAAAGATAAAGATGTTAAATTAAAATGCATACAACCCCCCCCCCCACACACTGCTTGGTGCAAAAACCCAGACACAAAAGGCCACATACATAATTCCATTCATTTGAAAAGATCAGAGTAATCAGTAAGTGTGTAACCAGTTGACAATAGATGTTGGGAAGATGGGAATTTGGGAGTGATGGTCCAGAGGGTATATTTGCTTGCTTGCTTGCTTGTTTTCTCTTTCTCTTTTCCTTTCTTTGTTCCTTTGTTCCTTTATTGCTTTCTTCATTCCTCCCTCCCTCTCATGGACTTTCTACCAAGGACTTTCTGCTGGGCTGCCTCCAGATCATAGCCTCCTGTTTTAGGTAGGATTAAGCATAAGCCATTGGCATCTAGCCATGTTTCATTTCAAAAATGTTATATGAACAGAAACTTTTCAAAAGTTTTTTCACATATAGTGAGAAATGTGTGCAGCACTACAGTTCTTCAAGAAGCCAAAGCCCTCTTGTGTTTCTTACACCCTTTAAGGAAATATATTTTCTACCCCAGAGTAAAAGAGTAAAGTTGGCCAAATCTGTTGGTGTTCTAGAACCCTGTAGAAATGGGCATTGTTCAAGAGTGGTTTCAATATGAAGAAAACTAGCCCTTCATCCCTAAATAATTCACATACAACTTTGGGCCTAGTGGGAAGAAAAGCTTCTGTGAGGGCTGGGAAGGTGGCTCAGTGGTAGAGTGCTTGCCTTGCATGCATGAGGCCCTGGGCTCGATTCCTCAGTACCACATAAGCAAAAAAAAAAAGCCGGAAGTGGCACTGTGGCTCATGTGGTAGAGCACCAGTCTTGAGATGAAGAGCTGAGGGACAGCGCTCAGGCCCAGAGTTCAGGCCTTAGGACCAGAACCAAATAAATAAATAAAGCTTCTGTATGATTCTCGTATCATTCCTATTGATAAAGGACTAAATTCAAACTTAGGCTAAGAAAAAGGTGTTTTTTTTTTTTACTCATATTCTCACATTCTATTTCATATTCCATCTGGTGACCAAACATTCATATTGTTTGAGGCTGTTAAAAAAGTGTACTTTTCTTTGAACCTAAAGATGTCACTGAATTCTGCTCATATAAAATAATATTTATGGCCAGGGGCCAGTGGCTCATGCTGTAATCCGAGCAACTCAGGAGGCTGAGATCTGAGGATCATGGTTCAAAGACAGCCTGGTTAGAAAAGTCCCTGTGAGACTCATCTCCAATTAATCACTCAAAAATTGGAAGTGGAGCTGTGGCTCAAAGCGGTGGAGCACTGGCCTTGAGCAAAAGAGCACAGGAGCTCAGGGATATCTACTGGTCCCTGAGTTCAATCCCCACAATTGACAAATAAATAAATGAATACATAATTAAATAAACAAATACTTATGGAAATGAACTCCAGGTAATGGTAATGGTTGCCGTTTTTCTTATTTTTGTCTTGTTTATCTATCTTAGGAGGATAAAGGGGGCACAGAAATGGAGGGACAAAGGGTGAACAAATGTGGCAGTGATACTCATTAGATGTTGAAAATAAATTATACAGCTTGTGGGATGAGGACATGGGAGAGAAATATTGGAAGAGAGTGAGGGAAGGGGTGACAATGTTCAAAAAGAAGTGTACTCATTACCTGACTTACATAACTAACTCTTCTGTACATCACCTTTATAGTAATTTAAAAAAAAACTGAAAAAGATGTCATTAAAAATCCAAGTTCAGCTGGGCGCCAGTGGCTCATGCCTATAATCCTAGCTACTCAGAAGGCTGAGATCTGAGGATTGCTGTTCAAAGCTCTCCCAGGCAGGAAAGTCTGTGAGACTCTTATCTCCAAATAACCACCAAAAAAACAGAGGTGGTGCTGTGGTTCAAGTGGTACAGCGCTAGCCTTGAGCTGAAGAGCTGAAGGACAGTGCCCAGGCCCAGAGTTCAAGCCCCATGATCAACCAAAAACAAAAAGATCCAAGTTCATTTTTTGTTTTTCTTGCAACAGTGAAGAATACTATTCTGTTATTGTTTCCCTCTCTCAAAACTGGCAAGAAGACAGGTGGAGCTTTGTAGGAATGCTACCCTGCGTTAGAGGACAAAATGAGTCTTTTGTCAATTGGCTGTGTTGTAGGTTACTACTTCAGAGATGTTGTCCTAACACCTTGCTCATGTCTCCCCACTTATTTTCTGCTTGGTTAACTATAGCCAACTTCTTTTCCTAATTGAACAATTCAATATTCTCATTTCAGCATCTGTTTTCTTTTCCTGCTGTAGTTATCTAAAGAATTTCACCTCTTGTGTTTCCACAGAATGAGGAAAGGGGGGAGGAGCAAAATAAACAGAATAAGTACAGCAAACAAAAAAAATCCCCACAAATTCCACAAAGGACTTATTTTTTAGCTTGCAGGATACACCACGTTCCATCCCCAGCACTACAAAAATAAAAATTAATTATTTAGGAAGAGAAGGACCTCTCTTATGGATTCAATGAAATGACTGAGCTGATCTTTTGAGAGTTTTAGGGGTTGGTGTGACAGCAAAGATGAGGAAGCCAATTGAAGTGGGGAAAATAAACATGAGAAATGAGAGAAGAGGCCCGGCGCTGGTGGCTCACGCCTGTAATCCTAGCTACTCAAGAGGCTGAGATCAGAGGATCACAGTTCAAAGCCAGCCCAAGCAGGAAAGTCTGTGGGACTCTTATCTCCAATAAACCACTAGAAAACTGGAAGTGGCACTGTGGCTCAAGCGGTAGAGCGCTCACCTTGAGCTGAAGAACACAAAGAGAGTGCCCAAGCCCAGAGTTCAAGCCCCAAGACCGGAAGAAAAAAAAAAGAAGAGATCTACCAGGAAAACTACACTCTCAAAAAGAATGAATCCTAAAGTCCAAAGGATCACTAGTCCTTACTAATACTGTGGGTGAATTTTATTTCAAGGGTAGCTTCTATGGATGGATAAGTAATATAATAGTAACTTGAGAACAAGGAAAGACTACCTCAACTGTGTCATTTTGAATACCTATTGAAGAGGGAGTAGGGGAAACAAGTCTGAGAGACTCAGTACAGTGTATAATTATGCCCTTTGAAAGCACCAATCATCCATGGATCTCAAAGTGTATTACCAACTTTAATTACTTTTCATAACCACTCTGTGAGATCATTATTGCCGATAAACCAATGAAGAAACCAAGACAGGTTACCAAACATCTTCAAGGACCATGAATCATTTGCTCAATTGCTCTTATTCCTGATTTGTCATTTGACTTAATGGGCTCTTTCCAAAAGGAGTGCTTGAGTAGCTCTTTGAATGAATTTTGGCTTCTATTTTTGTAGTTGTTTGGGACCAATGAAAGCTTAAATCTTTCTAAGATGGGAAGCTATTTCAAGAGTTATTATTGAATGAAATATGTATAGAAACATAGTAAAATATTCAAGACACATGTAAACACACATATAGAAGTCTATTAGTAGGGACTGGGAAGGTGGCTCAGTGGTAGAGTGCTTGCCTTGCATGCATGAGGCCCTGGGTTCAATTCCTCAGCACCACATAAGCAGAAAAAGGAGTGGTGGTGTGGCTCAAGTGGTAGAGCACTAGCCTTGAGCTGAAGAGCTGAGGGACAGCACCCAGGCCAAGAGTTCAGGCTCCATGACCGGACCCCCCCCCCCAAAAAAAGGAAGTCTAATAGTATAATAACTGAAGTGGGTCTTTTTGTCCTCCATCATTACCCTTGCATACAAACTAAAGTGACAATAAATGCATTATATTGAATCATAAAGTTTTAGGATCTGGAACCTCCTCAAATCCTTGAGCATTGATGACACTACATTCATGAAACTTGTTTTTTTGTTTTGTTTTGTTTTTGTTTTTGGCAGTTATGGAGCTTGAACTCTGGCCTGGGCACTGTCCCTCAACTCTTCAGGTCAAGGCTGAGCACTCTACCACTTGAGCCACAGGTCCACTTCCGGCTTTCTGGTGGTTTATTGGAGATAAGAGTCTCACGGACTTTCCTGCCCAGGTTGGCTTTGAACTGTGATCCTCACATCTCAGCCTCCTGAATAGCTAGGATTATAGGCATGAGTCACTGGCGCCTGGCATGAAACTTGTTATTGGGTGCCACCATCAGTTGTCCTGCTGCATTGCTATTGTGATGATAGTCTACACCACCTAATCCAGCACTGAACCATCTCATACTTACATTCTCAAAATGGCAGAACTCTCTCAGATTTTTTGTCTTTACTGATAACATTTGCTAAGGCAATAGGGGACATAGGCTGTGTTCATTTGTTCCAGTAAAGAAAGAACTACAGTTGAGATTGGCTTTACCACTGGATTGAACTAACAATTCCACAATCATTGTCCAAAATTCATGTGACATTTCCATTGGCTAAACAGGTAAGTTAAAGATGTATGT
>NW_012267254.1:10915311-10955739 GCF_000151885.1 Dipodomys ordii
AAAAAAGCTGGAAGTGGCGCTGTGGCTCAAGTGGTAGAGCGCTGGCCTTGAGCTGAAGAGCTGAGGGACAGCGCCCAGGCCCAGAGTTCAGGCCCTATGACCGGACCCAAAAAAAAAAAATCTGCTTTAAAAAATAACTGACTAGGGGCTGGGAATGTGGCTCAGTGGTAGTGTGCTTGCCTAGCATACAGCATAAACAGAAAAACCCAGAAGTGGTGTTGTGCCTCAAATGGTAGAGTGCTAGCCTTGAGCAAAAGAAGCTAAGAGATAGTACCCAGGCCCTGAGTTCAAGCCCCAGGCTGGCAAAAAAAATAAATAACTGACTAGCCAGGTACTGGTGGCTCACGCCTATAATCCTAGTTACTCAGGAGCTGAGATCTAAGGACTGTAGTTCAAAGTCAGCCCAGGCATGAAAGCCCATGAGAGTATTATCTTCAATTAACCACTAGAAAACACTGGAAGTAGTGCTGTGGCGAAAAGTGGTAGAGCACTAGCCTTGAGCAAAAGAGCTCAGGGACAGTGCCCACTTGACTGACAATACAAAACAAAACAAAATTAAAAAAAAACTAGTTTCCTGCTCAAAAGTTAAAAACTCATCATATGATCTTGAATTTCTCTAATCTTTCTGGGAGAGACCAAATTTATCTTAAATGTATATCCAAAGAGACCTAGTGTTCACAAAGATTGTTGAGGGCTGAGAAAATGCACAGTATTAGAATGTTTGCCTAGAATGAACAGGAACCTAGGTTTAACAAACTGTAGTTAAAAAAAAAAAGTAACCTTGAGAATTCACAATAAAGGCCTTTGGACCTGTCATTTAAAAACCTCAATTTTAAAGAATGGGTACAGTAGAACAAACCAAGCACTTAGAAATCTGAAGCAGAGCTGGGTACCGGTGGCTGATGTCTGTCATCTTAGATACTCAGAAGGCTGAGATCTGAGGATCTTGGTTTGCTGCCAGCCCAGGCAGAAAAGTCCCTGTGAGCTCTTAACTCCGATTAATGGGAAGTGGCACTGTGGCCCAAATGATACAGAGCTAGCCTTGAGTGCAAAGAGGCTCAGGGACAGTACCCAGGCCCTGAGATCAAGCCTCACAACCTACAAAAAAAAATCTGAAGCAGGACAGTGATGAGTTTAAGCCCAGTCTGTGCTACAATAATATGAGGACATTTGTAGAAAATCAGTAATGAGGGCTGGGAAGGTGGCTCAGAGCTAGAATGCTTGCCTTGCATGCATGAGGCCCTGGATAATGATTCCTCAGCACCACATAAGCAGAAAAAGCAGGAAGTGGTGCTGTGGCTCAAGTGGTAGAGTGCTAGCCTTGAGCTGAAGAGCTGAGGGACAGCATCCAGACCCAGAATTCAGGCCCCACGACCAAAAAAAAAAGGGAAAAAAATCAGTAATGATTTCAAATTATATAGCCTTTTTTTTTCTAAAAACAAAACAACTAAACCTGGTCAAGGAATGTGGCTTAGTGGTAGAGTGCTTGTCTAGCATGCATGAAGCCCTGGGTTCCATCCTTCAGTACCCCATAAACAGAAAAAGCTGGAAGTAGTTCTGTGACTCAAGTGGTAGAGTGCTAGCCTTGAGCAAAAGAAGCTCAGTGACAGTGCCCAGGCTGAGTTCAGGCCCCAGGACTGGCCAAAAGAAAATCCCTAAATCTTACATATGCTAGGTGAACACTTATTAGTTCATTCCTTTGCTCATCTGCTACATATAGAACAAAAGTCAACCTTTTAATGGACTAGATGGTGTGCTAGTCAATGGGAACTAGTAAGACATGGTTCATACTAGGAACCCTACTGGGTATTCCTTGCCAATGTGATGAAAAGTTCTTTTGTCCATTTCTTGGTGTGTGTGTGTGTGTGTGTGTGTGTGTGTGTGTGTGTGTGTGTGTGTGTGTGTGTGTGTGTGTGTGTAGCTGAAGATTGAACACAGGACATATAGAATACCAGGTAAGCACTGTACCATTAAGCTATTTACCCTCCAGCTCCCATGTCCAATTTGTTGAGATCAGAAAGGTAGTCATAAATGTTGGTGCTGGGCTGGGAAGATGGATCAGTGGTAGAGTGCTTGCCTTGCATGCCTGAGGCCCTGGGTTCGATTCCTCAGCACCACATAAGCAAAAAGAAAAAAGCCAGAGGTAGGCGCTGTGGCTCAAGTGGTAGAGCGCTAGCCTTGAGCTGAAGAGCTGAGGGACAGCGCCCAGGCCCAGAGTTCAGGCCCCACAATTGGACACAAAAATAAATAAATAAATAAATAAAATAAAAATAAAAATTCAGTTCTAGTTGATTAAAGCAGGTGAAGGGCCTCACATATACATTTCTCATTTATAGTTGGTTTTGTGGTTTAGTATCATATGGCCAACTTGGTCCTGACATCCAAAACAGAGCCTGGATTTGGACACATATGCGTCAGACACTGAGGCAGCCAATTTAGCTAATTTGTGTCAAAAATTAGCTAGAAACAGTCACTAACTATAAGAATATCTTGACTGGTGATTCACTGTATGATTGAGATGACTAACATAACCTCTATGTCTGGGGTTAGCTATAAATTACAGAGATGGTAGGGATATAATGAAGGAGAGACGTAATAGTATAAGGTAAGAATTCCAAAGTAGAAGTGTGCGTTCCTTTCATGGTTTTGCCTCTGCTTATCTGTGTAATCTTAAGCAAGTCACCCAACTTTTCTGCAGGGATATCATTTCCTGCAGATTTCTAAGAAACTGCTGTTTTCAGAGGAGTGTCATGAAATGTCACCGGTAAAATGCTTTGAATATTGGTTTCGGAGGCGTTAAATTAAAATCAGTATCAAGTATCAAGGGATTCTTTGAGAATACAAACTATTTTCTCTAAATCCATCTGTTTTATAACACGTTAGGAAACAGAACTGAACTGGGCACCAGTGGTTTATGCCTGTAAGCCTAGCTACTCAGGTGGCTGGGACCCCAGAGGATTACAGTTTGAAACCAGCCTGGACAGTGAAGTCTGCTAGAATTCATCTTTAATAAACCAGCAATTTGCAAACAACTCGTAAATCACCAAGCACAAGGAAGAAAGCTCAGCAACAATGAAAGGATGCCTAGTAACTGACTCTGGTACTGGCAGGAAAATAAAGGGACAAAATGCAAAGAAGCAAAGAAGGAGGGAAAAGGAAAGGATGGGAGGGGAGAAGGGATAAGGAAGAGAGGAGAGGGGAAGGAGAGGAGAGAGGGAAAAGAGGAAAGAGGGGGAGAGGGGAGAGAAGAGAAAAAAGACAAGAAAAAGAGCTGACTTGCCTGCTCAAGTCCTGGATGGAACCCAGCACTTCTACCACTGAGTTACATCATCCAGCCCCAGGAAGGCCACTTAAATGGCATGGTTTAAAACTATAACTTCCTCGCCGAGTGCCGGTTGCTCATGCCTGTAATCCTAGCTACTCAAGAGGCTGAGATCTGAGGATCTTGGTTCAAAGCCCACCCAGGCAGTAAACTGTGTGAGACTCTCCAATAAACCACTAGAAAACAAGAAGTGGTGCTGTGGCGCAAGCAGTATAGCACTCACCTCGAGCTGAAGAACACTGGGACAGCGCCTAAGCAGAGTTCAAGCCCCATGACCGACAAAAGGAAAAAAGAAAAGACTAACTTCTGCAAGTGGATACATAGTCCCTACACTACTACTCACATATTTTTTATTGTTATTATAAAGATGACGTACAAAGAGGTTACAGTTACGTAAGTCAGGTAATGAGTAATTTCCTTTTGAACAGTGTCACCCCCTCCCTCATTTTCTCCCACTTTTCCCCTCCCTTCTTCCCTCCCCACAAGTTGTACAGCTCATTTTCAACATAGTGTCTAGTGAGTATCACTGCTAAATTGGTTCACCTTTGTCCCACCATTTCTGTGCCCCCTTACCCTCCCAAAGACAGATAAATGAACAAACAAGACAAAATACTCATATATTTCTGATTTAAATGCAGAGTAACCATGTACAGAGAGAAAAGGTATTAAAAATAAAAGAATTAAAGGGTTTTGAGAAGTATGGTAATGGCCAAGAACCTTTATAAATGAATTTCATCACCATACATCCCTTGATTAATCAGACACTGGTCCACAACTGTTTCATTTTCTGTGATACTAACCCATCATTAGTTCAATAAACTCTAATTAGAGGAATGATTTCTCAGGCTTAGGTAGAGAGTTATTTTGAATCTCTTTCATGTACATTTTCTCAGATGGGCGTCACAGCAATCCTGTTCTACCTGGAACAGAAGTTGTTGACCCCAAATGTTCATATTTTTATTTATATAACTAAGTAAATAACTACTTATAACTCATATTTAGCATGTCTTTTCATCTAATAGATGATATAGAATATATCTGACAAGTTTATAACAAAACTAAGAAAGGCTGAAGTATAGCACAAAGTACATTCATTTTAATAAACAAAATCTAGTTCAAAGAAAAAAACAGGTTTTTCCACATGAGCTAGGTCATTCTTTTAATGATTAACACAGGCCTTTGTTAAATTTCTACTAAGAAATCTATGCACAACGTTTACTTCGTGAAAAATAAAATGATGTTCGCAATTTTTCTCTATTTCACATTAATTTTATGGGAGAGAGATGTGAAGCCTTTTGTTTTTAATACTAGTTCCTTTGAAATATCAGTTAGGAATTCACAAAAGCTCTCATGTGTCTTGTTGTTTTTCCCCTCCCTCAATACAGTTGTCAGTTATCTGGCAGAAGCAGAGCCTAATCTCTGCCAAACAAAATTCCAGTATTTAATGAGAAAATACATTTTTGATGTCTTAGCCAAAAAAATGCAAAGCCCCTTATATAAGCTAATGGAATTAAAAAGAAATCCCTAGTACCTCTTAACAGAATAAAGCTAAAGAAGCAAAACACAAACACTTAAAGGAAAATGACTGCCAAAATAAAAGTTTATGTATCAAATAAACATCTTTAATTTTGCATATAAAATACATACTTTGGGGGGCTGACATGTAGTTCAGTGGTAAAGCTCTTGCTGCTCTTTGAGCCTCAGCACCAGACAGAAATAAACACCTGCATGTACAATATTGGGACAATAAAGGCTATTGAAATAAGAATTATATATTGTAATAGGATTTGTTAGAGTACATGTTAACTATATTCTAGTCTTTCACTGAAAATTTAACTTCTAGGAAAAAAGAAAAATAATCAAAATTTGATTTATTTTGGATTCTTATTCTCTATTTTTAAAATATTCATCCAATATCTATTCATAAGCTTAAAGTTAACCAGTATAGGCCCAAGAATAACATTTTTTATGCTGTTGCCATTAATTGTGTTGCATATCATGCCTCAGAAATTCAATTATCTGTAAGACTTTAAAATATTTCATTTTTTATGGCTCAGTATGTATGTATATATCTGTGGATATGTCACAGTGAAGCTTCCCCATACAACTAATATACAAAAAAAAACTTTTAAAAACTGTAAGCAGCCAGATGCTGCTTACAATTGTAATCCAGGAGGCTGAGATCTGAGGATCATGATTTGAAGCCAGCTTGTGCAAGAAAGCCCATGAGACTTTTTTTTGGGGGGGGGAGTTCCAGTTGTGGGGCCTGAACTCTGGGCCTGGGC
The DNA here is from genome assembly GCF_000151885.1 of Dipodomys ordii. Taxonomy (NCBI): domain Eukaryota; kingdom Metazoa; phylum Chordata; class Mammalia; order Rodentia; family Heteromyidae; genus Dipodomys; species Dipodomys ordii. The sequence continues at coordinate 10,920,919 of NW_012267254.1, forward strand.
ACTGTCCCTCAGCTCTTCAGCTCAAGGCTAGCGCTCTACCAGTTGAGCCACAGCGCCACTTCTGGCTTTTTTCATTTTGCTTATGTGGTGCTGAGGAATCCAACCCTGGGCCTCAGGCAAGCGCTCTACCACTGAGCCATCTTCCCAGCCCCCCATGAGACTCTCATCTCCAATAAACTACCAAAAAAAGCTGCAAGTGGAGCTATGGCTCAAGCAGTAGAGCCCATTGCCTTAAGCAAAAAAAGGTCAGGGACAGTACCCAGGCCCTGAGTTCAAGCCCCGACTGGCACACTGGCACACACACACACACACACACACACACACACACACACACACACACACACTCCCTTCTAGGTAGAATACAAAGCCAAGGTTATACAAGGATTTCTTATAAGTAAATCAATGGTTTTGGCAAAAAATACAATTAAATAGACACTATCCTAGCCTCACCTGTATTTTTTTTTGTCAGTCATGGGGCTTGAACTCTGGGCCTGAGCGCTGTCCCTCAGCTCTTCAACTCAAGGCGAGCGCTCTACCACTTGAGCTACAGCATCACTTCCGGTTTTTCTGGTGGTTTATTGGAGATAAGAGTCTCACGGAGTTTCCTGCCTGGGCTGGCTTTGAACCACGATCCTCAGATCTCAGCCTCCTGAGTAGCTAGAATTACAGGCGTGAGTCACTGGCACCTGGCTATCACCTGTATCTTAAGATATAATTTTGGCCACAATAGAGAACCACACATGTAGACTTATACAACTCTGAAGATCTATGGAACCCAAGACCTCTACTCCACTGTTTTTGTTGTTGTTGTTTATGTGTCACAGTCACATAAAAATTTCAGAATTATACAGAATTCAGGACTGTTAATTATTATGTATTAGACACTACTTCCAACTCTGAAATTCTTTCCTTCCAAGTGAACAGCTCACATTTCACTGAAACTTTGGCTCTCTCTACAAGTGCAGATCTGTTCTGTAGAATTTCAACCAGTTGCTGTCATATTAGCACTTAGGAGTGAACTTTCAAATCCTTAACTCTTTCCTTGCTTGACTGAAGGATAGTTTAATGTTAATGACCAGTAATAGGGATAGCATGAACTCAGCAATGAAGGGACAGAAGATGCATTCTTATTACAAGGCTCAGAGTATATGCATGCAAGACATTTTTTGGGGGGGGGTCAGTTGTGGGGCCTGAACTCTGGGCCTGAGTGCTATCCCTCAGCTCTTCAGCTCAAGGCTAGCACTCTACCACTTGAGCCACAGCACCCACTTCCAGCTTTTTCTGCTATGTGGTGCTGAGGAATCGAACCAAGGGCCTCATGCATTTGAGGCGAGCACTCTACCACTGAGCCACCTTCCCAGCCTAACATGACAGTTTTTTTGAAAAATATAATTAGAAAGGACTTACAGATATTGCCTGTTATGACTACTAAGTTTTGGCAGTTTAATATGGAACTGAGTTAGCAAAAAATTATAAGGAAAAGTAAGAAAGGTGAGGATGATACTCACTTTTAGAAAACATCAAATTGGGGCTGGGAATGATAGTGATAGAGCACTCAAAGTTAGTGCTCCACCACTTGAGCAATAGCACCTCTCTGGCCTTTTCTGTGATTGATTGAAGAGTCTCATGAACTTTCCTGCCTGAGCTAAATCCTCAGATCTCAACCTCCTGAGTAGCTAGGATTACAGGCGTGAGCCACCAGTGCCCAGCTGTATATTTTTTTTAATAAACTCTAACTTTTGTTAAGGCTGTCCTTAACCTCAAGACCTGCCTGCTTATAACTACTGCAAAGCTGGGATTATAGATATGTGCCACTGTACCCAGCTTCCAAACTCATTTTAGTATTTTGAAGGAGGTTGTTTTATTTTTCTAAGAAAGTGAAACAAATATAAATATTTTAAAGAATAAACTTTATTCACAGAAAAATAAGCTTTAATCTAAGACAAATGCCAGATTGTACAGCAGAAAGTAATTTTCTTAGTTTTCCATACTGATGGAAAGATTCTTACAAAGTGAAAAAAAGCCATAAAATTATACTCACAAATATAGTACTCTGTCCCTTATCACATGAGTATTCACAATACTAATACAATGACATAACAATCAGTCATTCTGTCAGGTTAAGTATAATAGTAATTAAAAATGTAAAAATTTAACCGAAATTACAGTAAAGCTTTTGTTACATAAAATCAAAAATGCAAATCTATTACTAGGTGTAGAAGAAATGGTAAAAATATACTTACACAGGACTTTTAAATGGTACATTAACAATACACAATAAGCATGTAGCAAATGCCAAGATATCTGCAAATTTCAAACTTCAAAATACAATCTTACCACCCAAGCATTAATATACAGTTGTTCAATTTTAAGATGATACATGCATTTAAGATTGTCCTATTATGTCAGTTATAGTGTCATTTAACATGTAGTAAAAAGTTGGAGCACAGTGAGTGGAAGGAACTGTTGAAAAATGAACTTTTATACCTTTTAGGACAGGGAGCTTGATGACGGTTTTTCACCTTCAAATTATGTTCCAGCCAGGGCTCTGACAGTAATTAGCTATATAATTTGAAGAAAGTTGCTCTTTTTTGAGCCTCGGTTGCCTCAACTATAGAATGAGGGGATCAATGAGCTTCCAGCTCTGAATATGATTCCATTATGCTGGGAAAGAAATGCATAATGTGATAAATGGATGAGTCAAATTGAAATGCTTATTACAAAGGTGGAAATAAATCAATAGTTTCTATTAGGAAAGCTCAACTGGATTTAATAAGGATAAATTTAAATCTTTATAAAAAGAATGAAAATATTTCTGACTTCTGACCAATTTATTTATTGTAATTTACCTAATCAAGATCAGTAATCGTAACAAAGTTATCATGTAAGAACTTTTTCTAAGTTTTAACCCCAATTTCTAAGGGTAGGAGGCATAAGGGGGTTATATCAAAACCTTGGAAGACAGTCATTATTTTCATTTCACAAATGAAGAACTTATTTGATTAAAAAGAACTACATCTGTCAAACTTTCCCATTTCCTCATTTCTCTAATGGCAAGGGCTTTTCTCTCAACTCCTCCCATTGCTTTCCTCACTCAACACCTGGCTCATCATAAACAAAACATTGACTTGGGTCTAATGAAGACAATATTAGGCAACCAATGTTGAGGTGGTACTTTCAAAGTTCAATATACAAATCTTATGCACTAAAACAGAAACAAAAAAGCAATACCAAAATTTAAATATAATAATTAAACAAAATATAATACAATCACATTACATACTATACTCACCCTACCTCCTTAACCAAAGGCAGGTGGGAAAACCAAATCTCAAAGGTAAAAGTAATAGTCATGAATTAATAAGCCTGGATTTACTTTATAAAGGCTATACTAATTTTGGCAGAAGAAAAAACTTTTGATCAGCACACTAAATTACTACAAATAAAGATAACTATTTAATACAAAATAGTTTTAATCTTCACAGGCCTAAATATAGTAAAATAATGGTGGTGACTTCAAAAATTCTAAAGTGACCTCCATACAGAAAAAGAATGCGGACAGGTAGATAAGAACTACAGTGGGTAGGGATTTGGATCCTGTTACACTTTGACCTTGCAATTGGTCAATTTTTGCAAAATTATGTGGAAAAATCCCAGTGCTTTTTTTGTAGTAAGAAAAAAGACAAAATCCGGTAGGTCTGTAAATTTTTGATTAGAAGCTGGAGTGCTGAGTGATTTTAAGAACCTGAAGCAACAGCATTTCTAAACCATTCTTAAAATAAACTTGTTAGCCACATCAGCTTCATGCATTAAATTTCACAACTCATGGAGACAAAGAAAAAAAAGGTCTTGCTTAACTCAACACACAAGTTTTAAAAGAAGAGTTTAATGAACTGAAACTCCCCAACATGAAACGCCTGTATTACAATTTAGTCTTTGAGTTCTTGACTAACAAGTACGTTGGATTACCTATGTGACTTGGAGCTGAAGTGTTCTGGAAAACATATTTTTAAAATTTTAACACTTTTTTCCCCTGTAAGAATGCTTTGAATGTAACTTTAAGTTTAACGCTTAATCTATACAGATTTCATTTAACTTAATGATTATATAACTAGACTTAAACAGAAAACAGTGCAATGGAGAACTGAAGTTTTTGTACATGCATATATGCACACACATACACACACACACACACACACACACACACACACACAAATCTGAGATTTACATATACACAGAAAAAAAAGAAACAGAAAACCAGGATGTCATTACTTAATTCTGTTTAAATCTGCAATGCTGTAAATGAATTTACCATGAATATCACTTAATGTAGTAGTCCACAGAACATAACAATACTTTTTCTCTTAGCAAATACAACAAAAATATAATTTCTAATAGTTTCGCTCTCAAACTATTCTCTGTAGCAGAATGCCACTCATCTTTATAATATATTTTCCACAAGAATCTCTTTTTTTTTTGCTGGTTCTGGGGCTTGAACTCAGGGTCTGGGCACTGTCCCTCATCCTCTTTGTGTTCAAGGCTGGCGCTATATAATTTGAGTCCCAGCGCCACTTCAGGCTTTTTTCTGAGTAGTTTATTGGAGATGAGTCTCATGGACTTTCTTGCCTGGACTGGCAAGATCTTCAAATCTCAGCCTCCTGAGTGGCTAGGATTAGAGGCATGAACCATCAGTGCCTGGCACAAGAATCATTTTAAGTCAATTTTGGATGTTCCAATTTTATCCATACTGACTCTTACTAATTCTTTTTTTTTTCTCGACTAGTTTTCTACCACTTGAGCTACAGCTCTACTTCTGGCTTTTTATTAGTTAACTGGGCATGAGTCTCACAGACCTTTCTGCCCAGGCTGGCTTTGAACTGTAATCCTCAAATCTCAGCCTCCTGAGTATCTAGGATTATAGGCCTAAACCAGCAGTGCCTGACTCAAGTTCTTAAAATACATAAACAACTATTCTTCCCTTGTCAATATTTTATAATTTCCAAGAGGTTTTAAGGATTGTGAGAGGGTAATTTTTAACAAGCATCTACAACTATTACTACTTAAGCAAACAAAAAAAAACATATAAGTGAAGACAACACCTTGTTCTCCATATATACATCTTAACCATACTAACAGTAAAAATTCACACAAAACTTTAGGATACAACAATTTCAACTAGGAAAGCTGTCACTGTAACTACAAGCAGGATTCATACATGCTTCTACTTTACCTACATAAGCAGACAAATGTTTAAAATACTGGATTAACAAAGTGACTTAGTAAAGTGACTTAGGCAGGCTTAAACTAGCAAGGATTAAGGATGAATCCTTACTAATTAATTGGAAGATCTGAGACATATTTTATATTTCATCTTACAAAATCAGAATATTTATTTTGAAAAAAGATAAGAAGACATGGTCTACCTGTTAGAAAACTACCACTCAGAAATAGTTTTCACCCACAAAGCAGGGAAAACAGAAATATTTGAATTTCACATTGGCACCAAAAAGGTTAAGTGCTCTGACTTCCTGAATTATGAAAAACTAAAACTGAGCCGTAAGTAGTTCTGCAGGCGTTTGAACATGCCTAAGCCTTTAAATCAGTAAATACTTCCTAAAAATTCTGATTACAAAAGCAATACACACTTACAAAAATTCAAACAAAATAAAAAGGAAGTGAAGGACTCCTGTAAGCCCCTAGGACGCAACCCTTCCCCCTGCAAGAAGAAAAATCACATTTAAGAGTTTAGTATATAATCTTTCCAAATATTTTGTTCTATATACAAAATACACAGACACCTTGATTTGGCTCATACTATACATATTATTTTGCCATTGCATTTACATCTTTCCATGTCAGTATATGTTGTCTAAGTGGTAGTCTATCATTAAACATCCTTTTAGATGTGGTAGAATCTTTTAAAAAAGAAAAATATGTACACAGGTTGGGTGCCAGTGGCTCACACCTGTATTCTAGCTACATTGAAGGCAGAGATGGGGAGGACCATAGCTCCAGTTGTAGCAAAAAGTTTGTGTGATTCCATCTCAACAGAAAAAGCTGGGCATGGTAATATGTGCCCATCATCCCAGCTACAGCTGAAAGTATAAATAGGAGGATTGTGGTCCAAGGTGGCCCAGACAGTTCTCAAAAACAAAAAACAAGTAACAACTAGAGCAAAAGGGCTAGAGGCATGATTCAAGAGGTCGAATGCCTGCTGTTAAACACAAAGCACTGAGTTCAAGCCACAGTACTGCTCCCCAGTTGTTTACACACATGATTATAATTTTAAAAGAAAATATTATCCTAAAACATAAAGACAAACATCTAAAGATAATGTCTGTCTTTCTACACATGTGGAACAGTTCATTCCATTTTCACACAGAACAACTTATGTGATTGAGGAGATTAGCACTAATCTCAACATTCACACAGAATGCTCCACTTGTTAAACTTCTCTGAAATGAACGAAAAATTCAAATGATCAGTTCACTTATTCATAGAAACTAAGCCAGTGTGCTACAAATACACACTGTGATCAACTATAATAAGTTGCTTCTTAATCTAGGGCTTCAATTGAATAAAAATAAAAAATAACTGGATATATGATACAGTTAAATAACCTGAAAATCCAGATATTCAATGCTTAGACTGCCAATTAAAATAATGGTATTTACATTTGTTTTCACTTGGTAGCAAATGCAAATTGAATTCAATACTGATTACTTAATGTTCATTCACATCACATATTCAATCAGGGTCTTAAGAAGAACATAAACATGCCTATTGTGGTGCTAGGTTAAGACATAAAAATTTTTTGCTTGAAAGTAATGACTGTGTAGCACATGGGACATTTGTCCACTGCTTCAGCACATTGTTTACAAGTGACCAGATGTCCACAAGGAATAAAAACTACAGCAATGTTTCTATCCATGCAGATTTTGCAAAGTTTTTCTTCTTGCAGGCGCCTTAGCTGCTCTTCAGTACTAATTTCTGTACAAAGAGAAAAGAAATATACTCATTTTAGACTTTCTTAATTATTTCAATTCACTGAGACATTACTGAACCCCTACTGTGTGCCTGACACTCAAGTGCTGGGAGCTGGGAGATGACTCACACATATCCTGTGTTCTTAAATAGCTAGCATACTAGTGGTGGAGGATATGAGATGAGGTTATAGAGGTAAGCACAAAGTACAAAGTGATAAGTGCTCTAATAAAGTTACATATAAATTGCTCTAGGACAAGATGAACAAGTTCTTCTGTTCAGGCTTGTTAGAGAAGGCATCATGGGAGAAGGGAGGAGGAGAGTGGAGGAGTGACATTTAAACATGGGAGCAATTTGCCACACAGAAGAAAGGATTAGTTAAAAGAAGCAGCATATGGAAAGGACATGACTAATTCCAGTAAGACATGGATTTGAGGGACACTTCTGCAATGGGACAATTAAGATTTGGTATTTGAATGTGAGGGCTGTAGAAGTAAAAGGAAATATATGAATTTGGGATTCTCAGACATTTTGAGGTATTTATGCAGGGAACCCATACAAAAATTTCCAGTACATAACTGGACAATCAAATTTAAGTTTAGAAGTCAGGGCATGCCGGACACTGGTGGCTCCCAGCTGTAATGCTAGTTACTCAGGAGGCTGAGATCTGAGGACCACAGTTCAAAGCCAGCCTAGGCAGGACAGGCAGACTCTTTTTGCCAATTATCCATCAGAAAAGTGCCCAGGCTCTGAGTTCAAGCCTCATGACAGACCAAAAATAAAAGACGTCAGGGTGAGAAAAAGTGTCATCAATATATAGGTAACAAAGAAATGCTTGTATAATTTAGCCTTTTCCAAAATAGGTTTTGTGAAATGGTAACAATTATGCCACAAAAATGTGCTTCCTGGTCATATATAATTAAAATTGAAGCAGCAGCAGTCAACAGCAACAGTATAAATACTATGTGCTAGGCACTATTCCAAGTGTGCTATGTATCTTGACTGTCTTTGTAATCACTGTACACTCATACTTTCCAAATTTGGCCTCAAATAGAATGACTTGAACTCTTTCCTCTCCCTTCCTTCCCCTCTCTTTTCCCTCCCTCCCTCTCCTCATCTTTTTCCTCCCTTATCAGTGTTGGGGATGGAACTCAGGGCCCTTTATATGCTAAGTGAGAATTCTACCATTGAGCTGTGCCACTTTAAGCAACATATTCCTGGGCCTTATTCACTAAACTTTATATTTCGAGGTTAAAAATACACTGCATTTGGGAATCACTGACATCACATTCAGTATAATACAATATGGTATATATCCATCTTGAAATAGTACGATGCATTTCTATGTTCAACTATGGAGCTCCTTTATTGTGATAGCTCTTTTTTAAAAATTTTTTTTTGGGTCCAGTTGTGGGGCCTGAACTCTGGGCCTGGGCGCTGTCCCTCAGCTCTTCAGCTCAAGACTGATGCTCTACCACTTGAGCCATAGCGCCACTTCCTGCTTTTTTCTTTTTGCTTACGTGGTGCTGAGGAATGGAACCCAGGGCCTCATGCATGCAAGGCAAGCGCTCTACCACTGAGCCACCTTCCCACCCCTTGTGATAGCTCTTTTAATAGCTCAAAGAAACGTGTGGGAGGGCTGGGAAGGTGGCTCAGTGGTAGAGTGCTTGCCTTGCATGCATAAAGCCCTGGGTTCGATTCCTCAGCACCACATAAGCAAAAAGAAAAAAGCCGGAAGTGGCGCTGTAGCTCAAATGGTAGAGCACTAGCCTTGAGCTGAAGAGCTGAGGGACAGCGCCCAAGCCCAGAGTTCAGGCCTCATGACCGGACCCCCCCCCAAAAAAAAGAAACGTGTGGGAAACAATTTTTTTGTGGGTTGTGGGGTCTGAACTCTGGGCCTGGGAGCTGTCCCTCAGCTCTTCAGGTCAAGGCTAGTGCTCTACCACTTTAGCCACAGGGCCACTTCCAGCTATTTCTGCTCATATAGTGCTGAGGAATCGAACCCAGGGCTTCATGCATGCAAGGCAATACTACTCTACCACTGAGCCACCTTCCCAGCCCCGAAACATTGTTTAATTTTACTTAACAAATACTGAAACACTTAACTAAGTTAGAGGCATTAGGGATACAATTAACAAACATATCAACTTCAGACCCTCAGTAGTTCATACACAAGTCACAAACATAAGTAATCAGGAAATTACAATACGCTATAATGATAAAGGTAATTACAGTGTGTTATGAAGAACACAGGAAGGGTGTGTGTGCACCTGTGTGCACGTATGCACACATAAAAGGCCTACTGGAGAAAATTATACCTAAACTGGATCCTAAAAGAGGAGTAGGAATTAACCAGAAGGGGAAGATCATGGAGGGCAGGGGAAGTGAAGGATCAATTTCTAGCCAACAGAACATAGCGTACAAGTGTACAAGTAAGAATCTGTAAAGGAAATAGCATAAAAGGAGGCTATGGAAAGATTTGGTAAGCTAGTTTGTCCCTCATCCTACGGGCCCTGGTGATAGGTTTTAAATTGAAGACTAGGCCACATTTGTGTACCAGAGGTTTCTCTAGAGAGGGTTTGGACAAAATGATTAATTTTCTTCTTAAAATCAACTTTGTGCACAATAAAAGCTATAGGCTCGCCTGGGGAAGTAGCTCAAGTTGTACTGGTACACATGAGGCCCTGTGTTTGATCCCCAACACCAAACCCCCCTCCCCCCACAAAAGTTATGAAGATTGTTTGCACAATAGTGTAAATGTATTTAGCACTATCAAACTATTTACTTAAAACAGTTAAAATGGGCTGGGAATGTAGTTTAGTGACAGAATCCTTGCCTAGCATGCATGAAGCCCTGGGTTTGATTCCTCAGTACTACCGAAACAGAAAAAGCCAGAAGTGGCACTGTGGCTCATGTGGTAGAGTGCTAGCTTTGAGCTTCTTAAGAAGCTCATAGACAGTACCCAAGCCCTTAGTTCAAGCCCCAGAACTGGCAAAAACAAAAACAGAAAACCTCTGTTAAAATGACAATTGTTTTTTCCTCCTTTCTGTAGGCTGGGATTGAATGCAGGTTCTGATGCATGCTGGGCAATTACTCTACCATTGAGCTATACACATTCTCAGCCTGAAACTGGTTAATTATATGTTATGTGCATTTTGTCACAGTTTAAAAAAAAACTAAGAGACAAATAAAACTGAATACTGCTCCCAACCACCAGAATGATCTTCAGCACTCCTGCACAACTTGAGGTTTCTATCTGACCTCATAAAAACTGTCAGGTATGGCCAGGCACTGGTGGCTCATACCTGTAACCCTAGCTACTCATGAGGCTGAGATCTGAGGACTGTAGTTCAATGGCCACCTGGGTAGGAAAGTCCATCAGACTCTCCTGTCCAATTAACCACCAAAAAGCTGAAGTGGAGCACCAACCTTGAGCACTAAAGCTCAGGGACAGCAACCAGGCCCAAAGTTCAAGCCCCAGGACCAGCAATCAATCAAGCAATAAGAACTATCAGGGCTAACAAACATGGATATCATTACCCTTTTTCTAGTAAAGCTATTTACTTTAGACAAATTTACCTTAGACAACTACTTCATGCCATCTTTAAAGGTGGTAACTGGGTCCTACATTCATTCTACAAGGCCTATTTCTAGATCAGAAATTTTCTGGCATATGATCATTAAAGGTATTATATAGATTCTTCTTTTTTTTTCCCAGTCCTGGGGCTTGAACTTAGGGCTTGGGCACTGACCCTGAGCCCTGAGTTTCTTTTGCTCAAGACTAGCACTCTAACACAGGACCCACAGCAACATTTCAAGTTCTTTCTGTTTATGTAGTACTGAGGAATCAAACCCAGGACTTCATGCATGCTAGGCAAGCACTCTACCACTATGCCACATTATAGCCCCATGTATATTATTCTTCTAACATAAGATGATATTATACAATTTACTGTTAGAGCAGATCCATGCGGGATGGTAAAAAATTAGTATGTGTCAAATGCCAATGGTTCATGCCTATAGTTCTAGCTACCCAGGAGACTGATATCTGAAGATCAGAGCTCAAAGCTAGCCTGGGCAAAAAAAAGTCTGTGTGACTCTTCCTCCAACTAGCTACCAAAAAGTTGGAAGTGAAGCTCAAGTGGTAGAGTACTAATATTTTTTTTGGCTAGTCCTGGGGCTTGAACTCAGCCTGGGCACTGTTCTGAGCTGCTTTTTTTTTTGCTCAAGGCTAGCACTCTACCACTTGAGCCACAGCACCACTTCCAGCTTTCTCTGTGTATGTGGTACTAAGGAATCCAACCCAGGACTTCATGCATGCTAGGTAAGCACTCTACCACTAAGCCACATTCCCAGCCCCTAGAGCACTAATCTTGAGTAAATAGCTAAAAGACAGTACCAGGTTTGAGTTCAAACCCCAGTACCAACACAAAAAATCATACTAAAACAGTATGCTATGCCATGCCAGCAGTAGCCTCATATCATACATCTTGTGTTTACCAAGTCTCTTGATTGCTTCAAAGGCTACATCAAGTGACTAGCCTATACCATCTGGGTTTGGGCAATTACATGCTATGATGTTCACACAATAATGAAAGTGCCTAACAACATGTTTCTTAAGCTATGTCCCCATTGTTAAGGAACATGTGACTATAATTAGGTTTAGATGAGGTCATGAGGGTGAGAACTTATGATGGAATTAGTGTCCTTGTAAGTAGAGGAAGGAAGACCAGAGCATTTATGGACCCCCAACTCCACAAGCACCTCTCATTGTGAGGACACAATAAAAAGGCAGCCATCTTCAAGGCCATCATTGGGAACATTGCACCTTGATTTTGAACTTCTCTGTACTGGAAGAATCAGATGTCTTTTGTTTAAGTCACCTAGTGATTCATTATAGTAGCCTAAGCAGAATAACACACAGTATTAAGTGTATATTTAGAAGGATCTTTAGTCTGACATTATCCAAAAAATGTACTCATTACCTGACAATACCTTAATAACAATACACTATTAAAAATCTTTAGGGGGCTGGGAAGGTGGCTCAGTGGTAGAGCGCTTGCCTTGCATGCATGAGGCCCTGGGTTCGATTCCTCAGCACCACATAAGCAAAAAGAAAAAAGCCGGAAGTGGCACTGTGGCTCAAGTGGTAGAGCACTAGCCTTGAGCTGAAGAGCTGAGGGACAGCGTCCAGGCCCAGAGTTCAGGCCCCACGACCAGACAAAAAAAAAAAATCTTTAGGGCTGGGAAGGTGGCTCAGTGGTAGAGCGCTTGCCTTGCATGCATGAGGCCCTGGGTTTGATTCCTCAGCACCACATAAGCAAAAAGAAAAAAGCCGGAAGTGTGCTGTGGCTCAAGTGGTAGAGCATTGGCCTTGAGCTGAAGAGCTGAGGGACAGCGCCCAGGCCCAGAGTTCAGGCCCCACGACTAGACTCCCCCCCCAAAAAAAATAAATAAATAAAATCTTTATCTGCCAGGCACCAGTGGCTCACACGTGTAATCCTAGCTACTCAGGAGGCTGAGATCTGAGGATCACAGTTCAAAGCCAGCCCGGGCAGAAAAGTCCATGAGACTCTTATCTCCAACTAACCACTAGAAAACTGGAAGTGGCGCTGTGGCTTAAGTGGTAGAGCGCATGCCTTGAGCTGAAGAGCACAGGGATAGCACCCAAGCCCAGAGTTCAGGCCCACAACTAACCAAAAAAAAAATCTTTATCTATTGGATATACAGAAATATTTATAGAGGGACAGGGAAGGTGGCTCAGTGGTAAAGCGCTTGCCTTGCATGCCTGAGGCCCTGGGTTCAATTCCTCAGCACCACATAAGCAAAAAGAAAAAAGCCGGAAGTGGCACTGTGACTCAAGAGGTAGAGCGCTAGCCTTGAGCTGAAGAGCTGAGGGACAGCGTCCATGCCCAGAGTTCAGGCCCCACGACCGGACCCCCCCCCAAAAAAGAAATATTTATAGATAATTATATAGGGAAAGTCTGGTGTTAAAAAGTACTGTAGCCAAAAAAAAAAAGATTGAGGGGTAGATAAGAAGATTGGAAAAGTATTGAAAATTATTGAAGCTGAGGGCTTATTATAGTCTTCTCTTTTCTTTTTTGTAAGTTTGAAATGCTTCATTATTAAAGGTTAAAAAATGTTTATATTAAGGGAGAAGTGAGCTGGGTACTGGTGACTCACACCTGTCATCTCTGAGTTCAAGCCTCAGGATAGGCACACAAAAAAGAGGGAGAAGTGAGAGGAGGGAAATTAATGAGCACAGAAATGATATTAAAGCAGCAGACATAGGGTTTGGGTTAGGTGGTAATGTGCCTGAATAGCAAGCACAAGATTCTGAGTTCAAATCTTAATCCTAGTACATAGTTCAAAAAAACAAAAAACAAAAAACAGCCACACAGCTGGGCACTGATGGCTCACATCTATAATCCTAGCTACTCAGGAGGCTGAGATCTGAGGTTTGAAGCCAGCCCAGGCAGGAAAGTCTGGGAGACTGATCTCCAATGAAAACTACTCAGAAAAAGCTGGAAATAGTGCTGTGGCTCAAGTGGTAGAGTGCTAGCCTTGTGCACAGATAGGATCAGAGACAGAGCCCAGGCCCTAAGTTCAAGCCCCAGACTGGCAAAAAAAAAAGCCATGCATACCTTTCTGCAATGACGTCTGACTTGATTCATCTTGTGTATTATCTTTCTGAGCATTCACTAGATCTGCAACCAGAATTTCAAGTGATATATAGTTGCTCCCAGATGTCTGAATTTTTTCCTCCATTATTTTCTTAATATCCTTGAAACTGAATCCCATTCTTATAGCTTCCTGTACCATAGGATTCTGGAAGATAGTATCATCTGAGAAGAAAATTGGACAAAAAATGAGCATGGTTGAATCAAATATTTTCATTAATACAACTTAATAAAATAGTTTAAAATAGCATGCAGCAATCTGAGTGAGGTAATACACAATTGTAAGCCCAGAACTCAAGAGACTGACAGGAGGAGAATCATGAGTGTGAAATCAGCCTAGGCTACACTCAAAAAAAAAAAAAAGAAAGAAACAGAATGAACTATGCAACTATGCAGGGAAGGGAGGGAAAAACGGGGGGAAAGTGAAGGAAGGGATGACACTGTCCATTACCTGACTTATGGAACTGTAACCATTTTGTACAAATTGTTAATAATTCTTTTTGTCAGTCATGTGGCCTGAACTCTGGACCTGGGCACTGTCCCTCAGCTCTTCAGCTCAAGGCTAGCAAACTACCACCTGAGTCACAGCGCTACTTCCGGCTTTTTCTGCTTATGTGGTGCTGAGGAATAAAACTCAGGGCCTCATGCATGCAAGGCAAGCACTCTACTACTGAGCCACCTTCCCAACCCCTAAAATTATTTTTTATTTCTTACTGTTATTATAAAGGTGATATACAGAGGCATTACAGACATGTAAGTCAGGTAATGAGTACATTTCTTTTTGGACAATGTCACCCTATTCCCTTGCTCTCTCCCAGTGTTTCCCTCCCATCTCCACCCAAAAGTTGTATAGTTCATTTTCAATATAGTGTCTAGTGAGAATCATTGCTGCATTTGTTCACCCAATAAAATTATTTCTTAAAAAAGTTTAAAGCCAGGCACTGGTGGGTCATACCTGTAATCCTAGCTACTCAGGAAACTGAGATCTGAGGATCACGGTTCGAAGCCAGACTAGGCAGAAAAGTCAATGAGACTCTTATTTCCAATAAACCACTAGAAAACCAAAGTGGCTCTGTGGCTCAAGAGGTAGAGCACTAGCCTTGAGCTGAAGAGCTAAAGGACAGCACTTAGGCCTAGAGTTCAGACCCATGACCACCACCACCAACAACAAAAAAACCAAAAAAAAAAGAAACAAAACAAAAATGTTTAAGCAGCAGGCAAAAATAAATAGATAAATCCAAAATGCATGGGGCTGGGAAGTTGGCTCAGTGGTACAGTGCTTGCCTCACATGCATGAAGCCCTGGGTTCAATTCCTCAGCACCACATAAGCAGAAAAAAGCTGGAAGTGGTGCTGTGGCTCCAGTGGTAGGGTGCTAGCCTTGAGCTGAAGAACTGAGGGACAGCACGCAGGCCCAGAGTTCAGCCCCCATGACCAACAAAAAAAAAATGTACTACCAAACTTAAACCTGCTTTGCAATACTTTTTGCGGACATTTTTGTCACTGAATGATACCTTCTGGAATCTTGTAATTCACTGTAAATGTTGTATACATTTTATGGCACCATGGCTTATTGAAGATTAGGGTTTAGGGGCTGGGAAGGTGGCTCAGTGGTAGAGCACTTGCCTTGCATGCTCGAGGCCCTGGGTTCGTTTCCTCAGCACCACATAAGAAAAAAGCCGGAAGTGGCGCTGTGGCTCAAGTGTAGAGTGCTAGCCTTGAGCTGAAGAGCTGAGGGACAGTGCCCAGGCCCAGAGTTCAGGCCCCACGACAGGACCCAAAAAAAAAAAAAAAGATTAGGGTTTAGCTGGGTGCTGGTGGCTCACACCTGTAATCCTAGCTACTCAGGAGGCTGAGATCTAAGGATCACTGTTTGAAGCCAACCTAGGCAGAAAGTTCCAGCCAAAAAGTTCATGGGTGTCTTATCTCCAACAGACTACTAAGAAAAAGTGGGACATAGTGCTGTGGCTCAAGTGATAGAGTGCTAGCCTTGAACACAGAGAGGCTCATGGACAGTGCCTAGCCCTGAATTCAGCTCTAGAACCAGAAAAAATAAAGAATAAAGTCAGTCACCGGTGGCTCATGCCTATAATCCTAGCTACTCAGGAAGCTGAGATTATGAATAACATGGTTCAAAGACAGCCCTGGCAGGAGAGTCCGTGAGACTCTTTATTCCCAGTTAACCATCACAAAATCAAAAGTAGTGCTGTGGCTCAAAGTGGTAGAGCACCTCAAGCAAAAGAGCTCTCAAACAGAGCTCAGAGCCCCACATCTGACCAAAAATAAGTAACTAAATGCTTCAAAACTCTGGTTTTTCAAATTAACTGTGCTCATTAACAATTAACCAAAAATACTTAAAACATTACATTTTAAGTAGTTGCTATAAAGTCAAACACAAGGATTTTCATTAAAAGCAATTGAGAAATCAGGGGAAGTCCCAGTCTGTGATCTGGAACGTATAAGTTTCTCTTTTTTTGCCAGTTGTGGGGCCTGAACTCTGGGCCTGGGTACTGTCCTTCAGCTTTTCAGCTCAACGCTAGAGCTCTACCACTTGAGCTACAGCGCCACTTCCAGCTTTTTGCTTATGTGGTGCTGAGGAATTGAACCCAGGGCCTCATGCATGCAAGGCAAGCACTCTACCACTGAGCCACCTTCCCAGCCCTATATGAGTTTCTTAACATTCAGCTAGTTTCTGCACCTGAAGCTCTTGGGATAGGTAATGCATAAAAGTTAACACAGCTGGGTGCCGGTGATTCACGTCTGTAATCCTAGCCACTCAGGAGGATGAGATCTGAGGACTGCAGTTCAAACATAGCCCCAGCAGGAAAGTCCATTAGGGTCTCTAATAAACTGCCAGAAAAACAGAAGTGGCACTGTGACTCAAGTGGTAGAATGCTCGCCCAGAGTTCAAGCCCAACAACTGACAAAAAAAAAAAAGTTAATGCAGCCAGGTGCTGGTGGCTCATACCTATAATCCTAGCTACTAAGGATGCTGAGATCTGAGGATCATGGTTCAAAGCCAGCCCAGGCAGGAAAGTCCATGAGACTCTTATCTCCAATAAACCACCAGAAAACCGGAAGAGGCGCTGTGGTTCAAGTGGTAGAGCACTCGCCTTGAGCTGAAGAGCTGAGGGACAGTGCCCAGGCCCAGAGTTCAATCCCCATGACTGATCAAAAAAAAAAGTTAATATAACCTCACTTTTCTTTGTTAATTTTTTTTTGGTATGTATGCTGGTACTAGGAATTGAACTCAGGGCTTGGGTGATGTCCTGAAATATTTTTGCTCAAGGCTGGCATACTACCACTTGAGTCATACATAGCTCCATTTAGAGATAATCTCACACTTTCTGCTCAGGCTGGCTTTAAACCATGATTCTCAGATCTCATCCGCCAGAAAAACTAGGAGGGTAAGCCACTGGTGCCAGGCTGCATGCTCATTTTTATGACACTCTAAGTAGGAATATAGAATGTATGCTTACAAAGGAGACTTGGATTCTGACTCATCAATTCCATTCTTGGGTATTAAAAATGAGTGCCTATCTCTCTGTTAGATATGCACAAGAACACTTGTGCAATATTATTCATAAGAGCTCAAAATTGAAAACAACTCAAATGCCTATCATTAGATGAGTGGAAGAATGAACTGGGGTACATTTAAATAGTAAATAGAAGCCAGGTGCCAGTGGCTCATGCCTGTAATCCTAGCTACCCAGAAGGCTGAAAGGGGTTGGGAAGGTGGCTCAGTGGTAGAGTGCTTGCCTTGCATGCATCAAGCCCTAAGTTCGATTCCTCAGCACCACATAAGCAGAAAAAGCCAGAAGTGGTGCTATGGCTCAAGTGGTAGAGCACTAGCCTTGAGCTAAAGGGCTGAGGGACAGCATCCAGACCCAGAATTCAGGCCCCATGACCAGCAAAAAAAAAGGGGGGCTGGGAAGGTGGCTCAGTGGTAGAGCGCTTGCCTTGCATGCATGAGGCCCTGGGTTCGATTCCTCAGCACCTCATAAGCAAAAAGAAAAAAGCCGGAAGTGATGCTGTGGCTCAAGTGGGAGACCGCTAGCCTTGAGCTGAAGAGCTGAGGGACAGTGCCCAGGCCCAGAGTTCAGGCCCCACGACCGGACCCCCCCCCCAAAAAAAGAAGAAGGCTGAGATCTGAGGATCGTGGTTCAAAGCTAACCCGGGCAGGAAAGTCCATGAGACTCTTATCTCCAATTAACCACCAGAAAATTGTAATCAGAAGTGGCACTGTGGCTCAAGTGATAGAGCGCGCCCCTTAAGCTAAAGAGTTAAAGGAACAGAACCCAGGCTCAGAGTTCAAGCCCCACAACAGCAACAAAAAAAAAAGTAAATAGAAAACAAAGAGGAAAGAAAAACAAACAAAAAAAAAACACTAACACCAAAAAACATGGATAAACCTAATGGGTAAAAGAAGTAAAATATAACGATAAACCAGACACAAGAGAGTACGTACTACTTATATATGATTTCATATATAAGTTCAAAGCAAATCTGCAGAAAGGGGTACTGAATAAAAGGGGGGGCTAATAAAGCTCTCAGGGTAGGAGAAATATTCTAGATCCTGATGTGATGAAGGTTATGTAGGTGTATTTACATGTTAAAATTCATCAAATTGAAAACAACTATATTATTTTTTTTGGAGTGCTGGAGAATGAAATCAAGGCCTCATGCATGCTAGGCAAGCCCTCAACCCCAACCAACATCCCCCCCACCCCGGGGTAATTTTGTGTGTGTGTGTTGTGTGTGTGTGTGCGCGCGCGTGCGTGCGCGCGCACACGTGCGTGGGGGGGGGAAGTAACAGGTATGAACTCAGGGTCTTACAGTTGCTAAGCAGGTGTTGTACTGTAATGTAATGCTTGTAGACATCAGTAATATTTTCTAAGAGACAAGTAAAGAAGATGTAGAGATTTGATTATAGGGAATAAAAACATATGATTTGTGTTTGACAAAGAAAAATTCTATAGGGAGGTTATAATGCAGACAAAAACACCAGTTCCCACATGCCTACAATAATCCTATGAAAAACAAGGGCCTGAATGGGTATAGCAACAGTGGGAAGGTGGTGAATTCTAGACAATATTAAAAAGATGGAATCCATCAGACCTGGTGGTTAATTAAATGTAGATGTATTATGGAGAACAAAGAGCTTAGAATGACTCAAGTTACTAGGTGACTTTGTGAACCTTGATGCTATTAAACTAACGTAGGAGGAAAAAGGCCAGGAACTGATTTGGTCTGAGTGGCTGGGTGGGTTTTATAGATGCTAAATTTAAGTGGCTTTTAGGATTACTAGGTGGAGTTATGCCAAGGGCAGATCTAGTCAGATACTCCCACCACTGACTTGCTTGTTTTTGACATCTGTTTTGCTAGCTCCTTTACTTCTGCTTACCTGATTAGATGTCCCCAACCATTCCCTCACTGAGGCCTTTTCAAATTATGTCTCCATAGACTTTATTTAGTTTTATTTAGTTACATAGTCTTTTTCACTTCAGTTATTTTCAGTCTTCATTTTAGTTATTTTTCAGATAGTGTTTTTTTGCCTGGAGCCAGCCCTGGAAGGAAATACTATCTATGCATCTCTCATAGTTTCCATGACTGGAGTATAGGATCTCACCCAGCTGGTTGGCTGAGATAAAGGAGGGCCCAGAGCTCTAGAGAGCAATCCTTCTGGTAGCCAGTAGCTAGGAGGATCAGGTTTTAATATCTTTGTACTTAGATATCCAGTAGGTATCTCAAATTTAAATTGCTAAAAACCACGAGAATATACAAGTTGATATGAACATGAAAAAAGAATAAAATGGACTTTTGCTTGACAATATATACAAAATTTATTTCAAAGTGGCTCAAAGACCTGAATGTAAATGGCTCAATTGGTAAAGCAATAGCCTTGAGTGGTAAAGCCAAACAAAAGCTCAAGACCCCAGCTGGTGCTGGTGGCTAATCCTAGCTACTCAGCAGGCTGAGATCTGAGGTCTGGGCTTTGAAGCCAGCCCTGGCAGGAAAGTCCATGAGACTCTTCTCTCCAATAAAGTACTCAAACGAAAAGCCAGAAGTGATGCTCAAAGTGGTAGAGCACTAGCCTTGAACAGAAAAGCTCAGAGACAGAGCCCAGGCCCTGAGTTCAAGCCCCACAACTGACTCTCTGACTCTCTCTCTCTCTTTCTCTGTCTCTTCTCTCTCTGTCTGTCTGTCTCTGTCTCTCTGTCTCTCTCTGTCTGTCTGTCTGTCTGTCTGTCTGTCTGTCTCTCTCTCTCTCTCTCTCACTCACACACACACACACAGAATGCTTAGAGGCCCCAAGTTTAAACCTCAGTACTGTACTCGGCCTGTAATGCTAGTTATTCCTTAGGCTGGGATCTGAGGATTGTAATTCAAATCCAGCTCAAGCAGGAAAGTCCATGAGACTTTTATTCCAATTAATAACAGAAAAAAAGCTGGAGCTGGGACTCAAGTGGTAGAGCACTAGCCTTAAGCATAAGAAGTTCAGAGAACACCCAGGCATTGAGCTCAAGCCCCAGAACGAAAAACAAAACAAAACAAAATAAAAAAACCAGCAAAAAGCACAATCCAGTATATTCTTTGTTTAACACACTATGCTTCTCTGACTACTTTATGTTTGTTTATATGGCTCCCTCATTTTCTGCTTTTAAAGATTCCTATGGAGCCAGGCACCAGTGGCTCATGCATGTAATCCCAGCTACTCAGGAGGCTGAGATTTGAGGATCACGGTTCAAAGCTAGCCCAAGAAGGAAAGTTCATGAGATTCTTTTTTTTATAATTGTTATTAGTATTTTATTATATAGTGATAGCCATTATTTTTTAGACATTTAAGGCAATATTTTCTTATGTTAAAGATTATAAGCTTGTTTTTGAGGATAAATATGACAGATTTGATAATCTTATTAAAATCCCTTTTGCTTTGTTTATCTTCAATTAACCACCAGAAAACCAGAAGTGGCTCTGTAGCTCAAGTGGTAGAGCACTCACTGTGAGCTGAAGAACTGAGGGACAGCACCGAGGCCCAGAGTTCAAGCCCACGACCAACAAAAAAAAAAGATTTCTATGGGACTGGGGATGTGGCTCAGGTGGTAGAGTGCTTGCATATTGAGGTCAAGGCCCTGAGTTCAAACCCTAGTAAAGCCAAAAAATAAAAAAGATTGGGGCTGGGAAGGTGGCTCCGTTGTAAAGCGCTTGCCTTGCATGCATGAGGCCCTGGGTTCAATTCCTCAGCACCACATAAGCAGAAAAAAGCCGGAAGTGGTGCTGTGGCTCAAGTGGTAGAGTGCTAGCCTTGAGCTGAAGAGCTGAGGGACAGTGCCCAGGCCCAGAGTTCAGGCCCCATGATCGACAAAAATAAAAAAATTAAAAATTAAAAAAAATAAAAAGATGTCTATTATGAATGATATAGATCTCTCTACCTCTCCATGAGGCAATAAATGGTAAACAAACCAAACTTCACCTCTTTGTAAGGTAGCTGGGAAAGACACAAGGACAGTATGGGTTCTGAATGATGATGGTGATAGCACATTAGTGGAACACTGGACTCATCACCATGGCTTCCTCAGGGAGCCTCACATATAAAAATACACATCACTCTTACTTTTGTGACTTTAACAGAAGTAGTGATAAGGAAAACTATTTTGGGCCTTTTCTAAACATGGAAAATCTAATTGTCCAAAAGTTATATTGGCATCCTCTTTTAAAGAAATAAACAAAAAACTCTTTTTATTTGTTCACCTTATTACAGTACTGGGGATCGGACCCAGGCCCCAAGCACACTAGGTAACTATTCTCTACCATTTGAGCCTTGTCCTCAGGCCATATAAACTTTTTTAGACACAGAAGTCCATTTTGTTGCCCAGTCTGCTGTTTAAGTCCTAGACTCAAGTGATCTTGTTGCCTGTGCCTCCTTGAGTAGCTAGGGACTAGAAGTGTGAGCCACTGCACACAACTTGTACTTTTTTTTCTGAGATAGGGTCTAGCTGGTCTAGCTTTATGGCCCAGTTTGGATTCAAACTCACTTTGTAGCCCAATAAGACCTTGAACTTGCAATCCACTTGCTTTAGCTTCCTAAATACAAAGATTACAGGTGTGTACCATCACACCTGATTTTATACTATTTTATTTTCAATTGTTTTCAGTTTACTAACACTTTATTTTGCCAATCCTGGAGCTTGAATTCTGGGCCTGAGCACTGTCACTGAGCTTTTGTGCTTA
The DNA here is from genome assembly GCF_000151885.1 of Dipodomys ordii. Classification (NCBI taxonomy): domain Eukaryota; kingdom Metazoa; phylum Chordata; class Mammalia; order Rodentia; family Heteromyidae; genus Dipodomys; species Dipodomys ordii. Next base: position 10,942,814 of record NW_012267254.1, read on the forward strand.
AGGCTAGCACTCTACCACTTGAGCCACAGCTCCATTTCTGGCTTTTTGTGGTTAATTGGAGATAAGAGCCTCAGAGGGCTGGGAAGGTGGTCAGTGTCAGAGTGCTTGCCTGCATAAGTCCCTGGGTTTGATTCCTCAGCACCACATAAGCAGAAAAAGCAGGAAGTGATGTTGTGGCTCAAGTGGTAGAGCACTAGCCTTCAGCTGAAGAGCTGAGGGACAGCACCCAGGCCAAGTTCAGGACCCACAACCAACAAAAAATAAGCACCAGAAACTTTCCTGTGGGGGCTGGCTTCAAATTATAATCCTCAGATCTCAGCCTCCAGAGAAGCTAGGATTATAGGCATGAGCCAACTGCCACCTGGATGTACTAACACTCTTAATATAGAAATATCTGACTTAAAACTATGAAGCATTTCATTAAATTCTTAAATTTATAGCAGTAAGTAACCAACATATTATGCTTCTTATTCTGTCACCCCATAAGTAACAACTATAATAAATTGGTAGCAAAATTAAAATTGTATTTATTTTAATAAGCACATTTACCGATTCTTTGAGTTAGTGATGGTGTTTTTTCAGCAGTTCTTACCTAAAATAGAAATGTGAATCATAAGAATTCTTTTTGATAGAAGTAATTACTTCAATATGAAAATTTACATTAATCATAAATTTGACATAAACTGGCTTTATTCTGATTTAAACCATGAATATTCACAAGAGGTACTGCCTGAAGGAACAGAAGGAAATGAGGACTATCTAATCCAATCTTATCAAAAGCTGAGTCTTGAAATCTAATAACTATGTAGAGATAAAGAATGGCAAAGCCTTGGTGGCAAACTTCAGTTTCCTATTCTAGTGCTTTCCACATTTTTACCAATGCATTGGCAACCTCAGTTCATCCTATCCATTTAGATAAATTTGTGAGATTTTTAAATATTGTCTGCAAAACAAGCAAAAAGTATTTATGAGAGCAAAGTACATTATACAAAGGTTCAATTTCAGAAAGGTAAGAAGAGACTTTGGTGATTTAGTTTTTCAAACCTATTTCTATCTATAAGTGATACTATAGATATATTCACTTATCCTAATTTCTTTATCACAAATTTCCTTTATGTCAGGAGTTAGAGGTTCTCTTCAAATTTTTCCCTTTAAATCTCACCATAAATTACTAAGTTACAACACTAAACCATAAATTTTATATGAAAAAATAATTACAAAACAAATGTTATGTTTTAAAACATATTATTATACAATATAGGACTTACCAGAGACTCCTCAGTTGAATGGGTTAAATGAATATTGTTTATATATTCTTGTCCCTTCTCTTCCAATAAATATTTACAGCTAAACAATGGAAGATTGAACTTTAGTAGTTGATAAATTAGTAAAGTATTAGCAAAGATATAATCTCCATCACATTAATTCCATTAACTTACTTTTTGTTGCTTCTAAAGGCCTACAATGTAAAATGCTACTGAATTCCCTATCCAACTGTCATTTTAAAGTTAAAAAATGTTCCTACTTATGATAATGTTAATACAGCAAAACATCAACTCTACAATTTTCAACTTTTAAGCAAGAGTTATGAAATTAACATCTTGACATTTTTTTAAATCAAATTTAAACTAGTTAATTATCTTAATAGGTTTTATTTAGAGGATTAACCATTGTACATATAAAATCTTCACTTTCATCTTTTTTAAGGTTAAAGGTAAAAGTACTTTTGAAATGTAACTATGAATTTGTACTATTTTTTTGTCCATTGTAGGGCTTGAACTGTGGGCATGGGTGCTGTCCCTCAACTCTTCAGGTCAAGGCGAGCCCTCTACCACTTGAGCCACAGTGCCACTTCTGGTTTTCTGGTGGTTAAAGGAGATAACAATCTCATGGACTTTCCTGCCCGAGCTGGCTTTGAACCATAATCCTCAGATCTTAGCCTCCTGACTAGCTAAGATTACAGGCATGAGCCACCAATGCCCAGCTGAATCTGTACTATTTTTGAAGGCCAGAAATTCCCATCACTTGTATACCTAATTTATTTTATTTTACAATTTAAGGCCTGGGCCTATGTGCTGACTCTGAGCTTTTTTTCCACTTAAAGCTGGCACTCTACCACTTGAGCCACAGTTCTACTTCTAGCTTTTTGTTGAATAATTGGAAATATAAGCCTAAAGGACTTGTCTGCCAGGGCTCGCTTTGAACCACCATCCTCAGATCTTAGCCTCCTAGGTAAGTAGGATTATAGCCATGAGTCACCAACCAGTGCCTGACTTGGATGCTTTAAACAGGCAAAATGGTAAAGACATTTACAGCACTTGATCCTAAAACGCCACTGACTGTAAGAAGCACAATTCTTTAGGTACCACTTAAAACTGGTGCCAGTTGGATTATGACCCACCAACAGACAGTCCTATATCAGAGATCTTAAAACATGAATATGTGTGTCTTAAAATCAGTGACAGTGGTTCAAAGCCAGCCTGGGCAGGAAAGTCCATGAGACTCTTATCTCCAAATAACCACCAGAAAACTGGAAGTGGAGCTGTGGTAGAGCACTAGCATTGAGCTGAATAGCTGAGGGATAGCACCCAGACCCGACAGAGGACAAAAAAAATGAGTGACAGGCTGGGAATGTGGCATAATGGTAGAGTGCTTGCCTAGCATGCAAGAATTCCTGGGTTTGATTCCTGAGTACTACATAAACAGAAAAAGCCGAATGTGGTGCTATGGCTCAAGTGGTAGAGTGTTATCCTTGAGCAAAAGAAGTTCAGGGACAATGCCCAGGACTGGCAAAAAAAAAAAATCAATGATAGCTGGGTACCAGTAGCTCATGCCTGTAATCCTAGCTATTCAGGAGGCTGAGATCTGAGGATCATGGTTCAAGCCAGCCCAGGCTGAAAAGTCCCCATGAGATTCTTTTTTTTTTTTTAATATTGTGAAAAGTTTATTTGCTTATTTGCATTAACTCCTTTTGTCCACCATCATGAGATATTGACACTTAGTTCTTGTTTGTGATCAGAGAAAAGACATTTTGGAATGGAATGGATTCTACTATTTTATAAAGAAAAAGAAAAGATTAAGGTCTTAAAAACAAATCCAAGTGCAAAATTTTTCAGTAGTCTTCCTATCTCCAGTGTACCCCAGCAAAATATTCACAGATGTTAAGAAACTGGTAACTCCCACGCTGCAATTTACCATAGGTTTTTTTTTAATAATCCCCTAAATCTGTACTTACTAATAAATGTGCAGTATATTCCTGAAAGTATACCACATTTCTACAAAACAAGATAGGCTAAAAAACAATAATGGGCAATGCCTTTCAGAATCTCAAACTTTATGTAACTATTGACTGGACAATTCCTTGAGGAGCTGATCTCTCACCATATCCTAAATTCTAAAGACCAACTCCTAATTAAAAAAAAATATCTGTGTTTTCCCATTCTTTTCTCAAAATTTAACAGATGCACATAGGGTACTGATAGGTCTTTGAATTTTTAACTATAATCATTTTTCTTCACTATAAAATACATTTAATAAAATGTTGACATATTTAACATATTATTGGTATGGAAGATGCAGCTTTAAAGATTATAAAATTTTTCTTATGGTTTCTTTGGAATTTCAATAAATCATCTCTCCAATAAAGAAGGCTAAAGTCATTTCAAATTACCTAAAATCCTGGAAAATAAAATGTTAAACTACTAGTCACTAAAAAATTCATTCTTGACACATTCATTAGGACAAATTAAAAAACATTTAGCTGTTCCTTAATACAACATGATAGTGTATAATAACTGTTACACATTATTATCTCCAATTAACCATCAGAAAACTGGAAGTGGTGGTGTGGCTCAAAGTGGAAGAGCACTAGCCTTGAGCAAAAGGAACTCAGGGATAGGAATAAGGCCCCGAGTTCAAGCCCCACAACTGACCAAAAAAAAAAAAAAAGACATAATGGCTTTTTAAGGATTCTTCTTGGTACTCTGGGTCTCCCATATTCATTAAGAAAAAGCCATATGTATGCACGTATGTATGTATGTATGTATGTATTGTTGGTCATAGGGATTGAACTCTGGGCTTGGGCACTGTCCCTGAGCTTTTCAGCTCAAGGCGAGCACTCAACCACTTGAGCCACAGCACCATTTCTGGTTTTCTGGTGGTTAATTGGACATACGAGTCTCAGGGATTTTCCTGCCCAGGCTGGCTTTGAACCTCAGTCCTCAAATCTCAGCCTCCTGTGTAGCTAGGATTTCAGGCGTGAGCCACCTGCACCCGGCTCAAGTATGTTTTCTAATTTGATGTTTAGAAATGGAACCATATGAAGAATGCTAGAGATATGCTATATAAGCAGTGAGTGTTTTGGTCACCAGAGAAGGCTTAGGTATCTTTTTTTCCTATAAAGTAGGTGACCCCATTTTTATAAACTTAGTGTGAATTTCAAGACATAGTGAAGGCAAAAATAGTTGAGGTGAAAAATAATTCAAGTCTTTCCACTGCATACTCTCCAACTTGCTGGTTTACTGAATGAACAATTAAATATCTTACCCTGGATACCACTTGGCATGTTGTTCCCAAGGGTCTTCACTGGGCTTCCAATCAGTTAGCCCTCCTCCACAGTGAAAGCACTTCACTTTATCACCTTCACCTAAGAAGATAGACAAGAAAAAAATGTATTTGTACATTTAGAAACTTATACAAAATATTCATTCTAACATATAAAAATTAATCTATATCATCTATATCCCATGGCTTAAAGGGCATTTACATCTGAGTGATAGGTATACTCATGCATGAGGCCCTGGGTTCGATTCCTCGGTACTACATAAGCAGAAAAAGCCAAAGTGGCGCTGTGGCTCAAGTGGCAGAGTGCTAGCCTTGAGCTGAAGTGCTGAGGGACAGTGCCCAGGCCCAGAGTTCAAGCTCAATGACTGACAAAAAAAAATTTGTGCTGGTTTTGGGCCTTGAACTCGGGGCCTGTAAACATTCTCTGATGTTCTTTGGCTTAAGGCTGAGCCACAGCGCCACTTTCTGTTTTCTGGTTATTAACTGGAGATAGGAGTCTCAGGGACTTTCCTTCCTGGGTTGGCTTTGAACTGCAATCCTCAGATCTCAGTCTCCTGAGTAGCTAGGATTATAGGTGTGAGCTACCGGTGCCCAGCCTGGCTAATTTTTACATTCTTTCTCATAGATCTTATTTCACTCATCAAAACTGCAGTTATTTTATCAAGCTCTGAAACTTCAAAACAGGTTATTTTTGAAATTATTCTGAGACTAATACTGATAAAGATTTTATGTCCGCTTATACCTATTTACCAGCTCAGGGGGTTAAAGACATTTATTTGCTTTTTAGGGGGCCTAGGATAGCTGGCAAGTTATTTATTGGTTCAGGTTACCTAAAGCATAAAATCCAGCACTTGCAAGTTGCTCCTTGTTAACTGAGTATATCCACGTTCCAAAAGTAATGATCCGTGCTTCATAATCGGCCATGGCTGGATTTCTTGGAAGATGTGTTGAATTGGGGTAATTTCTATCAGAACTTACATCAGACTCACTTCGAACATTAACGTTGCGGCCCAAAACAAAGAAGCAATTAGGAAAGTGCCGTCTGTGCTCTGACCAGGCACGGTCACAGGGTTCCCAATTTTTCAGTTTTCCACCACAACAAAAACACTGCACTTGGTCATCTATACCTGTGTAGTAGAGTCCAGCACTGGCTAACTCTCTGGGGGTTAAGTGGGCATAGTCTGGCCAATTGTGGAATGATTTTAATCGGGCTTCTTCACTACACATGGAAGGGTTCCTTGGGTATATAGTGTCTGAAATATCTACAACCTGCCCAGTTCTCAGAAGATAGTCTGCATGAGTTTCAGGAGGCCTGTCTAGAGTGAAATGATTTCTGCTTCCCAGATAGTTTTCAGCTTTGTACTGACCATTTTGGACCCCAGGATTTGAAGATTGTGCTGCACTGCTTTCAAAATAAAAGCCGTTGATAAATCTGCAATTTGGGGATACCTTCCTATGTCTTCCAACTGCTGAGTCTCCATACTGCCATCTATCTACTGCTGCATGACAACTAAAGCACTGCACAGTATCTCCTTCACCAGTATAAAGAAAACCTGCCCGTGCTAATGTTGATGCTGCCACAGGACTACTGCTTGGAAAATTTGCAAAAGTTTTTAATCTATTAAATTCTTCTACAAATTCTTCATCCTTATTGATGTCTGCAGGTATACAAGTTTTAGATCCTTCACAATTATTAGTCATCTTCTCTTGAAAACAGGACTTGTCCACTTTTCCTAAAAAAAAGAACATTACATTAGGAAACACAAAATGTGAAACATGAGTAACATACTTTTGATATTGGGAGCTCATAACATATCCAATAATGACATACAATAACCATACAATTGCTAAAATACATTCTACTTCTAAATACTAGTGTTCTTTCCTCCCCCCTAAATACTAGTGTTCTATATTACCATATTATTCAAGTCTTAAAAGTAAAATCTGGCATTTTTATTGTTTCTCTTTCTTTTTTCTGCCACTTCTGGGCTTGAACTTAGGGTCTGGGTCTGTGATCTTTTTTTGCTTAAGGCTGCCACTCTACCATTTAAGCCACAGCACCACTTCTGGTTTCTTCTGTCTATGTGGTCCTGAGGAATTGAACCCAGGGCTTCATGCATGCAAGACAAGCATTCTACCACTAAGCCACATTCTCGGCCCCTCTCTTTCTTTTTGATTTTAGGAATTAAACCTACTGCCTCAAAAATGCTAAATACAAGCTCTACTACAGAGCTACATACATTTTTTGTCTCTTAAAAATTTATTTTTGCAAACTGGGCCCCAGTATCTCAAGACTGTAAGCCTAGCTCCTCAGGAAGCTGAGAACTGAGGACTGCGGTTCAAAGCCAGCCTGGGCAGGAAAGTCCGTAAGACTCTTTATCTCCAATTAACCACCAGAAAACCAGAAGTGGTGCTGTGGCTCAAGGGGTAGAGTGCTCACCTTGAGCTGAAGAACTGAGGGACAGCACCCAGGCCCAGAGTTCAAGCCCCATGACTGACAAAAAAATTTTAAAAACAATTTTGTATACTAGTCAAGTGCCCTAAGATTGAGCCATATCCTAACCTTCTGTTTTCTCTTGCAAGGAAAATAATATTTGAACAAGTACAACAGAAATACTAATTTTAAATGCTCATTTAATAGAAACATAAAAACTATGGCAAAGAATGCACTGTATATAATAAACATATAAAGTCTATAATGAAAAGTATGAAAGATCATAAAATAAATGTAATTGTTATAATGGATCATTGTATATTCAAGGTATCAAAGTTCAATTTTTATGATTCAAAGAGAAACAAATATTCAGTGTCAATGAATTAATTTTTAATGTATTTTTACTTTTTGCTTAGCAATAAATATTTAGACTATTGGTCCTAACATATTGTTTAAAATATGATTTTCATAAATAAACAAGGGGCCATATTTTTATAAGTGTAATACACACACACACACACACACACACACACACACAAATACTGCCCTCTAGAGAACAATTCTAAGTATCTGAAGACCTTAATTGCAGTTGCTTCTGGTCAAGGAACAATCTGTTCGAAAGAGAATTTAGCAGCCTCATTAGTGCTGCCAAATTATAGCTGTGTAATGTTTAACCCAGATAAAATACTAAAATCAGTCAGTTAGGTTATGAGAACGATGGTAAGATAATTTATCCCCTAAAGCTACATACTTCTGAAAGTGAAAAATGAGGCTACTAATAATTACAAGGCACAGTCAGGTTTCTCCCAAGCAAATCAGAGCATGTAGTCACTTGCTTAGCAATGAGACAAACCTTGTTCTCCAGAATCTCTCATTCTTTGTTCAGTATATGCTTGTCAAGGGCAAATAGAAGAATGGTTAGCCGGGCATTAGTGGCTTATCCCTATAATCCTAGCTACTCAGGAAGCTGAGATCTGAAGATCGAAGTTCAAAGGCAGCACAGGCAGAAAAATCCATGAGACTCTTATCTTCAATAAACTACTCAGAAAAAGCCAGAAGTACAGCTGTGGCTCAAGTGGTAGAGTGCTAGCCTTGAGCACCAAGAGGCTTAGGGACAGTGCCCCGGCCCTGAATTCAAGCCTCAGGACCCGCAAAAAGAAAAAGACCAAAAAAGAAAGAAAGAAAGAAATGTTGGTAAAGAGGCAGAGCAAGGGCTGGGAAGGTGGCTCAGGGGTAGAGTGCTTGCCTTACATGCATGAGGCCCTGGGCTCGATTCCTTAGCATCACATAAGCTGAAAAAGCTGGAAGTGGCACTATGGCTCAAATGGTAGAGCAGTAGCCTTGAGCTGAAGAGCTGAGGGACAGCGTCCAGGCCCAGAGTTCAGGCCCCACGCCCAACAAAAAAAAAGAAGCAAAACAAGAAGAATCTCAGACTATGAATGGGAATGTAAATTCCTTTGGCCATATAAAGACAGCATGGAGCTTGCCCCCTAAAAACTAGATAGATATACCACACAATCTAGTAATCCCACCACAACATACATATCCAACGGAACTAAAATCAGTAAATTGAAGAGACATTTGTATTTGATATTTATAATATTTTTTGGGGGGGTTTACAGTCGTGGGGCCTGAACTCTTCACCTGGGTGCTATCCCTCACCTCTTCAGCTCAAGGCTAGTGCTCTACCACTTGAGCCACAGCGTCACTTCTGGCTTTCTTTTTTTTTTGGGGGGGGGTCCAGTCGTGGGGCCTGAACTCTGGGCCTGGGTGCTGACCCTCAGCTCCTCAGCTCAAGGCTGGCACTCTACCACTTGAGCCACAGTGCCACTTTTGGCTTTTTTTTTCTTTTTGCTTATGTGGTGCTGAGGAATTGAACCCAGGGCCTCATGCATGCAAGGCAAGTGCTCTGATATTTATAATAGCAGTGTTCACCACAAGCAAGTTATAGAATCAACATAGATATCCCCTGCTAGATGAATGGATAAAGAAAACATGGCATTAGGTACATAACAGAGTATTTATTCCGCTTTAAAACAAATGAGGGTCTGGGAAAAAAGCCGGAAGTGGCATTGTGGCTCAAGTGGTAGAGCGCTAGCCTTGAGCTGAAGAGCTGAGGGACAGCGCCCAGGCCCAGAGTTCAGGCCCCACGACCAGACCAAAAAAATAAAATAAAATAAAATAAAACAAATGAAACTCAGTCACTGGCAGCAACATGGATAGAACTGAAGGATATCATGCTAAATAAAATAAGTCAGGTGCAGAAAGATAAATACCATATGCAGAAGCTAAAAGTTTGATCTCATAGAAGCATAGAAAAGTAGTCACTAGAGCCTGGGAAAGATGTTGTGAGATGGAGAAATGGTGGTCCAAGGCAGCAGGGTACAGCTGGATAGGATAATGTTTTTTGAGACAAGATCACCCTATGTAGCCCAATCTGGCCTCAAATCATAATCTTCATGCCTCAGCCTCTTAAGTACTGGGATTATGGACATGCACCATCATATCATATAGGAATAATATCCTAAAGTCTCATAGCACAGTAGATAACTATAGTTGACCACAACTGAATATTTCAAAAATAGCTAGCAGACAGGATTTTGAAATACAAAGAAAAATTAATGTTTGAGGTAACAGATATGCCAATTACACTGATCTGCTCATTACACATTACATCTGCATAGTGAGATTCTACACTGTACCTCAAAGATATGTATAGGTTCTGTATCGATTAAACAAACAAAAATAAAATCTTAAAAATAAATTCACTTACAAGGCTAAGGTAGAAATCTCTCCAATTCAAGGCCTTAGCTAAAAATAAATGAGGGAAAGAAATTTACAATGACTGTCTATATTTCATTTGTGTGTTGATTGCTTAGAAATAGGGAGAATTCTAAGATGTTTTTGTTAGCATAATGTTTTACAACATACATCTCTCTGATAATAGTCAATACAAGGCTTCTCTGTCACAAGCTGGAAGTGAACTATAGGCTTCTTGGTCTTGTCAAATTATAGTGGTATTGAGATAGCCAGCTAGCTAGATATCTAAGATCAAGATCTTAGTTATACATATATAAAACAGATTTCTAAAATATAGTCTTCATGACTTCATTATTATTTTTCAATGACTGAAAACATTCTGACCATAGTTTCAAAGTCATCTGTTGAATCAGTACAATAAATTCAATGATAAAACCCAAGAACTGGGCTGGGATTGTAGCTTAGTGGCAGAGTGCTTGCCTAGCTTGTATGAAGCTCTGGGTTCAATTCCTCAGTACCACATAAACAGAAAAAGCCAGATGTGGCACTGTGGCTCAAGTAGTAGAATGCTAGCCTTGAGTAAAAGAAACTCAGGGCCAGTGCCCAGACCCTGAGTTCAAGCTCCCAGACTGGAAAAATATAAATAAATCAATAAAGAAAATCAAACCCAAGAATCATAGCTGGGCGTCATGCCTGTAATCCTAGCTACTCTGGAGAGGTTGCAATCTGAGTATTAAGAGCTCAAAGTTAGACCAAGCAGAAAAGTCCATTAGACTCTTATCTCTAAACACCAAAACGCTGGAATTAGAGCTATGGCTAAAGTGGTAGAGCACTAGCTTTGAGTAAAAAGGCTCAGGGACACTACCCAGGCCTGAGTTCAAACCCCAGTACTGGCACACACAAAAAAGTCAGAAAAAGGCTACCTATGATTGTAGAAAACATCCTGTTATCCAACATTTTTTATTCTTTGAATTCAAATAAAATATTTCAAAAATAAAATTAGCATAGGCTTATAAGTAGGACCTGATCATCATTGAAAGTGTTTTCAAGTAAGCATGCACACTCTGGTTACTTCAAAAAACATTCTGTTTAGGGGATGGGGATGTGGCTTAGCAGTAGAGTGCTTGCCTAGCAAACACAAAGTCCTGGATTCAATTCCTCAGCAACACATAAACAGAAAAAGCTGGAAGTGGCCCTGTGGTGCAAGTGGTAGAGTGCTAGCCTTGAGTAAAAAAAAGGCTCAGGGACAGTGCTCAGTCCCTGAGTTCAAGCCCCAGGACTGGTGAAATTAATTAATTAAAATAAAAAATTCTGTTTAATCCAGGCGCCAATGGCTCAGGCCTATAATCTTAGATACTCAGGAGGCTGAGATCTGAGGACTGTGGTTTGAATCCAGCCTGGGCAGGAAAGTGCATGAGACTATCAAAAAGCCAAAAATGGCACTGTGGCTCAAAGTGGTAGAGCATTAGCCTGGAGTACAAAAGCTTAGGGACAGCACCCAGACCCTGAGTTCAAGCCCCAGAACCAGAAACAACAACAAAAAAAAATGGTTTTAACCCAAGATTTGAAGAAACCAAGGAGGGATGATAAGCTAGTAAAACAAAACTTAACGGATGTAGGTGTGAAGTTTTATAAACCAGTTGCAGAAGTAAGGAAAATGGAGAGTTGGCTTGGGATGAAGTCACATGAAGGCAAAAATCCAGATTTGAAACCTTGGGGTTTTAGTTAATTACAAATTCATTATCAGCCAACATTACATGCTTGCTAAAAAACGTACAACTTCAGACAACATTAGTGTCCAGATGTGCAACATCCATATCCAATTCAGCTGCATACTGAATACTATTTCCAGTTCCAAACACATTTTAGAAGGGACATTAACAAAGTTGAATGTCCTTAGAGAGATAACATGATGATGAAAATGATATCATATGAGGAATATTTGGAAGAGCTTGAGATATTTATTCCAAAGGGAGGAAAATTGTGAGGAAAAGGATAGAGAGGATAGAATAACTACCTTAAGGTATCTAAAGTCTGTCAAGTGGAAAAGGAATCCAACTATGTAGCTTAACAGCAGAATTAAGGTCAATCAGCATAATTATAACCAGTATAAAGCAAGAACTTGAAAACAATCAAGAGCAAGACAAAATGAGCCAGTACCATAACTGCTAGGAAATCAGCATGGACTAGTCACTTTTAAGTCTATAATTATCCTGAAGAATTAATATTCAATACAATCTAGAACACATGAAATTACCCTCCTAGAGGTAGCTAAGTTTGATTGCTTGGATAAATTAAAAACAAGTAGATATTTTGTAAGGTTCAAGTAGTCACTTCATTTCAAACCATATTAGACAGAACTCCATTATTCAGGAACAAGAGAATCTATCTGAAGCTTTCAAGAGGAGACTTCATCTGTCATAGTGCTGTTTTAATCCTAGCACTCAGGAGGTTAAGGCAAGAGGATCATGTCTTCAAGGCTAGCCTGTGCTACATGAGCCTCTGTCTTAACACAAACACACACAAAGGAAGGAAGCAGGATGGAGGAATAATAGGGAGGGAAGGAGAGGGAGAGGAAGAGAGAGGGAGAGAGAGGAAGTGGGGACGAGAGGAAGGGAGGGGAAGAGAGAAGGCACACTAACAAATACAGGCATTGTTTACTCCGGGGTTATTTCTATACTGAATTTAAATTCCATTATTTGGAAAAGCAAATGTTTCTTAAGAACGATTTGAAATACAGAGAGAGAGAGAGAGAGAGAGAGAGAGAGAGAGAGAGAGAGAGAGGCGACTAAGAAAACACAACAAAGAGGTTGAAAGTGAAACGTAACTGACAAATGATAAAAACCTGGGGTTGGAAGAAGGTACCAAAGAAATGGATGGGAAAGCACACAATACAGAAAAAATGGGACAGGACTCTTAGAGGAAGGTGATTAAAAAAGGTTCTGGATGTAAAGGTATGAGTGCAATAGAGGATGGTGATATAATTTAAGGCTTCTCTGTATAAGTATATTCAGACTCTGTATTGGGCAAATGGAAAGGTGGGAAAACAGGGAAGGTGTCAAAGAAAACTTGGCCAGGGGCTGGGAAGGTGGCTCAGTGGTAGAGTGCTTGCCTTGCATGCATGAGGCCCTGGGTTCGATTCCTCAGCAGCACATAAGCAGAAAAAGCT
>NW_012267254.1:10959039-10969321 GCF_000151885.1 Dipodomys ordii
GCCACTTCTGGCTTTTTTCTTATTTGGTGCTGAGGAATCGAACCCAGGGACTCAGGCATGCAAGGCAAGCGCTCTACCACTGAGCCACCTTCCCAGCCCCATAGTTTAAGAACTTTTAAAACCTCTGAGCCAATGACCCAGAATAGGCATTAGGACATGAATGTTGCAACCTTAAAATGTTATTAAAATAAATAAGACATAAAGTAGATTCATTGCTGGCTCAACTAGAGAGGATAGGGAATGAGGAAAGACTGCAAATGGTTACTGGGTTTTTTGTCAGAGAGAAAATACCCTAAAGTTAGATGGTGGTGATGACTGCACAAATTTGTAAATATATTTAAAAAACACTGACCTATATATATACTTTAAATATATTTTAGTTTTTTGTAGGTCTAAAGATTGAATGTAGAGCCTCATACATGGTAATAAGCGTGTGCTTTTTGTTACCTGCTAAGCTACATTCCCAGCCCTATGTGTACACATTAAATGAATTTTATGATATTTGAATTATATCTAAATAAAGCTGCTAAAATACTATTGAAACAGTAATTTGATAACTGTTAATGACACTTTTAAAGTCTAAACCAAAAGGGCTTTTGCTAATATATTTTTTATTTGAAAATTGTGACATTATATCATCAGAATTAATTGAGAACAAGTGATTTCTATTCAAAAGGCTATATTTTTTTATTGTGAAAATACTGTACAGAGGGGTGACAATTACATGGGCAAGATAATGAGTACATTTCTTATCAAGCATTGTAGCCTCCTCCTTTGTTTCCCATTCCCATCCTAAAATGGCTGTATGTTTAACCTGTTGGCCAGAGTACAGTTAATTTTTCCTTTAATTGTATTCTTTTTTTTTTGCCAGTCCTGGGACTTGAGCTCAGAGCCTAGGCACTGTCCCTGAGCTTCTTTTGTTCAAGGCTAGCACTCTACGGCTTGTCACTTCCAGCTTTATCTGTTTATGTGGTACTGAGGAATCCAATCCAGGGTTTCATGCATGCTAGGCAAACACTCTACCACTAAGTCAGGTTCCAAGCCCCTATTAATTATATTCTTTAAATTCTAATGTGAAAAGATTAATTGTATCATTCCTACTCATCTGAAAACTTCAGTTCTTAAGTTTCCAGTTATTTTTATTTCTTAATATGCTTCTGTTACTAATTAGACAAATTATTTTCTGAAATTTTTTTTCTACTGCAAGGATCTGGCTTTTCAGATCATTTTCATAACTTACAAAGAGAAGGAAAAATGTTCTTTGATTCTTATCTTTGTGTTAATCTGAAAATTTTCTGCTGGGTTGCTGTTTAAATAAGTCCTTCTGCCGGGCGCTGGTGGCTCACGCCTGTAATCCTAGCTACTCAGGAGGCTGAGATCTGAGGATCGAGGTTCAAAGCCAGCCCGGGCAGGAGAGACCGTGAGACTCCTATCTCCAATAAACCACCAGAAAACCGGAAGTGGCGCTGTAGCTCAAGTGGTAGAGTGCTCGCCTTGAGCTGAAGAGCTGAGGGACAGCGCCCCGGCCCAGAGTTCAAGCCCCACGACCGACAAAAAGAAAGAAAGAGAGAGAGGAAGGAAGAAAGGAAAGAAAAAGAAAGAGGGAAGGAAAGAAGGAAGGAAGAGGGAAGGAAGGAAGGAAGGAGAGAGGGAGGGAGAAAAAGAGAGGGAGGGAAAGAAAGAGAGGGAGGAAGAAAGAAAAGTGTTCTGTATGATAGGTGATTATATAAACTAATGTATTAGCGTTTAACATACTTATTGTCTATAAACACCTAATGCTATCTATCCACAACTGAATTTCATTTCTTTAGTTCCATATTATAACTACTATTCAACTACATGTAAATATTGCTCCAAACTACTGAGCATGTTGAAAAAAACTATAAACTTCCAAAATTTAGGCACTGGCTTGTCTAAATATACAGTTCACCTTTCCTTTCATGTTACCCTTACAATAAAGAAAATCTGTGAAGTGTACCTTACAATTTCGAATGCCATCATATGTGGTATCTAACTCAACCTACACATTGTATCATAGTTCTTGGATGTAATATGGGGAAATTGTGGTTCTGACAGTTACTCATCAAAGGTCATGTGGCCAATAAACCTAAGCATGGTGGCACATACCTTTAATCCTAGCACTTTGGAGGCTAAGGTAGTAGAGGCTAGCAAGTTGGAGGCAAATCTGAGCTATACAACAAAACTATTTTTTTTAAGGGCGGGTGGAGTAATAGTTGTGGCTCATATGAGAAAGCACCAGCCCAGCCATAAGCAAAAAAGCCAAGTGTGGCCCTGAATTCAAGCCCAGCACCAACACACACACACACACACACACACACACACACACACACACACACACACACACACACACTCCAAACAAAAACATAAATCCAAACAATTAAAACCAATATAGAGAAGTTATCAGAATTATTGGTAGAAGGGATAGTCTACTGAGATAGGAGAAAATGTTAAGCTTCCTCTCCTTTTCAGGCTTGAAAAACTAAGCTGAAGCCACAGAAGAAAGGTTAAATCATGGCAAATGTTGAAAAGTCTAGTTTTTTTTCCCTTTCCTTTCCCCCTCCCCCATTTTTTGTGCTGGAGCTGGGACTTGAACTCAGGGCCTGGGCACTGTTTTTAGCTCAAGGCTAGCACACTATCACATAACTCACATCTCCATTTGTAACATTTCATTGGCTATCAGAGTTAAGAGTCTCATGAACTTTCCTGGCTGGACTGTCTTCAAACCATGATCCTCAGGTCTCAGTCTCCTGAGTAGATAAGATTACAAATGTGAGCCACTGAAGTAAGGGAGTCAGGTCTGGCTGGCACCATATTGGCCACATGTTGGACTGCAGGGTCTGGCATTTTGTCTTAATGGTGAGGGAAGAAATCCCCCTCCCTAATCACCTGCTTCTCAGGTAATGGGTGTGCCCAGACCCCTGGAGGCAGGGGTAGGCACTTGACTGATAGGTTACTGAATCTGTCAGTCCAATGCCTGGGAAGGTTACTGAATCTGTCAGTCCAATGCCTGGGAATGGGAATTTCCTGAGCATCTGTCCCCTGCGCCTACCTATTTAGACCAGCCTAGCCACGGGAACACCATGCCACATGTGTCTCCATAATCGTGTCCTGTGTCCTGTGTCCAGGCTGGTCTCCAGTCATCAAGGCGTCCCAATTCAGCTCTCCATTGGAGCTGAATTGATTTGTTGGTATTGTTTTTGTTATTTCTTTCCTCTTTAGCATGTTTCCTAGCTGTGTTGTGTATTTGTGTGCTGTAGGCCTTTGTAACAACTGGCGCCCTGCAGCCTGTTAACTGTATAATAAAGACTCCAATATTCTATATTTTAAAATGTGACTTCTGGGATGATTCATCTTACAACACCACCAGCCAGGCTGTTTTATGCTGGGGGGGGGGGGAGAAAGGGGGGGGGGGGACCGGTTTCACTATGTAGCCCAGGCTACAACTGGCAATGCTTCTTGCCTCAACCTAAGTCACCATACCTAGATCAAGGCCTGTGTTTTAAAGTCAATAAAATGAATACAGAAGAGAGTATGAAAGTTCAAATCCTATATAACCACTTACAGATACTAAAGAATGTACAATGGCATCATCTCTGCTCAGTTTTAAGTAACCTTAAAAATACCCACCTTAATTCATTGTTTGACTTTTGACCATATGAGTTCAAGCTATTCTGTCTGTATAAGCAAACCTCACCTTTTACTATGACTCATATCCTTGGAATTATACTATAAAACCCAATTGTGAATCACAAATAGCCTTAACAAAAATGTATACCAGACCCAGGCACAGGTGGCTCATGCCTATAATCCTAGCTACTCAGGAGGCTGAAATCTGAGGATCACAGTTCAAAGCTCGCCCCGGCAGGAAACTCTGTGAGACTCTTATCTACAATAAAACATCAGAAAACGGGAAGTGGCCCTGTGGCTCAAGTGGTAGAGTGCTCACCTTGAGCTGAAGCACTCAGGGACAGTGCCCAGGCCCAGAGTTCAACCCCCATGACCAAAATAAAAAAGCATACCAAACCATTATCATATCAAAGGGTATTAAATCACATAGCTACAATTACACCATAATTATAATTAAAGAAATTATGTCTAGTCCACTTTGCATCCCAACTTGTTCACAATTTCTTGTTCCTTTGAGTTTATTTATTCCAAGTAGATCTGCTTAATACCATATCAAGAGTCTGTGATTTTTTTTTTGTCAGTCGTGGGGCTTGAACTCTGGGCCTGGGTGCTGTCCCTCAGCTCTTCAGATCAAAGCTTTGGCTCTACCATTTTGGCCAAAGTGGCACTTCCGGTTTTCTGGTGGTTAACTAGAGATAAGAGTCTCACAGCCTTTCCTATCTAGGTTGACTTTGAACTTCAATCTTCAGATCTCATCTCCTGAGTAGCTAGGATTACAGGTGTGAGCCTTTGACCTGGCTCTGTGGCATTTTTGTATAATCAATGAATCTATGTTTAAAACCTCTGGAGACAAGTAGCCCAAAGCTGTACAAATGAAGAGTTTAGCGTAGAATAATACACATGATAAAACTATATATGTATTTTTTTCTGTCAGTCATGGGGTTTGAACTCTGGGCCTGGGCACTGTCCCTCAGCTCTTCAGTTCAAGGTTAATGCTCTACCACTTGAGGTACAGCACCACTTTCAGTTTTCTGGTGGTATATTGGAGATTAGAGTCTCAGGAGGTTCCTGCCCATGCTGGCTATGAACCATGATCCTCAGATCTCAGCCTCCTGAGTAGCTAGGATTACAGGTGTGAGTCACCAGCGCCCAGCTAAAACTCTATTTTGAAAGACATATGACACAAGAAATAATCAGTATGTAATGCTGAATAAGAGAAAACAATATCCATATAACATGATCCTAATTCTTTACACAATTCTAAATTTCATCAATTTTCTACAGCAAATACCTCTCACAACTGAAAATACTTAATACACTTTTTGGGTGTTTTGAATTTACCAGAATAAATATATCAAACAAGTTGTGGCGGGGGGAGGGGGTGGGGAAGCCAGTGCTCAGACTAACAGTTCCCAGTTAACTGGGGAAAAAAAGTTAAGACAAAAAGGCCAGGTTCGCTAAAATGCAATCCAAGGTACTTCCCGCTGTACCACATGGTATTTATTAAGTTCAGTATTCATTTATTTTTCAGTTTACTACTACTGCTTCTGTGTCCTAAAATCTCCTCACACAATGACCTTAAATAGTTCTAAAATTATGTGTTATAATACTATGATCAGATTACCCAGTCAGATAAAATATAAGAATTGACAGCTTATGATAATCTTTCAGCCTCAAAATAACATGGGCATCTCTTTTATCACTGGTATCTTTGTTTTTTTGAGACAGTGTCTCACTTTGTAGACTGGGCTGGCCCAAACACACTTTTTTTGGCTTTCTTTTGTGCTGGTCCTGGGGCTTGAACTTAGAGCCTGGGCCCTGACACTGAACTTTTATGTTCAAGTCTGGCACTCTACCACTTGAGCCATAGCTTTACTTCTGGCTTTTTGTTGTACATTTAATCTCTCAGACTTTCCTGTCCAGGCTGGCTTTGAACCACGATCCTCAGATCTCAACCTCCTGAGTAGCTAGGATTACCAGCATGAGCCACAAGTGCCAAGCTGGCCGAAACCCTTGATCCTTCTGGCCTTACCCTCCCAGGTTATTAGGATGACAGATATGTATCACCATGCCCAGCAACACATTCACCTCTGCAACCCTACCAGTACCATGCCAAGCACACAGTGGGTGCTCCACAGATTTTGGGTTTTTTTTGATCCAGTTGTGGGCCTGAACTCTGGGCCTGGGCGCTGTCCCTCAGCTCTTCAGCTCAAGGCTAGCGCTCTACCCCTTGAGCTACAGCACCACTTCCGGCTTTTTTTCTGCTTATGTGGTGCTGAGGAATCGAACTCAGGGCCTCATGCATGCAAGGCAAGCGCTCTACCACTGAGCCACCTTCCCAGCCCCCAGATGTCTATTTTATATACCATACCTTTTTGTAGTTTGTTACCAGACTTTAATTAAAAATAGCCAGGTGCTGGTGGCTCACGCCTATAATCCTAGCTACTCAGGAGGCTAAGATCTGAGAATTGTGGTTCAAAGCCAGCCCTGGCAGGAAACTCCATGAGGCTCTTATCTCCAATAAACCACTAGAAAAAACTGGAAGTGGCGCTGTGGCTCAAGCGGTAGGGCACTGGCCTTGAGCTGAAGAGCGTGGGGACAACACCCAAGCCCAGAGTTCAAGCCCCACTACCAACCAAAAAAAAAAATTAAAAATAGTGAAATCTTACTACTTTGGGATCTCCAGTTACTTACTATAAAGAAAACAATGTTTACAGTGAAATGTATGGAAAGTATTTAGGTTAATAAACCATTTCAAGTACTAAACAAATTACTAGTAAAATAATTACAATATTTCTTGCTCAGTGAAATGGGCTTAACTTTTAGCATTACTTTGTTAGGTTACCTGGAAACACTGAATGCATAATTAGCCTACTTACAAACAAAAGAAAGATAAAAGAACTCCTAATCACTGGGGACCTTACCAGTATTAACATTTTTTCCAGTGCTAGGAATTAAATCCAGGCCTTGTACATAACAGGTAAGCACTGTGCTACCGAGCTAAATTCTTAACCCTTTAACCTTTTAAAAATCATTTAAAGCCAGCCTGCTAGAGGCTCATGCCTATAATCCTAGCTACTTAGGAGGCTGAGATCTGAGGATCATGCTTGAATGCCAGCGCAGGGAAGAAAGTCCATGAGACTCTTATGCCCAATTAATCACCAAAAAGTGGTAAGAGAGCTGTGGCTGAAGTGGTAGAGGGCTACCCTTGATCACAAAAGCTCAGGGACAGTGCTCAGGTCCTGAGTTCAAACCTCAACACTGGCACAAAATAAAATTAAAACAATTAAATAAAAAATATGTTAACACCAAGTACCAATGGCTTACACCTGTAGTCCTAGCTACTAAAGACAATGAGATCTTGAGAACCAAAGTTTAAAACCAGTGGGAGCAGAAAAAATAACTAGATTCCATCTCTAAAAGTAACCAGCAAAAAGCTGGACATCAATGACTTGCATCTATAATTCTAGCAACTCAGGAGGCTAAGATCTGAGGATCTGGCTCAAAGCCAACCCAGGCAGAAAAATCCATGATATTCTCATCTCCAGTTAACCAACAAAAAGCCAGAAGTAGAACTGTTTCAAAGTGGTAGAACACTAGCTGAGGGACAGCGCCCTTCCCTGAGTTTAAGCCCAAGGAATGGCACATAAAAAAGTAACTAGAGGGGCTTGGAAGGTGGCTCAGTAGTAGAGTGCTTGCCTCGCATGCATGAGGCCATGGGTTCGGTTCCTCAGCACCACATAAACAGAAAAGGCCGGAAGTGGCGCTGTGGCTCAAGTGGTAGAGCACTAGCCTTGAGCTGAAGAGCTCAGGGACAGCACCCAGGCCGACAGTTCAAGCCCCATGACTGACCCAAAAAAGTAGGAAAAAGGGCTGGAGGTATGGCTCAAGTCATACATGCCAGCCTAGCAAGCACTAGGCCCTTAATTCAAATCACAGTACATCCAAGAAAAAATAATTCTTATCTACAAAGATTCTATAATCCATACTTCTTTCACTGACAGATGTTATTTTGCATATATTTTTCTACATTATTCAATAAGCAAGAAACAGCCTATTTTCTAAAAATAGACTAACATTTTTACCATCTTACATTAAGAACAACAGAATAAATCTCCCGAGGAATATGAGAATTAAGCCTATTGTCAGGTGAAAGCACAAGTCAGTGATTTATATGTGAATGTATGTACATACCAATGAATCATACTTACTTATGTTGATACATATGTATGTATGTTCATTTTAAAAGAGATGGCTCACATCTGTAAGGCTGGCTACTCAGGAGGCTGAGATGTGAAGATCTTGATTCAAACTCAGCTTGGGTAGAAAAGTCTGTGAGGCTCATATCTAAAAACCGGAAGTGTAGGTGTGGCTCAAGTGGTAGAGCACTAGCCTTGAGCAGAAAAGCTCAGGGAGTTTCCAGGCCCTGACTGAGTTCAAAGTCTAGAACTGGCACCAACAAATAATGCCAAAATAAATTGTTTTTCATTATAAAACTAATACTTGTTGATGGTTAAAAAAAACACACAGCACACCTCATTTGAAATTCAAAGTAAAATGATTTTCATCCACTTGCTCTTCTGTAAGTCTCCGCTAGTATTCTTCCCCGTGTATTTTATAAGAAATCATTTGCGCTAATGGAAGGACTACATAGGCATATGTCTCTGTGTTTGTGGATATAAATCTTTTTAGCCGCACGCCTGTAATCCTAGCTACTCAGGAGGCTGAGATCTGAGAATCGCGGTTCAAAGCCAGCCCAAGCAGGAAAGTCCGTGAAACTCTTATCTCCAATAAACCGCCAGGAAACTAGAAGTGGTGCTGTAGCTCAAGTGGTAGAGTGCTAGCCTTGAGCTGAAGAGCAGAGGGACAGTGCTCAGGCCCAGAGTTCAAGGCCCACGACCGACCAAAAAATAAAAATAAATCTTTTTAATCCATTTGAACTTTTTCCCCCTCTGTCGGTATGGGGCCTGAACTGTCGGCTTGGGTGCTGTCCCTCAGCTCTTCAGCTCAAGGCTAGTGCTCTACTGCTTGAGCCACAGCACCACGTTTGGCTTCTGCTTATGTGGTGCTGAGGAATCGAACCCAGGGCCTCATGCCTGGAAGGCAAACAGTCTACCAGTGAGCCACCTTCGGAGCCCCAGCCATTTGTACTTCTTAAATGGCAGAAAGAATAAAAGTCAAGCACTAGTTTCCCATGCATGTTCAATACAGAGTAGTACAGTTTTTTAGTAATGGTAAACCAAATGCACTTAATATTTTCTGCTTGGAGGCTATATGAAGCAATAGCCGAAGAGTGGTGGCCTGGAGGTCTGAAAGTGGGTTCTCATCTAAGTAATCTGGCAGCCTTAGGCAAGCATTGGAATCCAGAACCTCGGTTTCTGCTTTTAAAACAAAAGGGTTGGTCAAAGATCCTTTCCAATTCTGTAAAATGTTATAATTCTAAGATGGCCGTCGGTAACAGTATTCTCTTGAACTGGCTAGAACAAATGGTACTGGAACAAAAAGAGAAGCATATCCACTGTACAATGTTATCAAGAGTAAATTTCGAAGTTATTAACTATCGAGGTTTAGTTGTGACAGAAGTAATGACAATTATGTTTGGATGAAAAGTATTGAATTATTAAAATCTGAAAGATTTTGTTACAACGGTTTGGCGGGTTGTTTTTGGAGGTGGAAAAGCGTATTGCTTAGTTTCAGCAATCACTATTTTCCTCCCTCAACCCACGGCCCCCACAAAATTTAATTGTATTGAGCAGTTAAGATAATGAAAGGGAGAGTCTACTGGCGTTTAGGTGTTACAGATACGCTGGGAAGGCTGACTAGGGCAAGAGAAGGTTGGAAAGAATTACCCACTAATTTCCTCTTCCGGAAGCTCTTTGGCCTTAATTCTTTCCCATTCACTCGCCCTTGCCAGACACACACCAACAGGCACCACACAAGCCACAGGCAGCACATTGGGTATGGGAGGAGTGGAGAGTCCCCTTTGATCGTATTTTTTAACAAAAGTTCTTTGACTCCATTTACCTTAGTTGTCACAAGGTTTAAGAAGGCAGACCCAAGGGCCTGGAGCCACCCACCCGCCCACCCACGCCTTCTTTGGACAGCCCGAGAACCTCGGCCAAGGGCCCCAGTCCGACTTCCCCCGTCAAAGGCGGGCGCGGCCTTCCCGCCCTCCCCAGCTACGCGGGAACGGAAGTGGAGGGAGGGGTGAAATATGGAGGGGCGGCGGGGAGGGGAAGGGAGGGGCAAGGAGGGGAAACGGGGAGGGGTAGGGACGGGAGGAAAAGTGGGGGTAAAGCCTTCAGGAGCCGTACCCACCGCTCCTCGAGCCGGCCCCAACCGCCAGTGGCGAGCGGCTCGGTCCCGAGGGGAGGGTCCCGGAGGAGGGGCGGCCCGAGCCCCAATCTCGAAATGTCAACTCCGCTCAGCGGCCGGGTCCTAGCCTAGGAGAAAGAAACGGAGGTCTCTTCGTCTCCCTCACTCGCTTGCTCACCAGCAGGTCCGTGCCCCTGAAAGAAGCCGGTGTCCGGAACGAAGTACGTCCACTTCTGGGCCTCCAAACGACACCGGGCAGCGTCCGTCCTATTCTTAGGCCAGGGCCCGGCCCAGGCCGACTCCTTCTCCCCCCCCCCCC
>NW_012267254.1:10972338-10980555 GCF_000151885.1 Dipodomys ordii
GCTTGCCTTGCATGCCTGAGGCCCTGGGTTCGATTCCCCAGCACCACATAAGCAAAAAGAAAAAAAGCCAGAAGTGATGCTGTGGCTCAAATGGTAGAGCACTAGCCTTGAGCTGAAGAGCTGAAGGACAGCACCCAGGCCCAGAGTTCAGGCCCCATGACCGAACCCAAAAAATATATATATATAATGAATTCAAGTATTCTGCACAATCATGATCCTTGCCAACTTTATGTCTTCATCTCCTAATATTCACTCCATTGTTGCTTTAGCTTTCTACCTCAGTATCTTTGTGTTTCCTACTCATTCTGCCTGGAATATGGCCCCCAAAATTAGTATGGCTTGTTCTTCATTGAATTATCCCCTTCTCCAAAAGGACTAGAGTGACCACCATATTTAAAATTATACTCCAAGGCCCAAGAAGTAGTTCAATGTTTGCCAGGAATGTGTGAGAACTTATGTTCTTTGACTAATGTTGCCAAAAATTAAAGTTGGGTTCACATGGCTTACATCTATAATCCTAGCTACTCTGGGGGCTCAGATCTGAGGATTGAGGTTCAAAGCTAGGGTAGGCAGGAAAGTCCTTGAGACTCTTACCTCCAATGAAACGCCAAAAAGCCACAAGTGGAAATATGGGTTAAATGGTAGAGCGCTAGCCTTCAGCAAAAATTCCAAGTTAGAGCTAGAGGCCCTGAGTTAAAGCCTCAGTTCTTGCACAAAAATTAAAAGATAAAACAAAATACCTCATATTCTGAGCACTCATAGTCTCCCTTTTGTTACTCTCTATTTCCTCATTTCCATGGCACCTGCCACTTTTCTAATAAACTTTACGGTTTTGTTATTAATGTTATTTACCAGGAACCTGTAGAATACATACTCTCCAAGATCATGGGATCTTTTTTTTGTTCACTGGTATCCAAGTACTTAGAATAGTAGCTGACACAGTGTATGTGCACAGAAGATACTTGTTGAATGAGTGAATAAGTGTTTCGTGAACATTCTAGACCCTTGTTACATCCTTACTGGGTGAATTGTCAGTTGAGAGAGTTGAAGATACCTTAGCTCTGGTATCTAGGTTTTTATTTGCATGGAAATACAAAGGCATGAAATTGGAAACAGTATCTGTGAAGAGTTTACCTATACAAGAATATCTAGTTGTAATTGCTAGGAGCTGAAGAGAAAGAATTGTGAGTGGTATTAGATTAAACCATATGAAATTGCCAATGTTTCATCGATGCCAAATGTTGCAAGGAGAAATTTAATATGTTTGCGCATAATAGGAGAAAGGAAAATTCATGGCCTAAAGACTGAGAGGAAATGAGAACAAGATGGGATCAAGCACAAACAGAGGCATTAACTTTGAATAGAACAAAGGACATAGCCTCAGAGACTGGAGGGTACAAAAAATACAGTTGGGCAGAGGAGAATTTACATGGTAGGCACCACACTTCGGTGGCAACTGTGTTCTGTGGGGGAAAATGTCAAGAATACTTTCTTGCTGGGAGGAACAATAAAACTTTAGTATTAGAACCTTTTTGTTTTGCAAAAATGATCGCAAGGAAAAAAAATGATCGCAAGGTAAAGACCAAATAAATATGATAGAAAGTAGAGCCACTGTGAGTGAGGAGGTGTGTGTAAAGTGAGCTCCAGTTATCTGTCTGATGTGCCTTCTGTAGGAAAGGTGCATGCCTGAAGAAAACATCTCCTGATTGCCAGAGAACTGCCTTTGTGAAATTCATTCATGTCAACAATTTTCTACAAGCAGCATCAGATTTTCAGTCTCCTGGTTTTGGCTCTGATGTCATAATCACTAACCTCTTACCCTTCTCTGCCAGAAAGATTGCAACTGTAATTTCCTGTCTTTGTGCAATCATAAAATGTCTGCCTTTATCTTGTTCTGGAAAAACTAACATCTCCAGCTAACCCTTGCTTTCCTTTCTGTACTTTTATCTTCTAGGGACTTGGTCATATGGAAGAGACCTATTACTTGTTTACAATGGAAGAAGAGCACACCCTTAGCCCACAATAATAGAACATTCTACCTGGATTTTCTGTATACTAATCTAGTCCTATGGTGACACACAACTGACTCATTGCTTAAAAAGCTAAATCTGGCTAGGAATATGGCATAGTGGTGCTTGCCTAGAGTGCTTGCATGAAGTCTTGGGTTTGATTCCTCAGTACCACATAAAGAGAAAAAGCCAGAAGTGGTGCTGTGGCACAGGTGGTAGAGTGCTAGCCTTAAGCAAAAAGAAGCTCAGGGACAGAGCCCAGGCCCTGAGTTCAAGCCCAGGACTGGAAAAAAAAGCTAGCAATGCAACCACAATATCAAGTGAGTTGTCACAATGTATGCAGCATACACAGGAAAGGAAAGCTAGTAGAGTTGAGATCTAGGAGTGGAATTTGTATTTAGAGAAAAAAAATGGTGAGTCAGAAGCCAAAAACCTGAGTGAAATGGAAGGTGTGTCCTGAATCCAGATAATAATAGTGTTTACTGAGTGTTTATTGTCTTAAGTGATTGGCACATCTTATCTGTTATAATCCCCTCCATAACCCTGTGACCTAAGTGTTCTTTTTATTCTTGTTCTTAGTCAGACTCTAGGTTGGATAACTGACACGTTGTAGCTACTCAAGGGTTCAGATACTCCTCCAAAATTCTCTACAATGACATCTCACTTGGTAGAAACAAGCAGTGTTCTAAAGGCAGAGCCCAGAGAAGGATTATGCGACCCATATCAGCACTGGCCTCACCTAAGACCTTAGGCTCTTTTCGCAGTGCTGAGAGCAGAACCCAGGACCTCATGAACACTAACTAGACCTGTGCTCTAACACTGAGCCTCGGTGTCAGGCTCAGCAATCTTAAGTCTTGAAGAACCACCAAGAGTAAGCTACACAATGTAGTGAGAAAAGCATTCGAAGCCAAGAAGTCAGAAAGCACTAATGCATAGAAGTAGGACAAAATATGCTAGCATGAACTGAATGTTCATTACTTTCTCACTGTTAACTGTGTGACATTGTGACAAAGCCTCTCTTCTTTAAACCAGAGTCAGTCTCCTCTTGAATCTTGTTTTCTGAGTAGATTTGACATTAAGCTCTGTCCTAGATACATTTAGTCCAGTTTCAGCATGAACTTTTTGGAATTTATTTTGTAAACTCCATCTCCTCCATCTGATCACCCATATCTGACTAAATTCCTCATCCACTACTCATCACTTTGGCCTGCCTCCAGCAAGAATTCCCCCAAGCTTTGATATTTCCTCCTAGTAATTTTCCATCCACCAACCCTTACCCTTTTCCTTGGCTATACATTCTCACTTTTCTTTTTTAATATAATTGAATTGTTAGTATTACGGTGTTGAACAGAGAGGTTAACTATTTTGTAAGTCAGGTCATTTCCAGTTTTCCAGGCTGTATGTGGAGTTGAGCTCAATTTTTCTCTTCTACTGCAAAACCCCACTAGAGTGCTCTTGGTACCTACAGTGATAGTCCTGAATAAGACCATTTCTTTATCAAGTATCAATTAAAATTTTTACCCAGGGCTGGGAATGTGGCTTAGTGGTAGAAGGCTGGCCTAGCATGCATGAAGCCTTGGGTTCGATTCCTCATTACCACATAAACAGAAAAATCCAGAAGTGGCACTGTGGCTTAAATGGTAGAGTGCTAGCTTTGAGCAAAAGAAGCTCAGGCACCGTGCCCAGGCCCTGAGTTCAAGCCCAAGAACTGAAAAAAAAAGTTACCCATACATGATCATATTTGTCCCTCATATCAACCTATGAAGAAGACAAACTATACCATGTTTCAGACGACAATAATGAGGAGCAGACAGGTATCAAAAGTAGTAAGTAAGCCTGGTGCCGGTGGCTCATGCCTATAATCCTAGCTACCCAGGAGGCTGAGATCTGAGGATCACGGTTCAAAGCCAACCCAGGCAGGAAAGTCTGTGAGACTCTTATCTCCAATAAACCACTAGAAAACCAGAGGTGGAACTGTGGCTCAAGCAGTAGAGCACTCTCCTTGAGCTGAAGAGTGCAGGGACAGTACCCAAGTCCAGAGTTCAAGCTCCATGACCAAAAAAAAAAAAGTAGCAAGTAATGGAGGTGGGGATGAATGGTCAATTGGGAGAGTTGGAAAGAGTCTAAGACAAAGAAATTCTTTTGTCTTCATCCATTTGGACTGCCGTGGCTGCAAGGCTTAAATAGCAAAAGTTAATTTTGTCTCAGCTCTGAGGGCTGAAAGTCTGAGATCAATGGGTGGACAGGTCAGTTTCTTCTGAGGCCTCACTCCTTGGCTTGAACATGGCTGCCTTGTTTCTGTGTCTTCACAGTCTTTGTGTATGCCATTCCTGATGTCTTGTTTTATATTCTACTCTCCTATTATTATAATAGCACCAGTCAGATTGTATCAGGATCCATGCAGATAGCCTCATTTTACCTTAAATTCCTATTCTGAGGCCTAGTCTCCAAATGCAGTCACATTCTAAGATACTAGTGGTTAGAGCTTCAATGTGTAAATTTTGGAGGACATAACTCAGTCCATGACATTTGGCATGGATATTTAAAGGATTTGACCTTTATCCTCTAGGCCAGTGGTTCCTAAATCTACTGGTAAATCAGAACCACCTGAAGATCTTCATGGAAAGTACTGATTTCCTGGATGTTCAATCCCATGATTCAGATTCAATCCATTGGACTATGATTTAGGAAAATACATAGCTCCCCCACCTAGCTGATTCTGTTACAGACAGACTTGAGAACCACTTATAGAGGCAAGAGAGGCATCCAGAGAATTTTGCTTGGTTTTGACATAATCCAGGCTGGCTTAAACTTTAGAACCCCCCCCCCATCTCTACCTCCCAAGTGATGGGATTTACAGGGGTGGACACCAAAAGACTTTTAGGTTGAGTAGTAAACAAATTATAATGAAATTCAGCAAACTAATTCTAAAAAATTCCAATGAAGGACTGAGAGCCCAGAACAGTCTTGAAGAGGAATAAAGACTGAGAGACTTGCTGGGCACCAGTGGCTCACGCCTGTAATCCTAGCTACTCAGGAGGCTGAGATCTGAGGATCACAGTTCAAAGCTTGCCCCGGCAGGAAACTCTGGAGAGACTCTTTTTTTTGGGGGGGGTCCGGTTGTGGGGCCTGAACTCTGGGCCTGTCCCTCAGCTCTTCAGCTCAAGGCCAGCGCTCTACCAATTGAGCCACAGCACCACTTCCGGCTTTTTTTCTTTTTTGCTTATGTGGTGCTGAGGAATCGAACCCAGGGCCTCAGGCATGAAAGGCAAGTGCTCTACCACTGAGCCATCTTCCCAGCCTCTGTGAGAGACTCTTATCTCCAATAAACCACCAGAAAACTGGAAGTGGTGCTGTGGCTCAAGTGGCAGAGCACTAGCCTTGAGCTGAAGAGCTCAGGGACAGTGCCCGGACCCAGAGTTCAAGCCCCGTGACTGACAAAAAAAAAAAAAAAGAGAGATTGAAAATAGGAAAAATATTACAAAAGTTGAATGCTGGAGGCATGGCCTCAAGGGCTTGCATTCAAATCTCAAGACTTCACTCCCCAGTTGCAAAAAAAGAAAAAAATCCAGAATGCAGGGATTTAGATAGAGCTTTTATGTAGGCCAACAGCACCAACTGGTGTTACAAACACAAAGGCCCATCTCAAATATTTCTGATTCTATATGGAAGCATGATAAATGATATAGGAGACATTGCAAATTAGTGAGAAGAAAATGGGTCAATCCAGACATTATACTTTCTCATCAGCACTACATTATCTAGGATAAATCAAATTGTGGGCCAAAAACCAAGCCTCAACAAATGTTTTCAAAATTGCAGCCATATCAGGCATCTTTTCTGACCACACTACAACAAAACTAGAATTAAATAATAAGAAAAATATCAAAAACTATGCTAGTGCATAGAAATTAAACAAGTTTTGATCAAGCAGTGGATCAGGAAAGAAATTAAGTAAGAAGGAAATTTTTTAACTATGTCAAACATTGAATTATTTTGTCATTGTACATTTTATTGTTGTGTGGATATTATGTTCCTGTTTTACCTTTAAAAATTATTCTCAGGGTCTAGGAAGGTGGCTCAGTGGTAGAGTGCTTGCCTCGGATGCATGAAACCCTGGGTTTGATTCTCAGCACCACATAAGCTGAAAAAGCAGGAAGTGGTGCTGTGGTTCAAGTGGTAGAGTGCTAGCCTTGAGCTGAAGAGCTGAGGGACAACACCCAGGCCCAGAGTTCAGGCCCAAGAAATGGAACAAAAAAAAACACAAAACTCTTATCTCCAATAAACCACCAGAAAACCGGAAGTGGCACTGTGGCTCAAGTGGTAGAGCGCTAGCCTTGAGCTGAAGAACTGAGGGACAGCACCCAGGCCCAGAGTTCAGGCCCCAGGACTGGACCAAAAAAATTATTTTCAGGGGCTTGGAATGTGGTTTAGTGGTAGAGAGCTAGCCTTAAGCAAAAAGAAACTCAGGGACAGTGCCCAGGCCCTGAGTTCAAGCCCCAGGATGGGCAAAAAATATTTTCATTGACCTATAATATGTGTATATATTTCTGAGGCACATGAGATGTTTTGAATCATATATCTATTAGATAAGGTTTAATTCAGGAGTGGGTCAGGTGGGGGGAGTCTCAAAAGAAATGAAAATAAAAGCTGGGCTCTGGTGACTCACATCTATAATCCTATTTCCTCAGGAGACTGAAATTTGAGATCCATGGTTTGAAGCCACCCCAGGCAGAAAAGTCCCAGAGACTCTTATCTCCAAATAACCACTAGAAAACCAGAAGTGACCCTGTGGCTCAGAGTGGTAGAGGGTTAGCCTTGAGCAAGAAAAACACAGGGACAGCTCCCAGCCCCTAAGTTCAAACCTTACAACTGACAAAAGAAAGAAAGAAAGAAAGAAAGAAAGAAAGAAAGAAAGAAAGAAAGAAAGAAAGAAAGAAAGGAAGGAAGGAAGAAAGGAAGAAAGGAAGAAGGGAAATGAAAGTAAAGACATAACACCAATGGGATATAGTAAGATGTTAGCAATTAGTCATGTAAGCAATTAGTGCTTACATCAAAAGTGCAAAGGTGAGGCTAGGAAGGTGGCTCAGTGGTAGAGCACTTGCCTTGCATGCATGAGGCCCTGGGTTCGATTCCTCAGCACCACATAAGCAAAAAGAAAAAAGCCAGAAGTGGCTCTGTGGCATAAGTGGTAGAGTGCTAGCCTTGAGCTGAAGAGCTGAGGGACAGTGCCCAGGCCCAGAGTTCAGGCCCACGACCAGACCCCCGCAAAAAAAAATGCAAAAGTGGCCAGGCGTCTGTGGCTCATGCCTGTAATCCTAGCTAATTAGGAGGCTGAGATCTGAGGATTGTGGTTCAAAACCAGCCCATGCAGGAAAGTCCGTGAGACACTTTCTTCAATAAACCACAATAAAACCGGAAGTGGCACTGTGGCTCAAGTGGTAGAGCCCTAGCTTTGAGCTGAAGAGCTGAGGGACAGCGCCCTGGCCCCACGACCAACAACAACAACAACAACAAATGCAAAGATGCTAGGCGCCAGTGGCTCACACCTGTTATCCTAGCTTCTCAGGAGGCTGAGATCTGAGAATTACAATTCAGAACCATCCTTGGCAGAAAAGTCCATGAGAGTTTTATCTTTAATTAACCAGCAAGAAGTGCAGATGTGGCTCAAGTGGTAGCGCACCAGCCTTGAGCAGAAAAAGCAAAGCAACAACATAAGGCTTTGTGTCCAAGCACTAGTACTAGCACAAAACAAAACAAAAAGAAACTATCAAATGAAACTGGTGTTGTTTTCAAATGTCAGACTTGGTTTTCAATTCAATTTCGAATAAAAAAGTGAGTTGGGTGCTGGTGGCTCACGCCTGTAATCCTAGCTACTCAGGAGGCTGAGATCTGAGGATTGTAGTTCAAAGCCAGCCTGGGCAGGAAGTCCATGAGACTCTTATCTCCAATTAACTACCAGAAAACCAGAAGTGATACAGTGGCTCAAATGGTAGTGGACTCACCTTGAGCTGAAGAGCAACAAGGACAGTGCCCAAGCCCAGAGTTCAAGCACCACAACCAACAAAAAAAAAGTGTTAATGCATTCTTCATAACAACTATGTCACTTTTGTTTTTTTTGGGGGGGGGTCTGGTCGTGGGGCTTGAACTCTGGGCCTGGGCGCTGTCCCTCAGCTCTTCAGCTCAAGGCTAGCGCTCTACCACTTGA
>NW_012267254.1:10982315-10988496 GCF_000151885.1 Dipodomys ordii
AGGGGTTTCAATTACATGGGCAAGATAATGAGTACATTTCTTATCAAGCATTGTTGCCTCCTCCTTTGTTTCCCCTTCCCATCCCTTCCCATCTCTCCCCTCCCCCCATGACATTGAATTTTTTGAAGCATCTAAGCAATGTATATTTGGACTTAAATTGTTTTGTTTTTGTTTTTGTTTTTTTAGACAGCCTCATTTTGTAAGCCAGGCTGGTCTCAAACTTGAGATCCTCCCGCTTCAGCTTGCTGAGTGCTGAAATTACAGGTTTGTACCACTATGTAGAGTGCACTATTTAAATTAAAAAAAACAGTTTTAGGTTTAGAGGCAAACTGTAAAGACACTAGTCTCTAAGATTACACGGTTTGGGAGGAAATCACAAAAGCAAAGTGTCATTTTTATCACACTTTATCATACTTATCAACATTAGTTATCACTGGAAATGTTAACCTTGACTTAATTCTCCCCCCTTTCTTTTTTTGTCTGTTGTAGGGCTTGAATTCAGGCCTGGACATTGTTCTTGAGCCTCTTTGTGTTCAAGGCTAGTGCTTTACCACTTGAGCCACAGTGCCACTTCCAATTTTTGAGCAGGGGTGGGTGGGTGTTAATTGAAGATAAGAGTCTTACAAGCCTGACACCAGTGGCTCTTGCCTATAAATCCTAGCTACTCAGGAGGCTGAGAGCTGAGATCTGAGGATTGCCAGCCCGGGCAAGAAAGTCTCTGTCAGACCCTTATCTCCAATAAACCACCAAAAAAACTGGAAGTGGTGCTGTGGCTCAACTGGTAGAACGCTCACCTTGAGTTGAAGAGCAGAGGAACAGAGCTCAGGTCCAGAGATCAAGCCCCACAACCAAACTCTCAAAAAAAACAACTCTCACAGACTTTTCTCCCTGTGCTGGCTTTGAACCACAGTCCTCAGATCTCAGCCTCCTGAGTAGCTAGGATTACAGGAATGAGCCACTAGCACCTGGCTCCTTATATACAGTTTGTTGTACCTTTAGTATAACAGACATGACTTATTTCCAAAGGTACTTGTTTAGGTTAGTGCCACTCCCCTACTCTGTTCAGTGTGGATGAGTCTTACATGAGCATTACAGTTAGATTATCACATATTGCATGTATTCCATCCTAGGGCTCCCTGGATTTCCTAAAGATTTTTTCTTCCTGGTTTACATACATGGAAGTTCATTATTCATGCTGCAAGGCTGTATCAGTTTGGGCTGAGGATGTAGCTCCATGGTGCAGTGCTTGTATAATATGTACAGAGACCTGACTTCTATCATCAAAGCTGCAAGTTTTTTATTTATAAATAAAATATTTTTAAAAGAAGCCTGGTATGGTGAAATCCACCTGTAATTAATTTAGGAAGCTGAATAGTCATGGGTTTGAGGCCAGTCTGGGCTTATCTAGTAAGACCCTATCTCAAACAAAAGGGAATGGAAGGGAAAAAGCCACATTATGATATTTGCTCTGTCTCTAAAGATTTGTCTTTTCACATATGCGTTACAAATGCACTTTTACAGGATATCACTTTTTCAGACTGGCTTCTTCATTGAGATGGTGAGATGGTGACTCAAGCTTGTAATCCTACTCACTCAAGAGGTTGAGATCTAAGGATCAAAGTTCAAAGCCAGCCCAAGCAGAAAATTCTGCCACGTTGGCATGCAAGAATCATAACTCAAGCCCCAGTACTGGCCTGTGTGTGTGTGTGAGCGCACACACACACAGAAAGATTCTTTCTAGAATTGTGTACTTAAGTTTCCTCTTTTTTTTCATGTTTTACAGTTTCTAGAGAGAGGTAAGAGACTCACAACAGTCAGCATTATATTGAAGAACGAAGTTGAAGACTGATACTACTTGATCTCAAGGCTATCATCAAGGTACATTAATTGAGGCAGTGTAGTATTATCACAGGAATAAACACAAACAGATTTAATAAAAGCTTGGTGTGTGTTGAATTGAAACCCATTTGTGCAACTACTTAAGGATAATAAAAAAATTAAAAATTTAAAAATGAGGACTGGGAAGGTGGCTCAGTGGTAGAGCGCTTGCCTTGCATGCCTGAGGCCCTCAGGCCCTGGGTTCGATTCCTCAGCACCACATAAGAAAAAAGCCAGAAGTGGCGCTGTGGCTCAAGTGGTAGAGCGCTAGCCTTGAGCTGAAGAACTGAGGGACAGCGCCCAGGCCCAGAGTTCAGGCCCCACGACCGGACCAAAAAAAAAAAAATTTAAAAAAGAAACCTGGTATGGTGACAACCACTTGTAACTGTAGGACTTAGGAAGCTGAAAGAAGATAGTCATGAGTTTAAGGCCAGTCTGGATTTATATAGTGAGATTCTATCTCAAAGAAAGAAAATACGTCTGAGCAGGGCACTAGCAGCTCATTCCTGTATTCTTAGCTACTCAGCAAGCTGAGATCTGATGATCACAGTCCAAAGCTAGCACAGACAAGAAAGTCCATGACACTCTTATGTCCAGTTAGCCAACAACAGAGCTGAAAGTGAAGCTGTGGCCCAGGTGGTAGAGTACTAACCTTGAGCACAAAAGCTCAGGGACAGTGCCCCAAATTGTGATTTCAAGTCCCAGGACCTTCATACAAAAAATTGTAAACATATATCTTCATAAGCATATCACAAAATGAAATAAAGATCTAACACCAAAACATGACACAATGAAAGTTTTGGACAACAGCAGAGAAAATGTAGATGACTTTTGGGTAGGCTGCTAGCTTTTAGATGCAAAGGCATGATCCATGAACAAAAAAGAATTGATAAACCAAATTTCATTAAAATTTAAAAAAACTTCAGCTTTAATTATATGTCAACATAATGAGAAGATAAGCCATATACTGGGAGAAAATATTTGCAAAAGCCTTGGTTGAATGGACAGACTCTCTTAACGGATTTGGCAATAACCTGAATGGAACATGGTTTGGAAGAAACACAAGTTCTGATTTTTTTTGTTGTTGTTGGTCATGGGGCTTGTTTGTTTGTTTGTTTTGGGTCCATTCGTGGGGCCTGAACTCTTGGCCTGGGCGCGGTCCTTGAGCTGAAGAGCTCAAGGATAGCGTTCTACCACTTGAGCCACAGTGCCAGTTCCGGCTTTTTTCTTTTTGCTTATGTGGTACTGAGAAATCGAACCCAGGGCCTCAGGCATGCAAGGCAAGTGCTCTACCACTGAGCCACCTTCCCAGCTCCGGTCCCGGGGCTTGAACTCTGGGCCTACGTGCTGTCCCTGAGCTCTTCAGCTCAAGGTGAGTGCTCTACCAGTTGAACCACAGTGCCATTTCCATTTTTCTGGTGGTTTATTGGAGATAAGTGTCTCAGGGAAGCCGGGTGCTGGTGGCTTGCGCCTGTAATCCTAGCTACTCAGGAGGCTGAGATTTGAGGATTGCGGTTCAAAGCCAGCCTGGCACAAAAGTCCGTGAGACTCTAGAGCACTAGCCTTGAGCTGAAGAGCTCAGGGACTGCGTCCAGGCCCAGAGTTCAAGCCCCACCATGGACAAAAAAAAGTCTCAGGGCTGGGAAGGTGGCTCAGTGGTAGAGCACTTGCCTTGCATGCATGAGGCCCTGGGTTCCATTCCTCAGCACCACATAAGCAAAAAAAAAAAGCCGGAAGTGGCGCTGTGGCTCAAGTGGTAGAGCCCTAGCCTTGAGCTGAAGAGCTGAGGGACAGCGCCCAGGCCCAGAGTTCAGACCTATTACTGGACCCCCCAAAAAAATAATCTCAAGGACTTCCCTGCCCAGGCTAGCTTTGAACTGCGATCCGTAGATCTCAGCCTCCTGAGTAGCCAGGGGTGAGTCACCGGTGCCCAGCACAAGTTCTGATTTTTATGGTATGGTAAGTGGCTATTGGTTCTTAGAATTTTTTTCTTTTGTTAGTCCAGAGACTTGAATTTAAAGTCTGGGCACTCTCTCTGGGCTATTTTGCTCAAGGTCAGTGCTCTACCACTTTGAGCCACAGTACCGGTTCTGGTTTTCTGGTGGTTAATTGGATATAAGAGTCTCACTGACTTTCCTGCCAGAACTGGCTTTGAAAGAGTCCTCAGATCTTAGCCTCCTGAGTAGCTAGGATTACAGGTTAGAGCCACCAACACCCAGCTAGTTCTTCAAATTTTTATGGTGTCCTGGAAATCAATCCACTCCATTTTTCCACATTCTGCTAAGAGAAAGGAAGAATTTGTTTACAAGTTTAGCTGTATCATTCATTAAAATACATTTTAATTTTTATTACATTGCTATTTCTATATGTAGCTTCAGTTTTCTCAATTATTCTGTCTGGTGTTCTTTAGAAATTTGGGGATGGGGATATGTAGCTCAGTGGTATAATGTATGTTTCTCATGCATGTATGGCCCTGGGCTCAATGCCTAGCACAGGCGCACACAAAAATCTTGAGTAAGGATCTTTTCTGTATGAAGGAAGTCTTTTTCTGTGTGAAGGAAAGAGCTCTTAACTGGTGGTTGGACCCAACTAACAGTTGTAGCCAGGTTTCTGCCCAGAAAGAGTAGCCTAAATCAACAGTTGTGCTTAGGAATGAGGGCTAAACAAGGCCTATTCCTGTTTGGGTACACCACATATTACAAGACATTAGGAAAACTTAACACTAACATTCCAAAAGTCAATAACCCACAGGAAACCTTTGGACTCTTTAAAAAAAGACCTTATTGGAAGTCTGAAAAAAAAGTATGCCAACGATCAAAAATACTAGGCACTTGAGAAATAAATATACAGCTTGGTTAACTGGCAAAAATCAAAGGGGTTATTGTAAGGGAGAAAAAAACTGTCTTTCAAAAAATGGAAATAGAGTTTGTAATGGGGAGAACCAAGAAGTCTGAAAAACATGGTAGGCTCAGATATAGAGTACAAATTGCATGGGCTCACAAAGAACAATGAGTTCTTTGCCAGGGACTCAAGCTCCTCTCTAAAATAAATTGGAGAAAAAGCCAGCTAGAGAATCAGCAGGAATACACTGTGACTGGAGCTGGGGAGGAGGGATTTCAGGTGTTCATGGCTTACATGAAAGGACTTTGGCTGAGCTTCAGGTTTAAGAGATGACTGAGTAAAAAAGAAAGTTTTGGGCTGGGAATGTGACTTAGTAGTAGAGTGCTTGCCTAGCATGCATGAAGTCCTGGATTCCTCAGTACCACATAAACAGAAAAAGCCTGAAGTGTTACTGTGGCTCATGTGGTAGCAAAAGAAGCTCAGGGACAGTGCCCAGGCTCTGAGTTCAAGCCCCAGGACTGTCTGTATGTTTGCACGCATGTGTGTGTGTGTGTGTGTGGTGCGTGCATTTTTTTTCTTTTTCTTTTTTTCCAGGGCTGAGGACCGAACCCATGGCCTTGCGCGCACCGGCTGGGCGCCCTTCCGCTGGGCTAAACCCCCACCCCCGTGTGTGTGTGTGTGTGTGTGTGTGTGTGTGTGTGTGTGTGTGTGTGTGTGTGTGTATTTTTTTCCTCACTCAGCCTCTTCTCAACTCTCTATTTAATTCTTTCTCTGGCCTTTTCCTGGATCCACTTGGATTTGCTCCTCATTGTCTTGACAGTCTTTTTGGTTTCTTGACCATTTCCAAATTGTGATGCCCAGGCAAATCATAGATCCCTTCAAATCGGACTTATTCCGTAAGTCATACAAGTTCTCACCCAGAAGGGGGTCCCATGAAGTTTCTTTACCTACATAGATTACACTAAGACTGGGTGAGGAGTCAGATGGATAAACTTTGCCCCTTTCTGTTTTGTTGAAGAGGAGAGACAACTTGGTCACCCTTGCCTAGATGGAGTTTATCTGGGGGAGACTGCCACCTGGTGGTTAGACTTGAAAGGTACAGAAGCACTCACAATGGCCCCACATCTTTACCATTTCCTACTTATTAGGCTATTGGATTTATATGAAATATCTCATTTAAAGCTCACAATAACCTTATAATGTGGGTATCATTACCTCAACTTGAAAATTATTTACATTAAATGGTTATGTTGTAATTTAAGCAATAGGATAAGTGACCTTTGACCTTTGTTCCTATCAGGACAATATTTGGCACATAGCAGGCTCTCAGGGAATATTTGCCAATTTTTTTTATTGTTGTTGTTGGTCATGGGGCCTGAACTCTGGGCCTGGGCACTGTCCCTCAGCTTTTCAGCTCAAGGCTAGCTCTCTGCCACTTGAGCCACAGCACCACTTCCAGCTT